>NC_092869.1:16958106-16989107 GCF_032062135.1 Pyxicephalus adspersus
GGAGCAGTAATATAAAAGAGAAGATCGTCCGCATATGCAGCCACTTTGTGCTCAATGGAGCCCACCCTAATCCCTTTAATATCTGCATTCTTGCGAATATGGCCCAGTAGTGGTTCGAGGAGTAGAATAAAGAGTAATGGAGACACCGGGCATCCCTGTCTTGTGCCATTGGTAATAGAGAGTGGACGGGATAAAAGTCCATTGACTCGGACAGAAGCCGTGGGATTTCTATAGAGGGCCTGTATCCACGTAAAAAGCTTGCTAGGAATGCCTATAAAATTAAGGACTGATGATGCTTTAGTAATAAAATTTGTGTCCCCCACTTCCATATACATTTTCATCTTTGTACACCCCGCCATTCTAGGGAGATTGGTATTTAAAGAAGAGGAGCAGACAGGGTACCGTAGTATGAGTTTTGTGACGGGTAGGTTAAAATTTAGGGACCCCAGCCAAATTCTCCTTGCTATGTAAGTGGCCTCCGGGGTATCCCTAATTTTCATTTTAAATTTTGGATCCTAGACGTACTTGCTTTTGAAACGGCAACCACAATGTTAGATTTTATTAAGTTTTTAAACTTGTGGCAGACGTCTATATCTTGGTATTCTTTAAAGCTTGGAGAGGGAGGTTGAAATTTTACTACTAGCTATGAGGGTACCCTGTGCAAAATTTCAAGTTGTTGTGACCAAACGTTTAGGAGAACACCGTTTTAGGCTGGAGAATATGACTAGCAAACTTTTTAAGTACAAATGGGGTTCAGCTAGACCCAGGGCCTTTTGATACATTTTTGTTTTGCAAAAAAAGGTAAAGGAGGGCTAGCAGTACCCCTCATCCCTAAGTATACTGAAGTTAAATTTGGGTCATTATCTTGATGTAGGCTGAACCCTTGAGCAACTAGAGAAAACTAGACCTTGACTTTGATATAGAGAATGTTGTTTTAGCAGTCCATAACATGTTCTTGAAGTGTTGAGTATTCCACAGGAACTACTTTCAGGCAAGCCTTATTTACCCTACAGTATGTTTAAACACTATACCAGAAAAAAAGAAGCCAATTCCTTCCAGTGGCTATATCCTTTTACATGTCTTCAGTAGAGTAGATAGGTGTAATCCCGTGAAGCTAAATTTTAGGCTAACATTGTATAAGTTTAACCCCTGGTGGTATTTTTGAGTGTGGCTCGGGGTGAATTTTATATACCAAAAGCAGTAACCCCGAGCCATACTCGGGGTAGCAAAAAAAAAAAAAAAATTCCTACCTGCGCCCCATGATCCAGCAGTGTCCTCCGGTGACCCCTGGTCGGCTTTCTCGATGTGTTACGTGAAGCAGCGGTACGCTGGGGAGGCGTGTCCTGGCGGGAAAAAAGATTACATTGTAATCTGCTTTCAAATCATTGATCACAGTAAAATAGAATAAATGCAAAAGTATAACTATTAGTGCATCCAACAGCTTTGTCCAGTGCCCCGATGTACAGTTTGTCCACTATCAGCCCTGATCTTGGTCTGACCTTTGCTTGAACTTTTCCTGACCTTTTCCTCATTTGAACACTTGTCTCTAACCTTGAACGTCCCTAGGTCTTCTTACTGGAAATTTGACCACATCCAAAAGGTGTCTCGCTAAAAGCTGTTTTTGAGCAGCTAGAAAGCAGTGATAGTGATTTGGAGTTACTTGTGGAGTCGAGCGATAGTGATTCACCAGGAAACTTGTCATCTGACAGTGAAAGTGAACACAGCGTAGAATCTGAGTTTGAAGTCGGTAATGTGCGCACTTGGTGCTCTATTGACCTTGGTGCAGCTCAGGGAGTGCCCCCAAGATTCCCATTTACTGGAGCACCTGGTGTGAAAATTGATGCTGAAGGTGACGACCCCTTGGCACACCTGTAATTGTTTCTGACTGATGAGGTTATTGAAAAAAATTGTTGTTGAGACAAACGGGTACGCTGAACAACAATTAGCTGCTTCACGCCTTAGGTTTGCAAGAGGCAGAAAGTGGAAACAGTGACCAAAGATGACATTTGGCTTTTTCTGGGCTTAGTGATACTTCAGGGAGTGGTGGGCAAACCCCTGCAGAAGTGGTATTGTATTGATCTACTAATAAAATACTTGCCACTCCATTCTTGGGCACAGTCATTTCCCGAGTACAGATTTATCCTGATCATGAAATATATTTACACTTCACAAACAATGAGAAATTTGATAAAACTACTCTTCCTGCACCAAAACTCAAGAAAATTTAGGAAGTATCTCAAATGATTCTTAAAAATTTCCAACAAACCTATGTGCCAGAAAGAGACATTAGCAATGGTGAAAGTCTAATGGCCTACAAGAGGAGGCCCAGCTGGGTGCAATACATTGCATGAAAAGCAAAAGTGCACAATTTGTTGTGAAATCCTATATGCTGTGCGAATCATGAACTGGCTACATTGGGAATTCAGTCCTATACACTGGAAAAGGGAAAACATTCAACCAAAAATACAGCAACTATGGAATGGCAACATCTTTTGTTCTCTCCCCCATTGAGCCATTGCTAAATCAGGGCTTTTGTCACAACCGAAAACTTTTCTACTTTACCTGAACGTTACAAGTTTCTTCTGCAACACAAAATAGATGCGTACGGAACTGTTAGGACTAACCGGTGCAAAATGCCATCAATGTTTGCAAAAAGGGGACAGGAGATGATGGCCCTGTGATGGCTTGAGAAGAAAGATGTGTGCCTAATGAGTACAGTCCATAGTGCCTCCACTGTTATGTAATGCAGAAAAGGCAGGGAAAAAAATTATGAAGCCGCAAGTAGTGATAGACTACAATAATACCATGGAAGGTGTCGACATTGCTGATCAAGCAATGACATTATACCTAGCAATGAGGAAACTGCAAAAGAAGTACTACAATAAGATCTTCAGGCACTGTGTTGAGCAATGCTTGTGGAATGCCTACATTCTCTACAAACAAAGGAGTGACAGGCCTGTGGGTCATTCTGCCTTCATTTGGAAAGTTTCCGAATCTATTGTCATGAACTACCGAACACAATCAATGGCCGTAAATAGACCTGGACTTTGTACTGTTGCAGTTGTCAACCCAGAATGCCTGACTGGTCGTTACTTCACGGAGTAAAGCCCCCCCAACCGAGAAAAAGACAGCACCTACAAGGTTGTGTGTGGTTTGTGGCTCGAAGAGAGATGACAGTGGAAAAAAGATCCGAAAGGAAACCAGGTACTATTGTCCTGATTGTGGTTATGGACTTTGCAGTCCCATGTTTCAAAACTTACCACACCTGGGAGGTCAACTAGACCAATATGCAGGGTCTACTACTTTATCAATAATATTGCATCCTTGTTTGGACAAATTTCAGTGTTTTTTGATTGTATTAAATTTATTGTTATTATAATATAATTTATGATTTGTGTTTCAAACTTTATCATACCTGGGAGTTATTCCTAAGAATCACAGGCCTACAATTTTAAAGAAGAAATTGCAAAAAATGTACCGTTTTTGACATAAAAGTACTGACCTAATTAGAGGAGGCAGGGAGGTTAAATGTGGTGTTTTAATGCCAGGTTACAAGACCCTAGATTGTCTAACAGCCAAGTGTAGGGTCTTGCCAGTTATGCAAAATCTTGGTACTTTACTAATCATAATACCAAGCCCTCAATAACGCTGCACTGACCATCCCAATGACTGTGCTTCTGCCCCGTTGACCTGTTCCCCTGTACAGCTACGTACTACACCTTTGGGATTTGGGATACTCTAATGTATTTTTTTTCAATAAATTTTTATTCAGAAATAGTAGAAATGTGAATTTTACACACACAACAAATAAATAACTACAATCCAACAATAAAGGGTAAAAACACAAACTATACAAATTTGAAAAATATAACAAGTATACAGAGATTGGATTTTGATATAACATCACCTGAGCACAGATTAAAAGGATAAATCAGTCTCTGTAGCAGTACTTTAGACATTTAACTATTTCTGCAAAAAAAGGAGAGAACATCAGGGGGAGTAGGATGGGAGGGGGGTAAGCAGGAGCCGTGGCGGTCCATCAGGATGGAAGTTGAGACAAGGAACAGTGGGCTATTCATGGATCCCAGGTAAGCTCAAATGTGTATGGAGTATCTTTGACTATACATGTGAGTTTATCATTTTACCATTATCCAGGTTAGTTTAATCCGCATTGAAGGAGATTTCCATGCTCTAGCCATTTTAATGCGGGCCGCCAGAATCATATAATAGCAACATTTTTTTGTATATTTAGGTATTGGCATCTCAATTTTACTCAAAAAGGCACATTCAAAAGGGACCTAAACAGCCACATTTTAACTTGCTTGCAACGAGATTAGAAAGCATTCCCATTGAAGTGCTTCTGACTCAGTTGCTGCAAGTTGCATCTCAAAAACTTTAATGCAGCTGTGCTAAATGCGTGCAAAAACAGATATTTTAACTATCGTATTTATATCTATTGTATTCAGATTTCTTTCTCATTTGAAGAACCCTCTGTGCTTTTCATGTTTTGGATGGTTTCAGGAGCAAACAAAACATTTATGCAGATAAGAATAAATTACTTTGTATGAAATGCCTACTTTCCTAAATGAATCTAAAATGCCCTCATTTTATCGTTCTTGGTGGAAAAAACTCAAAATACTTTTTACTCTAAGAAGAAATCCTGATGTTTGCTTTTGATTGGATCACTGGAGGGCTTTATTTCCCTTTGGACTACTTTACCATAATCTGTTGGATTATTTTATCCTGTTTAATAATTTAAATCATATTGTGATCACTTTCCAAATGTAAAAATGTTTTGTATTATGTTTATACATTTCTACCGGTTTCAATTCCAGAAGTGCTGCATTCATTTAAGGAAAAAAATCTCCTTTTTTAACCACTGTCCCAATGTTTACAGCTCTGTATATAAAGAGAATTATATATATATATATATATATATATATATATATATATATATATATATATATATATATATATATATATATATATATATATATATATAGCTGAGATTAAATATTAATACCTATTATTACTATGGGGTGAGATAACAAACTTCAGTAATTAACTGCAATGTATATGTAGATCCACCCATAATACCCTAGCACAAGATCATCTTTTACATTCACAAGGTAATGTAATACAGATTACGTCCCAATTAAAGAATTCACTTAAATTGCGATTATATAAGCCTTTAAATATGCAAGTAGAGAACATTTTATGCTATCTTTATGAAGCCTTTCTGCATTGTGCAGTATTTGTCTGCACTCTGATTTCTGTATTGAAGAATATCATCCAAACCAGTTGCATACAACTAGTGGTGTAGTAGAAAATTTTGCCAGCAGCAATTGGGATGCTTTACATTGTTTACTTAACAATGGGATATAAACCACTAGAATACTTTTGTTTTCATTATTTACCAGTAATTGTAACTAGTGATAATAACATATTCGTAGTACCTTATACTTTGATACCTTAAAGGGTCTGTTAATCATCAAAGATTTAAACATTTTTCTAAGTGGATGCAGTTTTTTATTTTTTCCCCAATACCATTGATGATGGTGGTCCACAAATATGTTTTCATACAAGCACAGTCTTGTTTATTAACTGCTGTTAATAAGCTTTTATTTGTATTCTACCTAGGGCCCAGACTATCATGAAAGCTCGTCTAAAAGGTGCCCAGACAGGACGTAACCTTCTCAAGAAAAAGTCTGATGCCTTAACCCTACGTTTCCGGCAGATCCTTAAAAAAATTATTGAGGTACAATAGAAATATTGTTACATTTATTTGCACAGCATGGTGCCCACAAAAAATGTAGTAGCATAGGTGCTTGGTTAAAGTGTCTGTCAAGCCGAATGGTTTAGTATTTTTTTTGTTTTTTTTTTTTGATAATATTATTATTATTATTATTATTCTTCTGGTGACAACTCAAAATTTAACTTTTTTTCAGTTTCTGTAACAGTGATTACCAGGGCAAATAGAGCTCCCTAACAGGAACGGCAATACGCTTTTGATTGTTTTTTTTTGTACTTAATCTTTAATATCTGTGTTGTAGACCAAGATGCTAATGGGAGAGGTTATGAGGGAAGCTGCTTTTTCACTTGCTGAAGCAAAATTCACAGCTGGGGATTTCAGGTAAGCAATGCAATAAAACCTTTTTTAAAGATACCTTTTGGTAGTATTGTGGTAAATTGTGTCCTAGTTTTAGGACAGGACCTGAGAAAATAATTTATAGGGGAATATTGTACTATATTTTGGACTTCAGTTCAGTGTTAAAGTTTGTTGTGTAAATATCTATTATTGTTGGTCTTGTGGGTCTGCACTGTATAGAACTAAACCTAGTTCAGGTCCAAGACTTTGTACACATTGAGGTGCTGCATTTGCCATGTGATTTTGACGGCATATTTTTTAGGTCAGTTTTGAATTAAAAATAGTTTGTGTGCTCAATGAAACTTAGGAGTAGCATTTTTCTTTTTAGGTTTTAGACCAGGGTTACATTTTCCATCATTTCTAACTGATGTTTAATATTTTGTTTTTTGTTATTTCTTCCAAACAGTACAACTGTTATTCAGAATGTGAACAAAGCGCAAGTGAAGGTTAGAGCTAAGAAAGACAATGTTGCAGGTAATTAGTTTGCCTAATTTATTGCAAAGATGTTATGTTCATTTTTTTACTAATGGTACAGTGTGCTACAAATAAATTTACTTGACCATGATTTGAAAATGATTGAAACCTTATAGTCAAATATTATCACCCATGATGGCAGGAAGTCTGCTTAGATGTTAAACCTTCATATGATTTGGCTGAAGGTATGAATTATTGAGTACAGATGTTACCATTGCTTTGTCTTTATGTCTCTTACTAATGTCTGTTTCTACTCTTAACATCAAAGCCTTAAAAATAACCTCATACCTGAAGCCTGTAACTAATATTAATATATATATATATATATATATATATATATATATATATATATATATACACACACTTTAACATGGCTACTAGAAAAGCCAAGCTTTTTAGAAGTTTGATGAGATGGCAGCTTTTATCTGGTGAACCCAAATCCAGCCTGGGATTTGCCAAAACGCGCATAGTAGACCAGGCATGGGCAAACTATGGCCCGGTGCCAGCCTGAGCAGGGTCAGGAGAAGGACCCCGCTGAGTTGGCGCACTGGCCAGAGCTGCGGAACACGTTCCCAGTTTGTATCCCGGCTTGTGGAAGTGGGCGGGCTGTCTAACACAGCCTGCCCACTCTCTCATCGCAGGCTCAGATCCACGACGGGAGAGTGGGCGGACTTATGTCTTGGCGCCTGATTTCCTCACATGTCCAGTCCATAGCAGTCCAGCATAGCAGAAAAAGCCGTTATTGTGGATTTGGAGTAGGATTGAATGATTGAAAAAAATGCTTTAAGTTTATCTCCCTTTTAGCTCTACATTGATTGTTTGCTTGAGTATTTTTTTTTTTTTTTTTTTTTTTTTTAGTAAATGATGGGATAAAATCTATGGAAAGCTCAGATTAATGTTGCTACCTTTGTCAGATTAATACCTTCCCTTTATAGCTCTTAATGTATCAGGCTTGCATTGATGTTTTTTTTCTTTTTTTACTTTTGTCTTTTCCTTTGAAATTTAATGACTGGACAATCCTATCTATCTATTGTGTTTTATCAATAAAGATTATAAAAAGGAACATGGTGAGTTACCAGGTCCTGTTTTAACATTGCAGACCATTGGTATATATATCCCTAAATGGATGTAGTATAAATTAGCAGCATGGTGATAAGTGGTACTGTGCAGCACAATGCAAACTAATGCACTGCTGCTCACTTTACTACTCCATTTATAAGCTTGCATTGTGCTGCATGGTACCACAAATGCATTGGAACAAATCGGAACCGAGCATAAATCGGAGGAATAGAGTGTCACTATTGAAGTTTCCCATGATTTTGGAAAATTTGCCAATGGCAGATTTAGATTTATTTTAAATCCTACCTAATGAGTATTTGAGTATTTGTTTTCAAAGCAGAAGTAGGAGCGATTAACATGCGAATCATGCCATAATTCTAACCTAATGCAGCTGGATCTGTGAAATAATGTTTGTGTTTACTAATAATTCTGTGCAATTTCTAAATGAATAATGAAGGTAAAATGACAGGACAAAACAAGCTTCTAATTAAGAGGCTGAGCATTGCTAATGAAGCTGCAGCCAAAGTTAATTGTCAGTTTTGGTTTGCCACAAAAAAACATGTATGTGAGTAGAGCTCCCTCATCAATACTGATGCAGCACTTGAGGATTATACTTGTGTATGGAGTTGGCAGCAGAAGATTAGGCTTATTCACTAAAACAGTGTAATAAAGTCCAATACAAGATTTCTTTGTATTTTCTTGAATGAATATATATATATATATATAACTGTAAATAATACTATACATGCTACTGTACAGTTATATTACAGGTTTTAGTATTTTTATGCACTCTTGTTTTTTTTTTTTTTATTAAACGAGTTTAATATTAAATTTATTAAATATTGGACATATTTCAGTGAGTTATGCCTAAGAACTATATTCATATATATGTGTGTGGGGTTTTTTTTTTCTTGTTTTTAGTGACCCAGAGTGTGATTCGGGATTACTGCTTTTTGCAAGTGAAGTCCATCCTGAGTCACACTCGGGAAAACTGCTAGTGGCTTAAAAGTAAGAAAACTGTGCCGTTTACCACTCCTGATTACTGGCAACTTCTGGGCACCTGGGATTGGTAACTAGTGGTAACGGCTGGTCTTTTTCAGACCTAGCAGTTTTTCAAGCAGCAGTGGTTGAGGAAGGGGTAGGTGCAGCAAATAGAACCTTTCCGCCGTGTGAATTCAGCCTAACTTCAGATATGCCCCTGAGACTATATATAGGTATAGAGAAATTTTGTAAAAATATTTTTTCACTTGATCTGTCCACAAACCAAGCTTAGCAAGTCCCACGCTTACTCGGCTTCCCTCTTCTTTTTTTTTTTTTAATTTTTTTTTTTTTTTTTTTTTTTTTTTTTTTTTTTGATCACTTTTCTGTGCAGCGCTGCCTTGCACTGTGCATGCATGAGATAAAGACCTGAAAGTCTCTGATGATGCATGTGCAAAAGCAGCAGCCCACAGTCTCCTAGGATGTGCAACAAAAATATCCCAGGAGACAGCAGATTTCCACTTATCTTTATCACACCATGGCAGTAAAGACTGAAGGGGAGTGGGAGCGGTCTAAAGTGTGAAAATAAAAAACACATTTTCCTATTGTATAAAAGGGAAAGTCACTTCAATATACAATGTTTAAAATGTGATGCTTTAGAGCATCATGCATGTGTTGGCAGATGGGGCCAGGACAGCCAGTGTCATTCTCTCATAATTGTCCATACTCTATTTATTAAAAAAAATAGTATGTTACAGAGTAGGTTTAGGAGCTCAAAATTGAAAATGAAAATTGGGGAGCCCCAGGGCCTCTTGCATAGCAAGGAGCATTGGAGTGGGGCCCCTACGTTAATACCTACCTTTCACAAAACTATAACTGTCATACTATGCTACCCTGTCTGCTTATTTTCTTTGAACTACAACTTCAAATGTGGGTGCAAGTATGGAACACTTGTGGCTATACGCCTTTAAAATCTCATTATCATTGCATCATTAGAACATAAGAAATTCAACCCATCAAAACACGCTGCCTACCCTGTTTCACATAACTGTCCACTTTTCTACCTTGAACCCAAATTTCTCTAGAACAGGGAGGTGCAAGTAAACAAAAATATATGTGGAAATAAGGGACACTCATGGCTACAATCCCCAAACTTTCACCACCATAGCATAATTACATCATAAAAAAACTCCACCCATCAAAATGCACTAACCTATTAAACATGACTGTACCCTTCCAGTACCTGAACCAGAATTTTATTTTAGTGGGAAGAGTTTGTTCTAATGATGCCATAGGTATGAAAGTTTAGGGTATGTTAGCCACAGATGTTCCCCACACATTTTCAGTTTTTTTACACCTCCCCATTCAAAGAGAATTGGGTTCAGAGAATGGAGTTCAAGTGTTAGAAATGTGCAATAAAGTGTAACGGGGTAGTGCGTATTAATGGGTGGGGTTTTTTATGTCCCAATGATCCCATAATGATGAATATTTTCACCACAGATGTTCCCCACTTGCACATTTTCAATTTTTTTTTTTTTACCCTGCCACTTTAGAGAAATTGGAGTTCAAACTAGAGAAGTAGACAGGGTAACATAGTATGATAGTGTGGGGAATTATCCTCAAATGCAGGCTGGCAATTGGGTAACTCCAAACATCTGTCCTTTTAGGGCTTCTCCCCAAACTAAACGCCACTCATTCAACCTCCGTACTGAAACCTGGTACTGTGATCACATGATTAGCCTGGATGTAGTGCCTATTAGCATTTTAGTTTTGAAGCACCCCTTTCCAAAATCTTAAGAAAATCTTTGTGAGAATGTCTAAAACTGTATCTCATATGTACAAAAATAATGTTATTTTTGATAGACTAAAATCTCTGCCAGATTTGTTTTTGTCTGTGTCCATTACGAATTTTCCCACTTGGAACAAAAAATGAGGAGGAATCTCTGTCTTACAAGGCTCCCTAACAGGCAGGGGTTCTTATTCCCCACCAAAAAATATTTTTGGTTTGACGTACACCTAAAATTCCAAAATGGCCTGTGTAAAAATACATATGTTTGAGCATTTCTTTAAGTAATAAAGATGTTGTCATGGGTATATTGCCCATGGACAAATGGAACGGTTGATTTAAATGTTTTAAAACACATTGTTAAAAGATGCATTTCCAAGACATAAAACCATTGTCTGTGTGCCCTTTGACAGTAAGCCCTTTCCTGTAACATCCCTTTTTATATTGGTGGTCAGCAAACACCCCCTTCCAGTAACATTCGGGTTCAGAAGGCCCACCCCCCTCCAGTTAGTCCTTTTACCTCACTAGTCAGTGAGGCGCCCATATGTGGATTAGTGCAGGGATGTGGCTGGTCCCCCCCCCCCCCCCACCTTCATGTTTAGAAAAGTGCTATACATCACAGGTGTCTGTAAATGGCTCCCTTGTTCTGTCAATGATCACAGATGCTTGTATGTTTATAAGGCTATAAGTCAACCTCCCCAAAGTTTCGATTAGGTGAATAAAAAATAAAGTAAAAAATATTTGATATAAGATGTGCATATAGTAAACAGAGTATTGTATTTAAATTAGGAAATTAACACTAACATATTTCAGCATGTTGAAAATGCTCATGAATATGGTGAATAATGCAAAGTTTAACATACTGTTCAATTTTGTAGGTGTAACACTTCCAGTGTTTGAACATTATCAGGAAGGAGGAGACAGTGAGTATTAAGTTTTTAAGTGCATGTATACATTGTTAATTATCTACGTTTCTTCTAGCTGGTCACGCGTATATTAATCTTACACATGTATTTTTACCTTTTTTGACAGGTTATGAATTGACAGGTCTTGCAAGAGGTGGTGAGCAGCTGGCAAAACTGAAGAGAAACTATGCAAAAGCTGTTGAGTTACTTGTAGAACTGGCCTCCTTGCAGGTATAAGACATGAATAGATGGATGTGTTCTGTGATGAGGGCATTCGCTAGACTAGAATCAGTTATTACAAAAACTTTTATTTTTGCTTTCCTCGTGGAAGTATGGTTTTTCAAATAGCAACTGCTTTTCCTAAAATCATTTTTATAAAAAAAGTAAAAGGTATTATACAGTGTAGTCAAATTTCCATAGACATTTGTGGCAAGTTGGGTAATCTAAAATGTATTTATAGTTTATAGCAATAGGTCCCGTTTTATTTATGATTTAAAAAAAAAAAAAAAAAAAAAGCAAATATACGTTTAAAAACTTAAAAGAACATTGAAATCACATACCAGATCTGGATGGCAAATTTTCACTGAGAACAATATGACGTAAGTAACTCGATGGAAACCATTACCTACTGAGGGCTGGATAAAAAAATCACACTAAGAAGCAAAGTAAAAAAATGGAATCAAGGAATGATCTAATTTGCATGAATTTAATCGCAGCCACTCATAATGTAACTCACTATTGTGTGTACGGCCCTATGTTTCTGTATGCACTTCTGAAACTTCTTATGAGACGGTGGATGGTGGTCTGCGGGAACTCCTTATAGATCTGGATCAGGGAATCAGATCTTCTAGACTGTGGCACTTCTTGGTGGAGTTGGATGCACCAATACATAGTCTCAAACTATTTCTATAGTATTCAGGTCTGGAGAACATTGCAGGCCAGTCACTCTGGTGTCCCATAAAGTGTTAATTAAGTGTTCGCATAACCTTTTTTTTTTTTTTTTCAGTGTAAATTAGGCAAATCTAAAGGTTTTCAATTGTTGTGTTGTTTTCACAAGTACTCCTAATTTTCTCCCAATACACACAGAAAAAAAAATATCCATTTGGTTCACTATTTTGTACATTTGTATAGGATGTGTTGAAATGAACAGCATTCTGCTTTTGGAAGCTCCTAAATTGGTACTGGATGTTCCACGATTTCTTCCAGTTGCTTCCTCTTGTCACCCGAACTTGTACTGCACAGTTGTGACATAAGGTGATTTTTCTTTCTAAAAATGTAAAAAGTGCCAATCTCATTGCACATACATGGGATTGGACACTTTTTTTACATTATAGGAAAGCCCCTGATGATACATTTCCGATGTAAGGCATGCACAAAAGAAACGGCCTACAGCCATCTGAGATGTGTGACACAAATATCCCAGGAGGCTGTGGATTTACCTTTCAGTCTTTACCACCGTAAAGATGGAAAGGTAGGGTCCCCCCCCCCCCCAAAAGAAAACAACACAAAAACAAAACACATTTTTATATCCATTATAAAAACAGCCCTTTATATAATCCTAAAATGTGCTGATGCTTTTAGAAGCATCATGCATGTGATAGCAGGATGGGGGCAGTCCCCACCCCCTCGCATCACTGCCCATATTTTATGGGCAAAAAAAAGCCTATGAAATTTAACTGTGTGTGTGTGTGTGTGTGTGTGTGTGTAAGCTGTGTGTCAAGGCTGTTTCTCATATTCTGCAGCCTAAAAACTGTATTCAATCTTTCTCGTAAATTGTTAGTTGTAACGACTTGAAATTTTTAGGGTACTCTCATAGCTACTAAACCTCCCTAGCGTTCTAATTTTGTCCAAATTTCCATGCAAAAAGCATTACATTTTTTTTGCATGGAAATTTACTTTTCATTGTAGGTTATAATTCTTAAGCATGATTCACCGAAATATGTCCAATATTTAGATAATTTAATAAGAAACTTTAAATAAAAAAACACAAAAATCTGATAAAAAAATAAACAGTTAAACATGTAAGGTAAGTGTACAGTAGCATATATAATATAATTATATATTATATGAAAATTTTGTATTGGACTCAATACAGCTATTTTGTATTGAATCCAATACAAAATTATTTGTATCAGAGATCGTCTCTGCATTGCGCGGCTGACGATCGAAAGACGGACGTGACCCCAGGACCTGCGGAGACAAGTGGGGTTTTTTTTTTTTTTTTGTTTAAAAGGTAAAGCTACCCCGAGTGCGACTCAGGATTACCGCTATTTGCAGGTAAAATCCACCCCAAGTCACAACTCCGGAATACCGCTAGGGGGGTTAAAGAATTTTAGCTTTTTGGGGTCATGAGTTTAAAAGCTTGTGAGAACTGAACATTTGGGTTGATGTTTCAAATTAAAGTGCATCTAGGAGCCCAAAATAAAAAAAAATGCAAATTAGGGGCCCTTAAATTTTTTTTACCTACCTTTCAAAAAACTATAATGGTAAAACTATGCTATCCTTTCTGCTTGTGTTCTTTGAACCCCAATTTATTCAGATCGGGGAGGTGCAGAAAACTAAAAATGTGGGAGACACTCGTATAAACCCTCCCTAAAATGTAATTAGCATGCCTTTACACATACCTCTCTGCTTCCTTACCTTGACCCTAATTTCTCTAGAACAAAGAGGTGCATGTAAACAAAATTATAAGTGCAAGTGGGGGTACTTGTGGCTAACACCCCCAAGCCTCATCAAAAAATAAGCTCTGCTAATCAAAATACGCTGCCCTGTCACATGCCTGTACACTTTCTGTACCTCAACCTCAGTCTCGTTTTGTTGGGTAGAGTTTGTTTTATTGATGCCATGGTGATGAACTTTTAGGTGTTGATAGCCACAGATTTTCAGTTTACTACACCTCCCAATTCCAGAGAAATTGGGGTTCAAGTGTTAGAAGTGGGCAGTAATGTGTTCCAGGGCAGTATGTTTACCTGAACCCCAGTCTCGCTTTGATGGGTAGAGTGTTTCATGTTCTGATGATACCATAGTATTGAAATTTTAGTGGGTGGAGGGTTAGCCAGTGTATGACCTTTATAAATTTGGGTAGGTCATGGTAGGTCACACCTCAATGCTCCTTTCTATGTACATGGCCCGGGGGGGTCCCCATTTTGCGTTTTCAGTTAAGGGCTCCTAGATGCACTTGCTTTTGAAACATCAACCCTAATGTTGTATTTTCACAAGTTTTTGCAACTCTGAACCCCATATCATGAAATTCCTAAAGTCTGGGGGGCTGAAATTGTGGTTACTACTAATACTTTAGGTTACTACTAACGAGGGTTCCCTGTGCACCCTGAAAATGTCACTTTATTAGGACTAATGGCTTTGGGGAAAAGGCTTGTACACAGTGAGCTGTAAGGCTGCAGAATGTGACATGCAGCATTCACACACTGCTTTTAGTGCTGCCAATGATGTCCTTACACATGCCCACTCGAGAGGATACATTTTACACAATGTTTTTATTTATTAATTTATTTTCAAAAGAAGCCACAGGATGAGCTGTCAGATGGGGGAATGACAGCCTGTGTCCCGATCGTATTCTAACTGTTGTCTTTTCAGAGGATTAGAGCTTCTAAGAGCTGGGTGGAGAAGGCAGGGCAGCCAGGCACCCCGCCCACCAGAATGGGGCTGGGGAGAAGTGTGCACGTCACAAAAAGCTTTCACCCTACATTATTAGTGGACACAGAATGCAGTTCTGACTTGCAGAAAGATCTTTTGCTGTTCTGCAAGCTCTTGTAACTCTTTAATGAACAAGACATACTTGACGCAGTTGTTTCTTTTGCATATCAAAAGGCAGCTTGCTCAAGACGTTCATGAATGCCTTTGCTTCATACATTTTTTTTTTTGCTTTGTAATTAACTCGCAGTGAGATTTTTATACAGTAACTTGACATCATGCTGCCTAATATGTTGAGACAAACATCTTTCCTAATTGTATTTATTAAAATAATGTACCTGTTCCAACTTACAATCAAATTTAAGAACTGTGTTGTTGTTGTTCATCTGAGGTTGTATTTACCTAATTTTGAGTCCTGTTAAGGATGATTTTTTTGTCATTATGTCCTAAATCACAAAACCTTCAGATTTGGAAGAGGTTCTATTTTTTTTTTTTTTTTCCCCTCATGACTGTTACTTAGTATCCACAGGTAACAGAATGTCTGACACCAGCTTTGCTGGATTAACAGCTACAAGAAAGTGCCACACTAGACCCCCAGATCCTGGAAATTTCCCTCAGCAGCCAAAGTGTTTGCATTGTCTTCTCAGACCACCAAATTAACTATTTTACTGGAACAGGACTATCTCATTGCAACACTGGTCCAGCCTTGAACTGGACAGTCACAGCAGCAGCCACAGTTTGGGTATTTTCCACGCACTGCACAAACTTGTGCTTGTTTGTCACACCAGACCCCCAAAGCTTGAAATGCATTAACAGCAGCCACACTTGGACCACCTAGACTGGAATTCCGGATCAGGAATCAGGCAAAATCTATTGGTTCATAGCTGCAATAAATGGGTGTGGCTTGCAATTCCCATGCCCCCACACTTTGAAAAATGTCTTTACAGTCGGCTACTCCGTTTTGCCTCATACCTCTACAGACTGGCAGCCTAGTGCCTCTCACTGAGTGTACCATTCTTCTGCCAAAAGGACCCAGGTGAAAGCTTGAGCTATTAAGATTTCTAAATGAATGCTACCTTCAGCCCTAAGTTCTAAATCCATTTGTATTGCATTCAATACAAAAAAACTGTATTGAATGCAATACATTGGATTTTTATGTGTAAAAGCAGTACATTGTTTTCAAGAACATTTTACAGTATATATAATAGTATGGGTATAATATGTTTTTTTTTTTTTTAAATATATAGATTTTTTTTAATTTATTCAATTTATTGTTTTTAAATGATTTTGTGTTTCATACTTTGGTATAATCATACTATTATACTGTAAAATAAATTTTCATGAAAAACAATGTACCGCTTTTAGACATACAAAACCGGAAAGAAATGAACCGCTAGGGAGTTAAACTTCCTCACCAGGCAAGTACTATTTCCTCTCATTCCATGTCAAAGAAAAATACTGAAGGCAAAGACTGCAGAACCTTGTGTATGGGTCTAGTGGCTGAGTTTCTGCAGGCATAGATACACCTGGAAGCTCTTGCCTAACATCATTTTATATTTTTCTAGAGAGTGGAAACAGACTAGCAGGATTGTTAGCATTCATAAGTGGTTGACCCTGTATTCTTTTCTGAGGAATCGTGCTGCCTTAACCTCATTAAAGCTTATTAAAGAAGCTAAGTAGTTGGCATTTAGAGTGAGGAACTTGGGTGCTGGTTCAACGTGATATACACCATTTAAAGCGGAAGTAAACCCAAAACTAAAAAAAAACCTTTTAAAAAGAAAAAAAAGGTTGTTGCACAAAATGTTTACTTTGAATCAAAGGGTGGTACCCCTCTATGTAAAGTAGAAATTCTGAGTTCAGGTATGCTTTAAACAAGGCTGTGTTTTTGGAATTGTGGAAGTGTGACCCTGGGGTGGATTTTACCTGCAAAAAGCAGTAATTCCAAGTCGCACTCAGGTTCGCTTAAAAAACAGGTCCTGGGGATATGTCCTTCTCCTCTGATCTCCAGCCGGCAAATACAGAGACGATCCCTGGGGTTTCCCGTTGACGTCGGTGCAGGCAGGAGGATCATCTGAAAATTCAAATAATTTTGTATTGTATTCAATACAAAATACCTGTATTGAGTCCAATACAAAGAAATCTTTATATCAGATATATCCACTAGGGACTAGGGAATAAACATATCCCAGATATAAAACCCTATAGGGCAAACCTTTGTCAACCTTAATTTTGCCCGTTTCTCAATCATATACATTTTGAGCCATTGTGACTCATTTATGGCACTGACATTGCTATTATGAGTGCTGCCATTTTCCTTTGTGTACACAGAGTAAATTTGCCTTTTCTCTATCTCCAGTTACCAACCCAGGGAGATCCTTTAGGGGGCCTACATGCTCAGATCTGATCTTTTTTCTATTATATATTTTAAAAATGTATGGGGTTGCCTTACTTTCCTTAGCAATCTATATTTCATTTCCAAGTTTTGCACATTTTATCTCCTTTTTACATCTTTTGTTATACTCCATAGTTTTATATTTTTGGAATGCCCTTTTCTTGTTCCTAATGGCTTTTTTAACATCGGCTGTGAGCCACATAGGTTTTAATTTTAGCCTCCTAAACTTAATACACATTGGAATATATTTTTGAATGTGCTTTTGTAGAACAGACTTGAGAAACCTTTCCATTTCTATTTGGTGTTTTTTTTTTTTTTTTTTTTTTTTTTTTTTTTTTTTTTTTTTTTTTTTTTTTGAGGACAATATTGTCTCCCAGACCAAGTCACAGAGAGCCGCCCTTAATAATGGGAAATTTGCTCTCTTAATAAGTGTTTTTATCTTTCCTGTTTTTGCTTCCTGATTACAACTTACATTAAATGAAATTATATGATGGTCACTGATACCCAGATTTTATTTTATATGCACATTTGTTATAAGCTCTGCATTGTTAAAAACTAGGTCCACCAGAGTATCATTTCTAGTTGGGACTTCTTTAAACTGTACCAAATATTTATCTTGTATTCACAAATTTCCTCCTTTTTGCTGTTCCTGTAGTGCCATTAGTCAATGTTGGGGTAGTTGAAATATCCCATAATTAAAACACTTCTGATTTTCTATCTGTGCTAGTAGTTGATTCTCTATTTCTTCCTTAGCACTGGGGGGCCTATAGCAGACTCCAATAATTTTTTTTTCCAACTTCGCCCATAGTGCCTCAACCTCATTGCTTGTTCTATCTGCACTTTCTTTTTTCACATTTACTTTCAGATCACTTCTCACATACAGACAGACACCACCACCCCTTCGTTTGACTATGTCTTTACGAAAGAGAGTATAGCCAGGAATATTGACAGCCCAGTCATGTGAACAAAGCCAGGATTCAGCAATGCCAACGAAGTCATAATGCTAAGACGTGTGTGTCAGATCTGTCATTAGGTTGGGGTGGTTTTGGCGAGAAGTTTTCTATATCCTGCATTTTCAGTGGGACATTTTTATTAATAAAATGTACTTCGTAGAGTGCTTCAAAACGTACATTTAGTCCGTTTTATTTTAAATATTTATAGTTTGGAGCTCATAGCACAATTGGAAACATATTTACATGGATTAAAGTGTGTACTCTGTGTGTTCAGGAAAGACAATGCAACTGACATTTTATTTTTTATTCTAACTCAGACCTCGTTTGTGACACTAGATGAAGCTATCAAAATCACCAACAGGCGTGTAAATGCTATTGAACACGGTAAGTTACTCACCATTTACTAATAACTTCAGATCAGTACTAAAATCTTTTTCCTACTTGAGACTGTACTTTTTTCAGGGATGCAGATTACAAAGTCAAAAGGATAGACTTGCATGCATTCTCTAACAGTGATGTGCTGTGCAGAGAAGTTTGAGGACTACCTAGCATTTCTATTGTTAAAAAAGAACCAGGCATATGAGAGTTGTTTTTGCAAAAGAGGTTGTTTGCCAACATAACATATATTATAGATTATAAATTTAGCAAGCAGGTAGTGCTGTATGAAGCTATTGTTTCAAGTTAAACTTGGTAGAAGTCAAGAGTAAAGTATACTAACATTATACTATATGAGATATGAATAGCCAACAGTTTCTTCTGTTTTCTGTCTTCAGTCATCATTCCAAAAATTGAACGAACTCTGTCATACATTATTACTGAACTGGATGAACGTGAACGAGAAGAGTTCTACAGGTAACCTAACATTGTGTTTTTCAATCCTTTCTTTATTCCTTTTTGCCATGTAATTTTTTTAAAAACATTAGTTGTATGTAGTTATGTTAATTGACTTATTTGGCATTTTTTCTGGACTGTTGTAACAATCTATCTATTGGTATATCGTTAGATAGTAGGTTCCTAGATTGTGAGTTACTTTTGAGGGACAGTTAGTGACATGACCATGGTCTTTGTTAAAGCACATATAAATATAGGTTTATTAATATAGTAGTTCTCCTATGCAAGTTTAGAATGTGTTTAGGTTCACATCCTATTAAGGTTTGTAAAATGTAGTCTCTGAGATTACCTTTTAGAATATGTAAGGAATATGTAAGGTACCCTATAGATACTAATGTAGTTATACAGTACTTGTATATAATATAGTATGTTTGAGTAGAGTGCTCATGAAAAGACACCTGTCGTCTTTCTGCCTAGAAAAAGATACAAAACTGTGATTTAGTATAGAAAAAATTATCAGAGGTCTTTATGACTATTATCAATTTATTTTATTTTTTTTTTACTTAAGTATTTATTTGCCTGCTTTCTACACACAGTCTACAGATTTAACACTTTTACACTTCAATACTAGAGCCTCATTTGCAACTACTAATGAAATAACACTTCCCAATGGGTGTGTAACATTTTTGCAAAATCCTACCACATAACTTACTTTCTAATTTCTCACTTAACAGTGTTTTGCTCATGCAGTACAAAGCAACATGTTCTTTTTAATGTAGAAGAATAGACTCCCTTTTCCTAGATGAGGACATATTAATCATCATTCTCATAATGGGTGACAAGTTATACTATCAGAAAGGTTTGTTATTCTCTAGTATTAAAATTGTAAAATACAGATTATACTTGAATATAAACTAAGGTACCTATGTTTACCTGAGGGTATAGGAAACTGCTTCAACTTGAGTGTAAACTTAGGGCATGAAATGCATGTGAAATTACATGCTTAATCAATAGAAATAATAGTACAATTATGTGACCAAATACACTGATGGTTATGTTTAAAACATTTTTTAAATTAGGAAACAAAATTACATTTATATGGGCCCAGTCTGTATTTTTTTTTTCCTACTTTTTACAGGCTGAAGTATTTTGTGCTTCTGAGGTGGTTATGGTGGGTCATAATGATCTTTTGAGCACGGTTTTTTGTCCTCATGAAAATGTGTAACCAACTTTTTAATAACTTTTTGACAGCAAGTTTTCAATCTACTGGTGTCACCTGAATTCAAACCCAGATTTTTTAAATGGCATTTTGAGGGGGAAAAAAAATATTGGTTCATACTCCTGTGTGTGTGTGTGTGTGTGTGTGTGTGTGTGTGTGTAACCTCCCTAGCGGTCTGATTCTGTCCAAATTTCCATGCAAAAAGCGGTACCATTTTTTGCATAGAAATTTTATTTTACATTGTAGGTCTATAATTCTTAGGCGTAACTCACTGACACATTACATTTAAAATAAACTTAAAAAAAAAAAAAAACCCACAATCTGTTAAAAATAATTTCCCCGCTGCTAAGTCCCGGCTGCACCAGCGCATGAACCGATATCACCCGGAAACCCCGTAGGACGTTTCTGCACTTCGTGGCTGGAGATCAGAGGAGGCAGACTTGTCCCCAGGACCTGCGGGGACCAGCAGGATGCTGGGGGAACGTGATGGAACAAGGCAAGTGGGTTTTTATTCTGCTTTTAGGTACCCCAAGTCAGATTCGGGAATACAGCTGGGGGGGTTAATCTTTTTGATAACAATGTGTTAACCCATTCAAACCAATAGGTGTCACTGTACTTGTTTGAAAGATCCATTTGCTCTGTTCACTCTTGATATTTTTGCCATAAAACTACAAATCCTCCAAACTCCAAAATCTCAATCATAATTTTCTCGAAGTCCCAAAATGATATGTACTTTAAAAAAATTTAAATTATAAAGTTTGAGGATGTTTTTACTTTATGAGCATAGGATGTATGAGCATTTGATAACATATAGCTCATCAGTATCAAGTTAATGATTTACTGACCATAGCAACAACAGTTTTGGTCATTACTGCCAAATTGTAGGACTTCCTACCTTGCTACTGCCCCAGCCAAATATGTAAAGAACTTTAAAGTAAAAATTTGTCACTGCTTTGGATTCGTTTTGGCTTTTCTAAGAGGGCAGAGACCATTATCCCTCAACAGTGTCCTAAAAGTGTAACCTTTTTTCTAATGCCCATGAAGTAATGGTATGTCTTCACTGTAATTTAACAAATTACTGCAATTCAAGTTATTTAAATGCTCCCCAAAGGGTTCTCATCAATTTTCCGCTAGTAACTATGGTAAAGCTGCTTGTATCTACTGATTTCTGATAAAGATCTCCTTAACTACAGAAGACTATAATGGCAGAACCTGGACGATCCAGCAAACCTGGAACGGATCTGGTCCAGGATTGAAAACATTTGTCTAGTAATGGCAAAAGATTTTTAACAAGTCCATTCCAACCTTCAGTTAAGTCTATTGTTTGTATATTAGTTTCAATTCAAAATCAAAAAAACAATTAGTCTCCAAATTATGTAAGAGGGAGGGGCTAAAAATTGATGTTCGTATGATTTAGGAATAGGTTGTTCTCAAACATTTTGGTATCAAAATGTTTTCCATAGGCCAAAAGACATTTTTCTTAAGTAAATACAGTATATGAAACAAAGATTGTTTGCCCTCAAAATGCCATTAGAAAAATGATGATTATCATCAGAATGATTATCAAACAGGACTTGTATACGCCAACATATTACACAGCGCTGCACATAAAATAGGGTTTGCAAATGACAGGTATAGACAGTGACACAGGAGGAGCAGAGGATGTGCTAAAAAATGTAATCTGTACAGCTAAATAGCCAAGGAATCCTGAAGCACTGATATTAGGATATTAGAGGTCCCATATGGATCATTTCTCTTGATGTTTTTCTAGACTGTTTTGTATTCTGGCTGTTAGTAAGTTCATCTGCCTAAGGCAATGTATCCACTTGTGTAAACCTAATTTTGAGGGCGAAGAAGGCGATTTCCACTTTAATGTAATCAGACGAGCTGCTTTTAAAATGTTTAATCAGCTTAGTGTATTGCTTGGATAGATCTCTGATGGGAGGCCCCAGGAGATAAATTAGGGGGTTCCCTTGTATCTGGGTTTGGATAGAAGGCGATCTACTACTCCCTAAAACCAAGATATACATGGGCACAACCATAAAATGTGTTTGAATGTGCCAATTGCCTGTCCACATTACCACAAAGATTACTCACTGTGGAATATATAGCATGTAATCTATCTGGGGTAAAATACCAATAAGTATAATATCTTGTAAATACTTTCACAGTAAAGAATGCACCAAGAACTTTTAAGAGCCTGGTCCCTTGTTATTTTCTATATCACCAACGAAATGGGCCTACCCAATGCTACTTCCGTCTTGCGAAGATATTTATGATAAGGGGATGTTCCATATCCCTCCTACAAGAATCCGATATATATCTGAAATCAAACTTTACCCACTTGGGCACCCCAGAGAGGTTGGTGTGTGGCAGCTGTGTTGGGGTCAGAGAGGTCAATGTGTTCAGATATGGATTTGGGGAAAATGATGAATATAGAAGTAGCTGTTAAAAATACTGGTGGGTAATTCAAGTAGCGGTTAACCCTTCTGAATTGCCAATGGTGAGCAAAAACCCCAGTTAATAAACCATCTAGCATTTACGGAGTGAACACAAATGACATGAGGGGATTTAGATGTGGTTAAAGAAAATCTGTTTTTTCAGGTCATCCAGATATGTTTACCGAACAACATCGGGGCCAATAGTAACCTAAAATAGAGGCAGCGGAAACCCATAGCATTAAATGTATCCGAGGAAGTCACAATTAAAATCTATAAATTATTCTATAATAACTCTAATGGTGTTGTGCGCTTCAGTAGATTTAAATTGCTTGTGTATCGCCACATACACACGTTATGACATCACTCAATCCTCTTCTGCTCCCCAAATTTGAAATTCAAAATATGCTGAAGTATTCAGTCACAGTCTAACTTATATACATATTAATGGGTTTAAGTGACCGCTAGACAGCTATCAAGATCACTTAACCCTCTCATTCCTAATTGTAAAGTACAAATTAAATCACAAATTGATAAGACCTCATTCTGTGCTTCCACATGAACCTAATATGCTGATGTCACTTGGACTTCGCCAAACATTGTTTCCACTTCATTCATTTGTCCCATTCAAAATTGAGGAACAACAGGCTCGTGGTGAAGTGTAGTGTTAGTTGTTTTCACAATTGAAGCAGACTTTGTAGCACTTTAGATGAACCTAACTTTTGGAATAATAAATATGTGAATTTTATTTTAGTTTAGGCATGCCACAAATATATTCATGTTTATTTAGTCATATTGAATGCTTATGTACAAGGGGGTGCTGAGAAGTTCCATTCTTTGCCCTCTTCCAGTTGAAATAGAAAAATGTGTGTGGGGCATATGACTTATGTCACTAGCAATGTAACCGTGTGTAACTGTGCAAATATCAGGTCTTTGCGATTCTTAAAACGTTTTTCTTTTAGTGAGAAGCTGTGATGGCAGAGGCACAAGCAAGTTTCACGTCGTCGGAGTTACGAGCCGTCATTAAGTTTTTGTTTCTCCAGGGAAAGTCGGCAAAGGACATTCACACTGAAATATCACAAACACTGGGGGAGAAGTTTCCTTCTTACAGCACTGTCAAAACCTGGATATCTCGTTTCAAGACTTGGCATTTCACTGTTGAAGATGGATCCCGCACTGGGCGCCCGACCTGGCAACCTGCGATGCTGTTCATGAGCTGAATATTGAGGACCGACAAATATCCGCCAAAAAAGATAGCCCAGATACATGACATGACACGGGGGCATGTTGGGTTTGTTATCACCACTATCCTAGACGTGCACAAGCTTTCAGCGAAGTGGGTGCCGAAATGTTTGGACAGTGATCAGAAGAAGGAACGAGTTGAAGCACCCAAAGCAGTTTTGGCCCATTTTGAAGCTGCACAGAACATTTTAGCTAGGTTAGTGACTGAGGATGAAACCTGGCTCCACATCTATGATCCTGAAACCAAGGAACAGTCACAGGCATGGTGCCACAGCGGGTCCCCGCAGCTGAAGAAGTTCCGAACCCAGAAATTGGCCAAAAAAGTCATGGCGTCTGTTTTCTGGGACAAGACAAAGGTATTCTGTTGGTGGACTACCTGCCTCAGAGCTCTAGTATCACCGGACAGTATTATGCTAACCTCCTGGACCAGCTGAAGGAGGGAATTAAGATGAAATGCTGTGGAAAGTTGACCAAAGGGATCCTTTTTTTGCAGGACAATGCACCTGCACACACATGCAACCTTGTGGCTGCCAAATTGAACACCCGGGTTTCCAATTGGTCCACCATCCCCGCTACTCACCTGACCTGGCCCCTTTGGACTATTATCTGTTCCTGAATTTGAAGAATTACCTGAAGGGGCAACGTTTTTAGGACATTTTCAACGTCAAAGATGCTGCGGAGAGCTGGTTTGCACCCCAACAAAAGGACTTTTATTTTATTTTAACGGTCTGGAAAAGCTGCAACTACGCTGTACCAAGTGCATCAGTCCCGGGGGAATATGTTGAATAAATAAATAAAATGTGTTATGTCATAACTCTGGCTCCCTTCTTTCTGGGCAAACCCAGGAACTTCTCAGTACCCCTCGTAAGTACTGGGCTTTTTTGGTTTTTCTTTTGATTTAATTTAGAGAACCATTTTTTTTTTTGAGATGGAATGTATGAGATAGAGATGTAGAGATATGGCAAAAATAGACTAGTAGCTGCAAAGCAATATAAACTGTTGAGAGAGTCTGGTTGGTGGAACACCGGGATGTTGCAGTAGTTGATTTGAGTGCTTAAAAGCTTCTATCGAGCGTTCTTTGTTTTCTGGTGACAAAATAGGGTATATTTCGGAGATGCTGTGCAGTTAGATGTAGTAGAACCTAGAAATGTTTTGAATGTGCCAAGTAAAGGTGCAAAATCGTTATCGGTACCAAAATATTATTCCTATGGGGTAGGGCAGATTACTATGGTAATAACAATTGGAGGGGTAACAGGATGAGGGTAGGAAGATGAAGAGTTTGGTTTTATCTGATTTGAGTTTTAGGTACCTGTCAGCCATCCATGATAATATAGCTGATAGGAATCCTAAAACTTTATCTAGGACTAAGGAATATAAGTAATGGTTGACAGGTGGGCTTACGATACCATCTGTAAGACCCAAACCTAAGGAAGATATGTTTGTCAGTATTGAAGGTGTACCTAAATAGGAGTATAGGTCCAAGGACTGACCCTTGGGGAACACCATCTGGGAGGGGAGTGAGTGAAGCAAGAAGGTAGGAATAAACATGTTATTGCACAATAATACAAAGCTATTTTGTTTGTTTTATAGTGATCTTGACTGCCTATAGGTTAAAAAAAGCAACCTCTCGACTAATGTATTTTTATCCTAGGTTAAAAAAGATTCAGGAGAAGAAGAAAATTATTAAAGAGAAGGCAGAGAAAGAGCGTACAGCGTGGAATAAATCTGAGGGTTCTGAGCCCATCAATCTTCTTGCTGAAGACCGCGACGAAGACCTGCTGTTTGACTAACTAGTCATTTGTGCATAACCATACAAAATTTTTGTTTTTTTGCTAACCTGTGCAATGACTGCCTTTGGTGTATGCAAACATTGGATCTTTATTACTATCATGTCACCTTCACAACTATATACAGAGCAGTGTCCTAACATACATTATATAAAATTTCAGCCACTTTTGAATTGTTTAAGTTAGTTGTGTATTGTGACTGTTTAAAAATAAAAGCAAAATAATCAGTGGTGTATGTCACAAGTTACTATTATTGGAGGTCTCTCCTTCTGTGGATTTTATGTTTTTATGGACAAAAAAAATGCATCTTAGTTGACTCGGACAAACATTACAGCTTAAACAGCAGTCACTATTTCCTTTTATGGTGGAGATTGCATTACAAAAATCTCTAAACCCATGCAGCATGTGAATTTACAGCCCGGGTTTACCATTTCTGTTTGGCTTTAAAACCCAAATATTGTAAAACAAACAGAACAAATAAAAAATCGGGGTCATCTTAAATCATTCAGGATGGCTTACTTGAGAGCTTACTTTTTTTATGGAACTATAGCTTAGCTTAAAAGATGGAAATACAATGTATAGGAAATAGGTGTTCTAAGCAGGCAGTGGAATGTTTGTGTGTAATGAATACCTTTGTGGTGAAAAGGAAACTCATTCCTGCCTTCCTAAGGGTCAAAAATTATTTGAGTATTTTTTTATTCTATTTATTAATGGCAGGTTTCTGGATATGGGCAAAGACAGTAGCTTGATAGTAATAGAAAGTTTGGATGATACATAACTGCTAGTGGACATCTTTTGCCCCGTCTGATATATTTATTTTCAGTTTTTGAAGTAAATTAATAATAGGTTATTGGAGTAAGTAATGCATGAAACAAAATATTTTGAGTATGATGAGCATTTTATTCGGATATGTAATTATAAATCATAAGATAGTTCTTTGGGAAAAGTTGGAAATAGTAGTGTATAGTTCGCTTCAAACGATTGGGAGGGAGAGAATGTAAATTGTATATCTAGAAATTGTGAGAGATGAGATCGTACCAACGAGTTATGATCCAAAAATTGTAAAGTTGCTTGAACATGTGATACAGTTATTATGGAATGATAGGGATTAATACCCATCATACTGGAAATGTTAGGGTTGTAGTTCCATTATTAGTGCAAATATATTAGGCAAGGGAGGACATCCTTGATGAGCCTCATTTGAAGTTTAAAGCTCCTGAAATGGCATTCCATTGGCAGAGATTCTACTCAGTTGGCAAGGATACAAGGCCACTATGCAACCTGTTAAACCAAAATTAGGTACAACATTTAGATGGCTCCAGTGGATTTTGTTTCTATTTGCCAAACACTTTATCTGTGCCTACAGAGTAGGCATTTTAGGAGATACAACATGATGCAAGAGGTTGACGAGCCTGATGCAATCTGGAGCCTGATGAAAACCACCTGATCTGAGACGACCAGGGAAGGCACAACGGCAAGCAATCTTTGAGCTGTAGCTCGGTTTAGACATGCTTTGAGATCGCCTTTAACAGAGATTTGGAGGTGGTGGTTGATTTGGTAATTATCATGAGATCCAGTATTTGTAATAAGTGGTCTAACTTGTAGCATCCTCTGCTTAGCAGCATGATGTTTGATATTTAGTAAAATCCATCCATTACTCTTTGGAGAGTGTTTATAAATTCTTCACCTTTGCTCTCCAATCCAGCGAATCTTGGTTTAGTGAAACTGACATTTTTTTCCAGCAAATGTTCTGCCATTTTTTGAATCTAGGAAATCTGGAGAATTTCTTCTTCTTTTGCTGTCAACGATACTGCTGTCTGCAAGCAGCTACACACAGTCTTCTGTGCCCTCCTGCGATAGGTTCACTTTGGCTTTGTTCTGTTTTCTAATCTTCAAATTTTTAAACAGTGCACATGACTGTTGTTTAGCTTTATTCAGCAATAACTGCTGACCTCTGATTACATCACAATGCAGTTTAGAAAGCAGTTATTTCTTCCATCCATGAATTTTCAGGCCTTCTGGAACATTCCGTCTCGGATCGTGTTTTATCATGGCATATCTCCATGTCTTTGAGCCTTGCCTGACTGACAAGGGTAAGTTTTGTTTAAAACTAGAATAATCTATATTTGGGGGGTTTTTGTCGCATTTACTTTCGTGTTGTGTTGTTTTTGCTCAGACCTTTTTTTACCCTTTCAGGGAAAGTATCTCTGTACTCATTCCCCAGGATTAAAATAAAACACAGTAAGAGCGTTTATATGCTTTTTAAAACCGGTGTCTGTAGACCCAGTCTACAGCTGGCCTCAAGCGGCAGTGTTTACTGATGTATTGCAACCTCACTACCATTGTGAATGGGGAATGGCATGTATCAGGGAGAAGCTTACTTCTCTTTATAAAGTTTTAGTTGTGAATTGTACTATCCATTCTTCCCATACTTGAATATGCTATTGTTTGATCCATGTTTCTTGTTTGGAAGAATAAGTAGCTAAATCCCAAACCCGCTGTCTCTGCCCTTCTCTGCAGGCAGGTGAGCAGGAGAAGAAGCATCTGGCATTGAGCCAAAGGAGGGCTCACAGGGATACCTGGGAGAGAGGAGGGTGGGTGTAAGAGGATGCAACCAGGTTTGGTTCCCTGGCTGAACATGCAAAGGTTCAAGGGCTGCTTCTCTTTCTGGACTGGCAACAAGTTCAGGTTGATGGAGGGACCTAAGAACAACAAAACCACAAATTAGACACCAGAAAACAAATTTGATTCAGCCCAACCTTCTCCAAGCTTGATTTTGGGTACACACTTAGCAGTGTGTCATTAAATATCCTTTTTTGTATGTGTGTTGGGACCCAATCTCCACACAGGACAATGCAAAGTTGTAAGAAAAAAAACAATGTCCTACCTGTTGAGGCTGATTAGGTGGAAGTTGAGGGTTCTTCCCTTTGCCTGGTTTTAGAAAAACTAGAAAGAATTAACAATTAATTCTTAAGCCACCAAGTGAAGAATGAATTGCACTTTTCACAATAACTGAAGCCACTAACCTTTTAGTCTTAGGAGTTCTGCTATCTCCTCCTCACCAATCACTTTAAATAAACCCCATTCCCAGGGACAGATTTCATCCGATTTTACGTGCAAAAACCTTGGAAGACTGAGAAAATGTTGGGCTTGCAGCCTTGTACTCTGTTTCTTGGCCTAATCTTGCATATTTCGCAAACAGAAAAGTGTTCTTCCAACATTAAATTGGCCCTTCAGGGGGGCGTGTCCTGATGGCGGCGGAGTAGGACGCTGGGGATCCGAGCTCCGTGTCCCGCCTGGGGGAATTACTTTTTCTCAGCGCTGCAGCGCCTCTTTTTTTTATCATTATGGGCCCCAAGACTAAGGGGGTACAAAAGGCACTCTCCGGAGGCATCTCCAGCTTCTTCCCCGCAAGAAGCCGCGGGGATCGAGATAAGGCCCCAAAGCCAGGGGCTCGATTTTTGAAGTCAGCCGACGGGCAGGCACCATCGGCGCGGAGCACGCAGGGGGCCGAGTTACTGCAAGATTACTTCACAGGGGTCGGATGACTCTAGCATCCCACCATCAGAGGTATGTCATGCATCCCCCATCCTCAGCCCTGTATGTCACCCTCCTCAGCAACATCCTCGGACCATTGCCTAGCTAATCCAGATGCCGTGGAGGAGTGGGACTGGAAGGCCCATCTCCGTGCCTTACCTACCAGACAGGACTTAGAGCACAGTATAGGGCGTTTGGAAGCGAGCTGCAAGGCAGAGTTTCATGCATTGCGCGAATCTGTACAATAAGTTACCAGCGCTACCACAGCTCTGCAAACCCAATGTGCTGACCTTTCTTCACAAGCAGCGTCACACACGGATATACTGGAACTCCATGAGGCCCAAATTAATGTGTTGTATCTGTTGCATGATGATGCTGAAAACCGCAACAGGCGGAATAATATACATATACGGGGGTTACCTGAAACTGTACCGAATTCAGAATTGCCCATGGCAGCCTACTCTATATTTGCTAAGCTTCTTGCTGTTCCATCTGATGTTGATATAGTGATAGATCGGATACATAGAACCCTGGGCCCACGCAGTACGAATCCGCAACGCCCTAGAGATGTTATCTGTCGGATCCATTTTTTTTTTAGAACCAAGGAAGATATTATGAAAAAAGCTAGAGAATCTTCCAATATTGAATACGCTGGGGCCCAGATACAATTGCTGCCTGATCTATCTAAACATACTCTGGATCTTCGCAGGACTCTCAAACCGCTTTTTAACAGTTCTTCGTGAACGGAACATCCCATATAGATGGGGGTTTCCCTTTCATCTCATTATCTGATCGGGAGGTAGAACTTTTGTTCTTTGGGAACCATCGGACCTGCCCCATATCGTACGAGATCTGCATCATCCGGATATCCTATTACCCGAATGGCCTACGGTGGCTTCACTTCTCAACAACAAACCAGTGCCCTCTCAACTTCCTTCTGCAAGTCCTCCAGGCACCTCCGCGGGTCATCTCTCGCCTCCTCCTCCTTCCACGACCTAGCCAGTTGCTTCGGCTTCGCCAACTATTTCACCTGGATCTCGGGACTCCTCTAGCACTGTACATTGGAACCTCTACCTGCCATCAACATTTCTTTCCTTGTGTTTTTCCAACATTGTTCCTGAAAATTTTTATCAGCCATCCTAATATTTTCTATGTTTTTTGGGCTACTCAACACCACTGGACTACTTCTGACCTCAACTTGCTTTCTCACCTGCTGTGCTTTACCGAGAGAACCATCCGGTTCTGCATGGAACTTTGCTATTCCTGTGCTACCAAGCATCACCGGACTACTTCTGATGTCAACCTATTCTACCGCCGGCTGCGCTTGGACGAGAGCGCGGCCTACCTTTGAAGGGAGACTATATGTTTTTTGTGCAAGACATTTCTCCTTCACGGTGGGACTTTCCATATATTGGTTGCTATATTGTGTGATATTTATCCAGTGTTTATTGCTACAGATTCTACTGATAATTGGATAGCTGATTGGAACCTTGCCTATGCTGCCAAGCATACCTGGACTACATCCGATCTTGTGCAAGACGTTTTTCCTCCACGGTGGGACTTTCCATGTACTGGTAGCTATACTGAGCTTGATCTGGGAT
>NC_092869.1:16989483-17043573 GCF_032062135.1 Pyxicephalus adspersus
CCCCGCATAGATACTTCATCAGGGAAAACCCCGATCTCGTATTCCAAATTGAACTCCCTTCGTTCTAAATTGCACGATTTTAGAATAATGGATATGTGGCGCACTCTGCACCCCACTACCAAAGACTATACCTTTTTCTCCCACCGCACAATATGTATTCTCGCATAGATTATATCCTGGCGAGCCATTCCATACTTGATTGGTGTCCAATTGCTTTTATAGAGTCCTGCCCCTGGTCCGACCACTCCTCAGTGTCCCTCATTTCAGATTCCCCATATGGGCCCTAGAGAATGGACATGGAGATGCAATGACTCTTTGTTTAAAGACTCTCTCTGTGCAAAAGCGGTTCTTGATGCGATAACCAATTTTATTGGAGATCACGCCTTGGACCCCACTCCCCTTCCCATGCAGTGGGAGGCTATGAAAGCAATTGTTCGAGGGGTTCTAATACAACAAGGCACTAGGCTTAAAAAGATCAGAACACAGGATATAGCTTGTACATATGATAAAATCCACTCTCTGGAACGCCTACATAAACAAAACATGGCCCCTGCTGTATTTTTAGAATTGACTGCTGCTAGAACCCATCTCTTGAAACTGTATGACCTGGCCCACCAACGCCACAGGGATTGTTTCCGTAAATTGATCTACCAATATGGGGATAAATGTGGCAGACTACTGGCGAGGGGTCTTCACCCGCGCACATCCACCACATATATCCCGTCCATACACACTCCTGATGGCAGGCTGACATCTATCCCCAAAGAGATTTTGCAAACTTTTTATAAATATTATGCAGAGCTCTATCAACTATGCCCTGCTCCAGCTACTCCTTCCTCTCTACAGGAATACTTGACAAAAACAGCCCTTCCAACTTTAAATTCTGAGGTGATTTCTCAATTGGAATCCCCGTTTACGGAGGAGGAGGTATCTGCTGCCATGCAGGCCACACCGACCGGAAAAGGCCCGGGTCCAGATGGATTCACTCCACGGTTCTATAAGCTCCACGCCTCTAATCTTGTCCCCTTCATGACCAAAGTGTTTTCTTCTGTTTCTGCCGATATGCCGTTCCCATCACAAAGCTTAGAAGCGCATATTACAGTTCTTCCCAAGCCTGGCAAAGACCATACGGTTTGCTCTAATTATAGACCTTTATCATTGATTAATGTGGATGCAAAAATTTTTTCCAAGTTGATTGCCAATAGATTGTCCCCACATATGCCATCATTGATCCATAAGGATCAAACAGGGTTTATTTATGGAAGGGAAGCCAGGGATAATACTATTAAGACTCTCCTGCTGACCCAATTTGCTAAATCCTCAGGCACCCCTGCGTGCTTACTGTCAATACACGCTGAAAGAGCCTTTGACAGGGTTAGTTGGCAGTTTATGTACTCAGCGTTACATCAGGTAAAACCTGCATGGTTTCTAGAATCACAGCATTGTACTCTTCACCCAGAGCTCGGGGTGCGGGTTAATGGGACTCTCTCCCATTCTTTTCAAATCGGGAATGGCACGAGACAGGGGTGCCCTCTCTCCCATTCTTTTCAAATCAGGAATGGCACGAGACGGGTGCCCTCTCTCCCCTTTACTTTATGCCTTAATTATGGAACATTTGGCGGTGGCCTTACGCCACAATCCAGATGTAAAAGGGATCCAGGTGTCCCCTCATATCTCAATACCTTCCATCCTGAGGGAACTTGATGAATTTGGTATACATAGTAATTTCAAGGTCAAATATTCCAAATCTGAAATTCTTAATGTTACCTTGGACTCTACTCAAATGTCAGCTATGTGTTCTAATGTGCCTTTCCAGATTTGCTCTGATGCTATTAAATATCTGGGTATAATGGTCCCATCGGATCCCTCCAAATTGTTCTCCCTTAATTATTCCTCAATGTACAGTAAACTTCAATCTGACCTTCAGAAATATGATTCCTTGCCTCTCTCCTGGTTCGCCCATATAAACACTCGTAAGATGGATATAATCCCCAGACTGTTATATCTTTTTCAATTGGTCCCCATATTCTTGCCAACGGCATATCTCAGTAAAATTCATAGGTTATTTTTAAAATTTATATGGCAACAGAAACGCCCTAGACTGGCATTTAGTACCCTGTCCAGGGCCAAAAGTAGAGGAGGTGCAGGGGCTCCGGATGTTATTTCCTTTTATAGGGCATCGGTTTTAGTGCGTTTGATAGACTGGTTTCACAACAGGGAGATTAAGGAATGGGTACAGCTGGAAGATTGCCTATCTCCAGTTAGTCTTCGGTCCCTGCCATGAGTGGACCGGTCGTTGATACGGCCGTCCCACCCTCTCCTACCACTTACATTTGATTTATTACATAATTGGGATATCCTCCTCAGAGCGGGCAAATTGTCATCTAATCCAGGACCCATGACACCCCTATTTGATAATCCAGCATTCCCCCTGGCAATGCGAACCTCCACATTTTCATCGTGGTCCGCCTCGGACAGCCATCATCTCAGGAATATATTACATAATGGACGGGTTTACCCCACTGGCCTCATCTCCCAAACGGAAGCAAGTTGCTTTCTTGGTTTTCATACAGGCAACTGTTATTTGTAGCTTCGTTTACTGACTTGTCATTCCTATACAGAAGTTTAACGGCTTTCGAGCAGTTGGTTGGCTCGCCTGACCGCCCCTCCCATGTTGTGTCCAGGTTGTACGAGCTAATTATTCAGGACTCTGCACCTATATACACTAGATATTGGGAGAGGGAAATGACTGGACTCATAACTGCGGATGATTGGGAAAAATCATTTACTCTAACGCATAAATTGGCCTTAACCTGTAGAGCTCAAGAGATTAATTACAAAATCCTATCCAGGTGGTATTATTGCCCTGTGGATCTCCATGGAATCTCCCCTACACAATCTGATCGTTGTTGGCGATGCCACTTACACAAGGGGACAATGATCCATATATGGTGGGAATGTCCGCTTATATATCGCTTCTGGGACATGATTATTCAGGTGTATAATGACAGCACTGGGTCCAACATAACCAATACTCCCAAAATAGCTCTTTTATCCATGGTTCCGGGTTCGCTCAAAACCATCAAAGGTGGGGTCCTACGTCACTTTCTTACGGCAGCAAGGGCCACTATTCCGAGATTGTGGAAGCAATCTGCTGCTCCTTCTATAGGCAATTGGGTCTCCGAACTTGAAAAAATTCGCCATATGGAGATGTTGGTCGCGGAGGACGATGATAGAATGGAACAATTTAGAATTACCTGGTCCATTTGGGACTGGTTTAAAGACTCTCCCCGAGTCCTCTTCAAATGCCATTTTAGGCTTTTTACAACATTTGGTCTGAATATGGTCTTACTCCTACATTCAAGCACATTCTGTACTGATTATTAACAGTTCCTATCTTGATCACTGGTACTAGTATTTTGGGTGGTGATTTAATCTTCCTATATACTTAGGGTCATTTATGACCCATTTTCATTTTTTATAAGAATATGAGTGCCACATAAATTTGTTTTTTGCATTGCATTGTTTTTACTTTGTCAGGATCCTCCATGTAAATAAAATAAAACAAAAATAATCTATTTCACTAAATTATAAAATGATGTAAAAATTATGACCTTTGTGTTGGTTAGGGTTAGTTTTGACCCGGTTATAATATAAGATTATATAACAATAACACAGGTCAACAAAAAATTTGTTTTGATAAGCATCAGAAACCACAGCAAACGTTTCTAAATCAGTTTTTCCCTAACACGTACAGTTCCTGAGTTGGGTACTAATAACGTTAACACTGTACATGCATGTATTTTGTACTAAAACGTAAGCACCACTGAAGTGAATGTTAATACATCATCCGTATGAAGAAAAATAAGGCACACTGTGGTATAGATCTAATGAACTGTGTCAGTCAGGTACCATTGTTTCTTTAGAAATGCATAGAGTAAGATTTTCTTGTGTACTGTTTGTCTGGATTGTCGCAGTACAGCATCCAGCAATAGTCAGCCATTATACTTTCATTCCAGAAACCTTGGTAGCGGTGCTCCATTAACTTAATGATAAATGGTGAAAACATTCTCCTTGTTCGTCACTCACCATACCAAGATTTTCCTGGAAGAATTCTGGATGTGAGTGCAATAAATGTGTTTTTAATTACATGCGACAACCCAGTTTCCGGTATGAATCAAGCAGAATCTGAACTCTTTCCTTGTTTGCAGGAGACTTATAGTTTCCCAGGAAATTTTCACACAGCCAGTTAAATGCAACCCAAGCTTCTAGCTCAGCTGCTGAGGGAGATTGTGTGAAAACAACATCCTGCAAAACAGACTGCAAAACAGACCCAAAAATATCCCTACCTTCATTTTTGCAGTGCTTCTGTTTGGAAACTTCTCAACAACGTACTAAAAACCTATGGCGTTTGATTTTACCCATGGCCTTTACAAGGTTTTCATCAAGCCTAACTTGATATGGAGGGGTGGCAGAAATATTTTATGCGTATCAACCAGAGGCAGAAACTTGACACTCCTTGTTCTGGGCTTAAAGGTATCTCTTGGTAGCCAGTCATGCTTGACATAATGGTCTCCCGTAGATCGGCTGTCCCACAGTCATAGGAAACGGCAATATTTTGTGAATCCTCCTTGCATTCCCATCAGCAAGCCAATGATCTTTAGATCCCCACAGATATTCCACTGGTATGTTTTATACTGGATTGCTTCAAGTAGTAACTTTATGTTGTCATATGACTCCTTTAGGTTAACTGAAGAAGCAATCTGTAAACTTGGTTTGAAATTACAAATATGCAGTAAGACTGCTTTCAAGCTTCTTTTGGAGGAATCAATGAAGATCTGCCATTCAGATGGAACATGCTCTTGTGACAAACTGTTGGAGTGCATTTATATCATGATGGTAGCACAGTGAGCTATCACTAGTGAAGAATGTTGTCAAGTTATGATTTTGTTTTCTGTAGTGAGATAGTACACCCTTTGCAAGCAAGTGCTTCTGTTTAAGCCTTGAAGCAAGAAGTTCTGCTTTGTCTTTGGAGAGATTTAGATCACGAATGAGATCATTCAGCTCTGCTTGGGTAAAGGTTTCTGGTTCTGAATATTCATCGACCAAGTAGTCAGGATCAGATGATTCGGGATTGTAACAGGCTGCAACTCCAGAGCATTCCTTATCACCTTCTACAGAAGCATGTGGCCAGTTTCAGAACTGGCAATGAATCATCATAGGGGACCAGGCCTATTTCCAGAATAGAGGCTGGGATATACAATTTTGTGCTTTATCTGAGAATCCACTTTTGTTGACGTGGCAAAAATCGCTTAGATGGTCTCACGGTTCTCTCCACAACATCGGGATTGCAAATGGCATTGCTGCTTTACGCCGATTTAGCCAGTCACGCAGTCCATTGGATCAACTGGTACAGATAACATGTGGAACCCAAGATTGATCCTGGATTCCAAGTGGACAGTCGAAATATAATTTGTATATCCGAGTTCTTTGGCGTTTGTTGTGCTTTTGTCGTGAATGAACCACACTTGTAACAGAAACTGTCTGTATCATTAGGGCAATTTCTAGGCATGATGATAAATGAAATCAATCGCAGTTAGTGCGGACTCTAACCTTAAAAAAAAAAAAAAAAAATTCTATTAAATGTAATATGTTAAGGCTATTTATATAACAAATTTCACACTATATAATTAGTTACATCACAAAACTAGACTTGCTAGAGATAAACTGAACACAGATTTGAAATCCGCATCTACAATACTGCAAAGCCCACATAAAATTATATCTGATGAAAATGACAGGTTGACCTGTGTAATTAGTGCCAAAACTTAAATCATACACATACGAAAATTACCCCTGGGATCACAAGGTTTGTTGTGACTAGAGTAAGTGACATAAAGTTACCTAATTTATCGGATAAACACTCAATATATTCGTATTCAAATTAACCAATGCTACATCCCAATTCAAGATACATAATAGATCAAAACCACATAATTACATTTGCCTTTTTGTAAAGGATCTGTGCCTTCTGATGTCCTCCTCTGATACCGTTCAGTATCAGAGCAGGACATCAGGAGACACAAATCCTTTACAAAAAGGGGAATGTGAATCCATTTTGGAGACATACTAATCATTATGTCAGACGGCCTCTTTTATCCTGATCTGCTGAGGAAGCGGGCACTGATATGCGAAACGCATCAAATTTTTGCCACATAAGATTAATGATCTGCAATAATGTTGTTGATGGTTTTATTATAGATGTTATTGTAGTAACCTAAAAAAAGCCTAGTTTTACCCTCCTGAGCGGTTCATTTTTGTCTGGATTTATATGTCTAAAAGCGGTACACTGTTTTTCATGAACATTTTTTTATATTTTCTTTATAGGCCTGTAATTCTTAGGCATAACTCACCAGAATATGTCCAAACATATAACGTATAATAAAGTTTGAAACACGAAATCATGTCAAAATAAATTAAATTTAAAAATAAAATTTAAATAAAAAACACAAAAATCTGATGTTTATGTGATCATTATTTTCATAATAACTAATAAACATTCCAGGTTTGATATATTTTTAAAACAAGGGACAGCACTTGGTCCAACATCACAATCTGGGCAGAAGAACCAGGTTTTTTTTCTGATTTTTTTTTTTTTCCACAGTGTCATCTTGCTTAGCGCAACACACCACGCACATTTTTGTTGGCGCTTCTTTTCTTGCGCTTGGTGGTATATGGTCCATAAAGTGATGACCAGTCAGGCGTTCCGAGTTCACCACTGTAGTAGCATGGCGTCCAACTCGACCTGTATCCATTTTTGGTGTTTGGTGCTTCATACATATGGCCTCACAAATCTTCCATATGAATTAAGGGTGAGGTATAGGCCTGTTATTGTTCTGTTTGAAAAGAATGTTTGCATTCCACAAACACTGTTCCACAAGATGTCTGAATATTTTTTTTATAATATTTTCTTTGTTACTTTCTATCCAGCCATTAGAGTCTGGTCGGCTCTGTCAACACCTCCCTTGGTGCTATTGTAATCCATTACAACCGGAGGTGTGAGGATCTCTTTCCTACCTCTAGTTCTAGCCATAGCAGTGGCGGTGTTGTGTACAAAGCTCAAAAGGCAGACATGCTTCTTGTCACACCATCGTAGTGCCATCATTTTGCCTTTTTGTCAGGCAAATATTTCCCCGGACTTCAGCTTCTGTTTGGCGTACATGGATGGCAATTCACGCCGGTTAGCCCTAACGGTTCCATAGGCATCAGTTTTATGCTTGATCAGAAACTCAAAAAGTTCAGGTGAGCTGTCAACATTGTCTGTAGTGACACAATATCCTTGATTGAGCAATAGCTCAATTAGTGACAGGACAGATGATTTTGCCACGCCATAGCTGCTGAATTTGCGGCTAAATTTTGTGCCTTTCCCAGTGTACATTAGGGTGTTCCAAATATATCCTGTTTCTGATTCATACAGCATAAATGATTTCACACCAAATTGTGCTCTCTTGGATGCTACGTATTGGATCCAGCTGAGCCTCCCTTTGTAGGCCAATAGACTTTTGTCTATACTTTTGTCTCTTTCTGGCACATAGCTGTCTTTGAAGTTAGCCAAGATCATCTGTTAGACTGCCCAAATTTTTTTCAGCTTAGGTGCAGAATGAGCGGTCTCGGCGTACCTGTTTGTTTCCTCAACAATCTTCTGAATGACTTGGTCATTCAGAAATAACTTCAGGTACACCAAAGGGTTGTGTTCCACATCTACCTTCAGACCAGGCTCCCCAGTAAATGGGAATCTTCAGGGCACTGGCCTATCCTGACTAATGTAAATTGACCACCAAGTGCAACTATCACTAACCTCAGTGACAGAATTGTTGCTGTCACTTTCGGTGTCCGATGACAGGTTTACAAGCGAATCCCTGTCGCTTGACTCCGGTAGCGGTTCCAAGTCACTCTCGCTGTTTGCAATGTGTTCATAAGCAGCTTGACTTGAGAGACACCTTTTGGAAGCCATGGCAAAGGTCAGGGCTGGCAGCAAGCAAAATTGTTGCCAGAATCCAGGCAGAGGTCAGGGCAGGCGCCACTCAGAGATGTTATCAGAATCCAGGCAGAGGGCAGGGCATGCGCCAGGCAGAGATGTAGTCAGAATCCGGGCAGGGGTCAGGGCAGGCAGAGATGTGGTCAAAATCCACGCAGAGGGCAGGCAGAGACGTGGTCAAAATCCATGCAGGGGTAAGGCAGGCAGAGAAGTGGTCAAAAGGTCAGGTAGAGGTCAGTAATCAAATGTAATTGCAGAAAGGCAGAGCACTGTACCAGTGTAACACTTCCAACTCTCACTCCAACGATCAAAAAGATGTTCGAATTCAGGTTGTCGTTTTATTTGACCCGAATATGGCTGTTCGAATTCGGATAGCCCCGACCCGAAAAACACGGGTTTCAACGGGGCAAATTTGTGTGTAACAAAATGTGTTAAAAAAAAAAAAAGAGGCTTTAATGTTAAAGTAATTTATTAAATGTGTGTGATTTGTGTAACTTTTATTTATTTATTTATTTATTTTTTACAGGTTATCCCACAATGACAGGATGATTCCCATGCCTGCACAGCAGTGGGAATCCTCCTATCAGTATGGGATCCCCGGGCACTAGAGGCTAAATGGGGACAAGTCCTGAGGAAAGGTAAACCCTGATGACAGCTCAAGCGTCATCAGGATTTTCCTTTCCCCAGCCAATCCAGAGCACTAGAGGTGAATGAATGGGGAGACTTGTCCCCATTTAGCCTTTAGTGCCCGGAATCTTCTCAATGAATGTGGACATGGAAATTGTCAACTTGTCAAGGAGCACATTCAGCAAAGGAAACGGGTTCCATGAGACCCAGTTGCTGCAGCCGTTGTCAGACAGCTGCAGAGCTTACTAAGCATTCCGTCCACAACAACACAAAGAGCATCAGCGCTAGGTTCCTCAGCCAGCCCTGCCTCAGCATTAACCAGCACAGCCACAACTCCATTGAATCCACCTGATTAATATTATTATTAATATTAAACAGGATTTATATAGTGCCACCATATTACGCAGCGCTGTACATTACATAGGGATTGCAAATGACAGACTAATACAGTGATACAGGAGCAGAGAACCCTGCCCCGAAGAGCTTACAATCTAGTAGGTAAGGGAATTTCACAGACAATAGGATGGGAGATATGTAGTGGTGGGAAGTAGTGGTGGTTTCAAAAGACAGAAAAAGATGGGTAGGCAAGTATGAAAAAATGGGTTTTGAGCGCTCTTTTAAATGAGCAGAAAGTAGGAGCAAGCCGAAAAGGACGGGGAAGACCATTCCAGAGAGTCGGGGCAGCTCTGGAGAAGTCTTGTATCTGTGTGTGTGATGGGGTTATGAGTGAGGAAGTCATTAGTAGGTCATTGGAGGAGCGGAGAGAGCGTCAGGGGGAGTATTTTTTTTTTCCAAGTCAGAAATGTAAGTGGGACAATAACTGTGTAGGGATTTGAAGGCAAAGCACAGGAGCTTAAATTTGATTCTAAGGTGAAATGGAAGCCAATGAAGAGAACTACAAAGAGATGCAGCGGAAGAGGAGCGGAGGGAAGGATGGATGAGTCTGGCTGCAGCATTCAGGATACATTGTAGAGGAGAGTGTCGGGTTAGTGGAATACTAGCGAGAAGGATGTTACAGTAGTCCAGACGGGAGATGATGAGAGCATGTACAAAGAGTTTGGTGGTCTCAGGGGACAGGTAGGGGCGGATTTTGGAGATGTTGCAAAGGTGAAAGTGACAGGACCTGGAAATGTTCTGAATATGGGGGGTAAATGAGAGAGCCGAGTCAAAGGTGACACCAAAACAACTTGCCTGAGGGGAGGGCTGAATAACAGTGTTGTTAACAGTTGGATATATGTCAGGGGGAGATCTGGAATTTGAGGGGGGGGGGGGGGATGAGGAGTTCTGTTTTATTCCGGTTGAGTTTCAGGACATCCATGATGAGATGGCTGACAGGCAGCATGAGACCTTATCCAGGACTGAGGGAGACAGGTCACGGGTGGACAGATAAATTCGAGTGTCATCAGTGTACAGATGGTACTGTAAGCCAAAGGAGGATATGAGACTACCGAGAGAGGAGGTGTACAGAGATAAGAGAACCGGTCCAAGGACTGACCCTTGGGGAACACCAACCGGGAGGAGAGTGGGTGAGGAGGAGTTACCATTGAAAGAAACTTGAAAGGAGCGGTCAGACAGATAGGAAGCAAACCAAGAGAGAGCAGTGTCACAGATACCAATGGAGCGCATGATTTGTATTAGAAGGGGGTGATCAACAGTGTCAAAAGCAGAGGAAAGATCAAGGAGAAGGAGCAGGGAAAAGTTGCCTTGAGACTTAGCTCTGATGAGGTCATTGGCCACTTTAGTAAGGGCTGTTTCAGTGGAGTGGGCACCTTTAAAACCAGACTGGAGGGGGTCAAGGGGAGAGTTGGTGCTCAGGTAATCGGTGAGTCTTTTGTAGACAAGGCGTTCAAGAAGTTTGGAGACATATGGGAGAAGGGAGATAGGACGGTAGTGTGAGGGTAGGGAGGGGTCCAGTGAGGGTTTCTTTAGGATAGGGAGAATTAGGGCATTTTTAAAAGCTGACGGGTATTTACCAGTAAAAAGGAAGAGGTTGAATAGTTCGGTTAGGGCAGGGGCCAGGGTGGAGGAATGGGCACAGAGTAGACCAGAGGGAATTGGGTCAAGTGGACATGTAGTAGACGGAGATGATGATTCTTAAAGAAAGGGGTGTCAGGTTTGCCCTAGCAGTAAAGACAGGAAGAAAACCACAGTGTGCTTCCACCAAAAAAATATATAGGCAGGGAACAAACTAAAAGTGTCACTTTTTGCCACACATGCATCTAAAGCAGAGGTGGGCAAACTTTTTGACTCGGGCCACAATCGGTTCTAAAATTTGACAGAGGGGCTGGATTTTGGTCCTTAACAGGTAGCAAAACATGAGAAATATATATATATATATATGTCTGAAATGGAAAAGGATCTGGGGGTTCTACTAGATCATAGACTTAACAGCATGCAATGCCAAGCTGCAATAGCTAAAGCTAGTAAAGTACTTTCTTGTATTAAAAGAGAAATAGACTGCAGAGATGGAGTCATTATCCTGTCCCTGTACAAAGCATTGGTCAGACCGCATCTGGAATATGCAGTCTAGTTTTGGGCACCAGTTCACAAAAAGGACATTGTTGAATTGGAGAGAGTGGAGAGAAGGGCAACTAAATAATAAAAGGAATGGAGGAGCTCAGCTATGAAGAGAGATTAGCTGAACAGAATCTATTCTCCTTTGAGAAGAGACGTTTAAGGGGGGATATGATCACCCTGCATGAGTATATAAATGGTCAATTTAGAGAACCCTTCCCCATTATTCACTTTGAGATTATTAAGAGAAAGAACAAGAGGGCACTCTTTGCGTCTGGAGGAAAAGAAGTTTAAGCTCCGGATAAGGAAGGGATTCTTCACTGTAAGGTCTCTGAAAATGTCTGTGAAAACTACGATAGATTGCTAGAGATTGCTTTAAGAAAAGGCTGGATGCTAGAAGCACAGAATATAACTGGGTATTAAGGCTTTAAAGTAAAAATAGCAGAGATTGTTTATCCAGGGAACAACCGATTGCCTCATGGAATCAGAAAGGATTTTTTTCCCCTGTTGAAGCAAATTGTACCAGGGTTTATTTTTTGCCTTCCTCTGGACCAACTACTGTGTTTCCCCGAAAATAAGACCTACCCCGAAAGTAAGACCTAGCACTATTTTGTAAACCTGCCCTAATATAAGACATACCCCGAAAATAAGACCTAGTGTGTTTTTGGGAGCCAAAAAAAATATAAGACAGTGTCTTATTTTCGGGGAAACACGGTATGTCTTATAGGGTTTTATATCTGGGATATCTTTATTTCCCCAGTGGTTGAACTTGATGGACTTATGTCTTTTTTCAACCTAACCTACTATGTACCTATGTAACCTGGTTAACTCTGGTCGAAATGTCCAGCCCAATCTTCTGCCTGTCGATTGTTTGTCCCAGGCCTGGCTCCCACACAGTCCGTCCCAATGTGGAATAGTTTCCCTCACTAGGACCTGGCATTCCATCTGGGTCCAGGTGAGGTTCTTCTTCCTGGTTTTCTTTTTTCCTTCACCTGAGGGATCTCACAGCCTCCAAAATTACACTCTCCCCCTCAGAAGCAGGGCTCTGTACATTATATCTCTCCACCAACTTAATGCCAATCAATTAGGTGGGAAATTAGGTGGACTTTATATTTGGCCGCCGTGATTCACAACAACACCTTTTGTTCGTTTTAGAAACGAATCTCGCAAAAACATTTTCCTGAAGTCATAAATCAATGCCTGAGTTGTAAAATCACCATTTTTCCATCTGTTGGGAGTGAACTGGCCAATTTTTTTTTTGGTGGGGAAGGAAGATTGCCTCACCCACTTTTCAAAAGGGTAACTGAAGCAAAGTCCACGCTGATGGAGCAGAGAGCTGAATACTCCCGCAAATGAATGGCCACCTTTCCTACAAACTGAACACATATAAGTAATATTGTGCCTGTGGCGCTGTCAGATCCGGCCCTCTCCTCATTCCCTCTCTGCTCATTGTCTTGCAGGGTATGGGGCACTTGCATCACCTATGTTTCTCTGAGATTGTGCTGCCCGGAGAGGGAGCTGCTCCCCGCCCACTTTGTACTTTGAGATAATCCCTGCATGAGAGCTGTGTTCAAGCAGCTGTTCTTATCCCTATATATAAATCCTCATATCTCCTTCACTGATTGTCATAGAAATGTTAAATTTTCAGGGTACACAGGGCACCCTAGGGGGTGCTACCAAATTTAGGCCCTCTACACATACACAAATTTCCAGATACGGGGTCACAAGCATAAAATCATAACAATCTGGGACATTTTCACATGGGGCTATTTCAAGACCAGGGTCCCCAAATTGAGTTTGCATGGTGGGGACTAGTGTTGGTTTTATTTCATGTTGTGTGGTGTTTTTGTACTGTAAAAACCATTTAAAAGCAGATTACATTGTAATGGACTTCTGCATTGTGCTTCACATCTCACTGCAGATGTCAACAGCAATAGCAAATTCCAGGGGTGGTCTCTCTAGAGATGTGGGCAGCAGCGTGGCCGGGACCCAGGTGGTATTTAAAAGCAGATTACTCAGTAATCTGCTTTTAAATTTCCCGCCCGGCCACACCCCCCGACAGACCGGCGCCCGGGCATCACACCAGGACCATCGCATCGCCTCTGGAGCGTGGGGCAAAGGTAAGGGGGGCTGCTAAAGTTACCCCGAGTGTGACTCGGGATTACCGCTTTTTGCAAGTAAAAGCCACCCGGAGTCACACTCGGGATTACCGCTAGGGGGGTTAAAGTCAATAGGGGAAAAAATTGGGTTGTTTTTTGGGACGATGTAGAGCTTCTACAGCCTATAAATACATTTAAAAAGACATGTCATAACTCCCCCAGACCTGCACAACACTGTACAAGTAAAAAAAAAAAAAATAAGGAAGTAATTTCTCTGTTGCTGGCAAGGCCATACACAGGCTTCAGAGTACAGGCAGAGGTCTCTGAGGGAGGTCTTTCAGTCCAAAAATTAGCCAGCTACACAGGTCTGTTATAAGTTACAAGTGACAGGTGCCAGCAGCAGGAGGAGGAGGTGGTGGGCACTGAGACGGCATTGGTAACTGGCATCTAGAGCTGGGTGTAGTGCATCATCAATGCCACCAAGATGGCTGTAATGCCATATTTATGAATGGAATACTGACAGGTGCCAACAGCAGGAGGAGGAGGCGGTGGTGAGCCCTGAGACGGATCGTGGACAGCATTGGTAACTTGCATCCAGAGCTGGGTACTGGGCAGGCGGCATCAGTTACAGCATGAGGAGGAGGCGTCAGGCCCTGAGACAGAGCAAGGACGGCATTACAGCTTGAGGCCATCATCCTTTATTGACAGTGTAGAAGGTATAGCTATTGGGATGTTTGAGATTCCCACTGTCCCTACAGTGGCAGTGGGCCCTGAAACGTAGTGTGGTGCCTGTGTAACTCCTCCTGCTCTTACTGCTGCTCAACTTCTAATGCCGTCCTTGCTCCATCCCAGGGCCCACTGTCTCCTCCTCATGCTGTTACTGCTGCCGCCTGCCCAGTACCCAGCTTCAGATGCCAGTTACCAATGCTGTCCACGCTCCATCTCAGAGCCCACCGCCTCCACTTCCTGCTGTTCCTGCTGCACACCCCAGACTTAATCAATATGAGCCATCAGGATGCAGGTAGACTTCCAGAGAGCCAGCTGATTAGAGTGGGTGGCATCTTTAAGCCAGGAGCGCAGCTTAAAGCGTAAGTGGAAGTGCAAGTCAATCACATCCAATTGGTGCAAATGTGCCAGGGTGGCACTGTAGAAATTCCCTTCTATGATGTCCCAGCGCACATTAGGAATTGGGTACTCTAGCACTTCAGCTTTGAATCCAACAGACATGGACATGTTGCATATCACCAGACATTTGGGACTCAGCACCTCGGTGAGCCAAATAAACAGGTGGTCCAGGTTGGTTTCGTACATTTTCAGTGATTGCTCATGATACCTGATAACATCCTATATACACAAGTTGATGATGACAACGTCGGGCTGAGGTCCATGTTGGAAGTTGGCCAGCACGCTCTCTATGTACTCCCAAGAAACACGGGTCAGGAAATAGAACCGTACAAGTTGGTGGTCAGTTCTGTAATGACGCACTTGGCGGTAAATTCTGGCATTGTGCATTTCACCCAGAGATCCCCCAACGTGTCGTTTGCAAATGACATCTCACCCTTCCCTTTCAGCTGCTTCTCAGTCCGAAACTCATCATTCTGAAGTATTTTCACAAGATACTTGTTGACGGATCTTTGAATGGAGTCTCCCAGGACGGCCACATACTTGTTGTGGAGAAGTCTCCGGATGTCTGCTGAGCTCAATAACTTCATGGCTCAATGTGGTCATCCAGGACCTCTCGGTTCCCATTTAATATACCGGTGTTTCCCATCTCATCCCCCCAACATATACAGAGGGACTGCTGTCCCACTTCCCAGTTCCGGAGTAACATACACAGAAATTCAGTCCGATAAAGCGTGGTACCGATGGATGAAGCAGATGTGGCTTTCTACATTCAATCACAAATTTCAGATTACACACTTCGGGGTGTCATTAAAGATGCACTACACCGAGCTCTAGATGCCAGTTACTACTAAGTTACAGCTGGGTACTGGGTACTGGGCAGGCAGCAGCAGTAACAGCAGGAGGAAGAGGTGGTAGGCTCTGGAACAAAGTGTGGATGGCATTAGTAACTGGCATCTAGAGATGGGTATTCGTCAGGCGGCAGCATCAGTAAAAGCAGGAGGAGGCGGCGGTGGGCTCTGAGATGGAGTGTGGACGGCGTTAGTATCTTGCATCTAGAGTTTTGTATTGGGCAGGCGGCAGCATCATTTACAGCAGGAGGTGGTGGGCTCGGAGACGGAGCGTGGACGGCATTAGTATCTGGCATCTAAAGTCAGGTACTGGGCAGGCGGCAGCATCATTTACAGCAGGAGGAGGAGGGGGTGGGCTCTGAGATGAAGTGTGGACGGCGTTAGTGTCCAGCAGCTAAAGTCAGGTACTGGGCAGGCGGCAGCATCATTTACAGCAGGAGGAGGAGGCGGTGGGCTCTGAGACGGAGTCTGGACGGCATTAGTAACTGGCATCTAGAGTTGGGTACTGGGCAGCAGCAGTAACAGCATGATTCAAAGCCAGTGGGCCCTGAGATGACGTGTGGATGGCATTAGTATCTGGCATCTACAGTCCGGTACTGGGCAGGCGGCAGCATCATTTACAGCAGGAGGAGGAGGCGGTGAGCGCTGAGACAGACTGTGGATGGCATTAGTATCTGGCATCTAAAGTCAGGTACTGGGCAGGCGCCATCTTCATTTACAGCAAGAGGAGGAGGCGGTGGGCTCTGAGATGGAGTGTGGACGGCGTTAGTATCTGGCATCTAAAGTCGAGTACTGGGCAGGCGGCAAATCCAATAGTCGTCAGTCTTTGATTTTATGTGTTGTATGGGTGGATCTTTGGCTATGCACTCCTGCATGAAGGCTGTCATGTGGATCAAAGTTCCCACAGCTGAGGTAATTCTGGACCCACACTCCTGTGGGTCGAACAGCAGCACAGGGTCATCCTCCTCCTCCTCCGCCTGGTCTTGCCATCCACGGAACATGCCGCCTTGTGTTTGGGTGGATGGATACCATGTACCCTCAATATCCTTCCTATGCCCGTTCCTCCCCTTGTCCTTTGCCTGCAATATACTCCTCATCCTCTTCCACCTCTTCCTGGATTTGTGGTGCACTATGCCTAGTAGGCACGCATGTCCGAGATAATGTTTGAAAGGTCATCTCTTGATGTAGCCTCCGCTCTGTGTCATGTCCGAGATCCACCATCATCTGTTCCAGCAGGCATATGATGGAGATGGTGTCGCTGACAAAGGCCTGATCCCTGCTGACCATCCTGGTCGCCTCTTCAAGAGGTGACAATACATTTCACAAGTCCCCAATTTGCAGCCAGTCCGCAGGGCTGAAGAAAGGTAGTGTAGGTATACGTCTAAAACGGATAGTCTCTGCCACCTAATCCACCACCACTTTCTGTTGTTCAGCCAGCCGCTGCAGCATGTAAAAGGTGGAATTCCAACAAGTGGCCACATCACAAATTTATGGGGGCCCTGGCAGATTCCCTGTAAATCCACCAATCTGGCACTGGCTGTGCCAGATGCGTTGACAACTTTCTGGACTTCAGCAACAGCGGCTGGAGGCCTGCGTAATTCCTAAGGAAGTGCTGTACTATCAGGTTCATGACGTGAGCCAGGCAAGGTATGTGTGTGAGTTTCCCACAAGTTGGGGCTGCCAGCAGATTGGCCCTGTTGTCACACACGACCTTGCCTGGCTGGAGTCTGTTGGGAGTTAGCCATATGTCCTCCTGCAGGGCACATAGAATGGTTGCGCCCATGTGGCTGAGGGAACCCAGGTTTCCCAACCTCAAGACTGCGTGGCAACGTCTGAATTGTGCACCGAAATAGCAAACTGCAGGTTGTTGCTGGCAGTGAACAGATGCTGCCGAATGGGAGGTGCTGGGTCTCCACGGCAAAGTGTCCCTGGAGAAAAAGGTTGAGGCACAAGAGTAAAGGAGGAAGTGGAGGTCGAGGAGGAGATTGCATGGCGATGTGCTTTAGGCGGATGTAGGTATGCAGGCCTTGCTGCAACTGAAGCTTCCTCTGCTGCCACCAAAGGTAGCCACCTCTGCTGCCTTCCTCTGCTGCCACCAAAGGTGCTGCTGCCACCCATGCCGCTTAAGGTAGTTGTTTGGCCCCCATGGCTGGTGGAACCGTCATAGGGATCCCTGCTGCTACTGGCGGCCGGAAAGGCAGAGCACAAGTCCCTTACAAGCACTTCTTGGTAGTGCTGCATTTTAGGTCCCTTGTATTGGGGCAAGATGAGTTTTTGTATCTCAGGCTTGTAACGTGGATCCAGTAATGTAGCAATCCAATAGTCGTCAGTCTTTGATTTTATGTGTTGTATGGGTGGATCTTTGGCTATGCACTCCTGCATGAAGGCTGTCATGTGGATCAAAGTTCAGTGATCCACGATCCTTTCATCCAGTGATGAAAGTTCCAGTGAGCTGTATAGGAAATATATCTTCCCACTCCATGCTTACACAACCAACTGTCGGTTGTCAGATGCACCTTGCCAGAAACTGAATGCTGCAGTGCCATGGACACATTGCTCTGCACATGTTCATGCAAAGCAGAAACACATTTTTCTGCAAAGTACTGTCGCTTGGGCATAACGTACTGTGGGTTCACGCAGAGGAGTCCACCAGCTGGTAAGGGAGGAGCTCTAACACAATCAGCTGTGCAATTGTTGGATTGATTAGCTTTTTGAGGTCATTTGGGCCATATTTCCTATTGCGCTCCAGCATCTGGGTGATGGAGTGTTCGAGTGTGGAGTGTTCGATGCTGCTAATGCTAACCACAGAAAGATTGGATGATAGGGAAGAAGGTGTGGGGGATGGCAATGATGCCTGGTCTTGACTGTTAGCAATGCAACAAACAGCAGCAGATCTGCGTTGGAGCTCCTGCTTACCGCTGGTGGAGCCTGAAAAATGTAATGCTCGGCTACATGCCCTACTCAAATTACTGGCAGCAGCATGGGTACCTTTGGTGACAGAAGGAGGAAAGTCAGCGGAGGAAGATCTAGCAGTTTGAGCTTGCTTCTTGGGCGGAAGTGGTCGCACAGAGCTCTGTGCTTTGACCAGGTGTTCCTGCCAGGTTACCGGGTGGTGGCTTTTTAAATGTGTGCTCATGCAACTTGTTCTAAGTTTGTTTGGGTTTTTGACCGCTTTCACATATTGAGCTCACAGTTTGCAGATGACCATAGGGTTGTCATCACTATGGACATTAAAAAATGCTCACACGGGCGAACATCTAACTGGGCCAAAAGGTCATCTAGAGCTGGTGCTCGTGGTGGCGATCCACGGTTGTTGAGGCACAGCTGTGGTGACAGCTTCCGACGATGGATGACTAACTTGCCTCACTGGTACATGAAGACCGCAGAGTGTGGCCAGCTTTTACCCTCTTCCTCCCTCTCCCCCTTTGAGAGCGCTCTGCAACCTCCTCCTCTTCTTCCTGCCTATGATGATCTCCTTGTTCGCCCCATGTCCGATCAAGAACATCATCATCATCATCAGAAGAGTGCCGAAAGGAAGCACCTTTTGCAGCCAGTTTGACTGGCTCAGAGTGTTGGGGTGATAAGCCTGTGAACTGACTCACTTTGTCAGATGACTGAAACAACTGAGCATCTTGAAGGAGTGCTTGTAGCTCCGCCTCTCCAACCCCTCGGTGGGACTCCTCTACATACTGCTATACACGAGACTTTCCAGCCGATGATGAAGAAGTAGGAGGAAAAGGTGTATCATGGACTGTTTGGGACACCTGTAAAGCCTGTGTCTGGGACTAGGATAAAGAGGGGGTACAATCACTTGACCCAGGCTGGGTCATGTACTCTACTACTTCCTTGTCAAGGTGTGGTAATAATGGATGCCCACCACCAACAGCAGCGCTTCTTGTTCTCGGGTCTGCAGCTAAAAACAAACTCCTAATGCTTTGCTTGCCACCCCTGCCAAAGCTGCCCCTTCCTCTTTGGCCAGACATTGTACACATTTTTTTGTGTGGCTTGACACCCTGCAAAATACTTTGGAGCTAATATGCTTCACAAAGTGTAAATTTGTGCAGTAAGTGGATTTTTTTTATTGGGGGGGGTTACACCAAAAATGCAAGTGTGCTATCTGTTGTATGCTGCACTTTCTCAGTACAAGTGTGATACTGTGCACAGGGTAAAAATGTGTTAAAGGGGCATGTCTGGCCAGCTTTCAAGATGAGCACCTAACTAGTGAGCTCCGTGTGCCATGTGGGACAAAGCAACGAGATTCACAGCGACTACAATTCAAAGTGTGTTGACTCGTTTCCTCACTCTACCTACCTGCTTGGAGGATGACTAAAAAGAAGAAAAGGGAAGACGGACCCTCCGAAATTGTCGTATTTCTTCAGGCAGCAAGCCTCGCGTGAGATCCAAGATGGCGCCATGTCTCCTTAGCCGCCGTCTCCCGCAGTCCGACGGAGAGAGGGATCCCCTCAAAACAACAACCCTGGATCGTCTGGAAAGTCTCTTGCCTTTCAGGGTGAGTCCTCTTCCTCCTGTATTGTGTTGCAACCCTCTTTCCACCCACAGAAAAGCCCCACTGACAATGTATCCGGATCTCCTGAAACTCAATCTGGGGGTGAGAACCGGCAGGCTAGGCCTTTAGAGATCAGAGCTTTAGAGCTCTTCCCTACAGATGAAACCACCATTTCTTCTTCAACATCTAAGGAGATGCTCCTTTCGCTTCAGCACTCTTTGCACCAGGACATAGTGTCCATGATGGATAAAGTCCAAACTATGATTTCAAGTCATGCTTCAAGATTACACCATATACAAAGCAAACTGGAGGAATTTTCCCAAGCGTATAATGATTTGGTGGATGCTCAGCAAGATAAGTGCAATGATATCGATTGGCTCAAAACCAAAATGGCTAATTTGGAGGATCGCTCACCTAGAAAAATGTGTTAAAAAAAAGAGGCTTTAATGGTAAAGTAATTTATTTAATGTGTGTGATTTGTGAAACTAACCTTTTTTTTTTTTTATAGGCTATCCCACAATGACAGGATGATTCCCACAGTTGCACAGCCGTGGGAATTCTCCTGTCAGTGTAGGATCCCCAGGAACTAGAGGTTAAATGGGGACAAGTCTCCCCATTCATCACCTCTAGTGCCTATGTGATTGGCTGAGGTAAGGTAAACCCTGATGACAGCTCAAGCGGCCTTTCCCCAGCCAACCACAGAGCACTAGAAGTGAATGAATGGGTAGACTTGTCCCCATTCAGTCTCTAGTGCCAGGGATCTTCCCGGGATTAGAACAGTGTGCGATCCGCAGCACTAGAGGTTAATTAACCTCTAGTGCCCCGGGGATCGCAAACAGGAGGATTCCCAGGTGATTCCTGTGAATCCTCCTGTTATAATTTCCTCACTCGTCCGACGGTTTCGTGAAATCGGTTCGCTGAAATTTCGCAACCATCGTAAGTTCAAGGAAATGTTCACGAGAATGCCAGATAGAGTTTCTCTATCCAGGAACACAGGACTCCTGTGTTCTTGGATAGAGAAACTCTATACAAAAACACATAAAACTAGTAAAGGGCTGCAAGAGCAATCAGGGGAGCTGTCAGCTCTGCTCTCCTGATGGCTCTTGCAGTTCTACACAGTCCCAAAAAAAAAATAGAATAGCTGTCAAATCGAATAGTGAGATATTCGACCAACACTAACCATGAGTATCTTCCAGTATGCTGGTCAATTTCTTGTGAACCATAATTGTGTCCAGTCTAGACTCCACTTCTCTATAAGAGATTTGAGGGGATCTCCACGCTTTCACAATCACCACGAACACAAAGTTAAGTAGCCTTCGCTCATAAGTAGTATAGGTAAAGACAACGGAGGGTCATGTCTGGGAGATGTAACAAAGCTTGCCATGGATCTGGTCACCGAGTCCAATATAATATGACCTACAATAAATGGTACACCGATTTTCAAAGGCTGCATACCTTAAGGAAAATCCACCAAGTGTTGAACATGTCGGGCATCGCACCCACGGAAGCATTGGTCAGACAACGTTGCGTTCATGTGGGCCAGCATAATGGAGTTTTTTCAACCTATGTAAAGTTACCTGGCTGAACTGTCCAATCACAAAGCTTTCGGCTTCCAATCTTTATGAATGGTGAAAAATGATGTGCACAGTTGAGTAAGGGAGAGTGGACAGCTCTACGTTATTATTGTGCCTCTTATATATTTATTTGTAGGTCCAGCAATTTAGTCATATGAAACAAATCAATGCTGTTCTAAATGTAAGACAAAAAAAGGATGATTAGTAAGAGAAGCATTTAAAAATATGCACTGGATATATTTTATTACATTTAACTAACATATTATGTTATTTCACAAAGTTAATTTAAAGACTAATTTAAGAATTTGCAACTCATGCAATAATTATTGAGGCATTATGATGTAATCGATGCATTATTGCAACAATTGAAAAATGAAAGCCAGCATAATAAATATTTTACTAACGTGTTTGTAAAGTGTTAACCTAAAGTGTTTTTTCTTTATTTGTGCAAATAAGTTATGTATAAAAAGGGATAAGAAATGTACCTTTGTTGGTTAGATTCAAACCTTCCTACTGATAATCTTAATAAATTTGTGCAGTTTTCCGATGACCCTGTCTCATACATGAGCAAAATTTTAAAAATATGTATTATTTAACATTTTTCTTCCCTCCCTCGGTAAGCAGACTTCATAACCATTCTCTATAATCTTAAAATGCCTTTTTTCATCAGCAGCTCCTGACTAAAATATAGAAGTCAAATATAAAGTAAAATATAGAACAAATCACTTGTACTACCGCATGTGTTATGCTTTTTCATGAAAAATTTAGGAGAAAAGTGTGGAAGAAAACACATACAGACATGGGAAGAACATATAAATTTCATGAAGGTATCAGCCTGGCTGAGATTCAAACCTGGGACTCTAATGTGACAAAATTACACCTGTTGCATAAACAGAGTAACATACAACATAATCAGTGGAACATATCACAAGCAATATTAGAAATAGCAAAGTACCCATATGTAAGGGAATCAAATAAAAAGTAAAGAAATCTGGGGAGCATAAAAGGGAGGATGAGCAGGGAGAAGGAGAGAACAACGGACTTGGGTGGGGGATAGGGAAGGGGGTGAGAGTCCATGCCAGGGAGAGTCCTGTAATGATGAGCAGTAATCATTTCATGGGTTCCATTAACATGGAGCTCTAAAGCTCTAAAGCATGGGGAGAGTCCTTGGAAATGTAGGTCAGCTTGTAATTCACCATTATCCAGTTCAGTTTTGTTGAGATCCCAGCAAGAGAGATGTTTGGAGATTTTCAGGATTTTGCCCGTGAGGTTCTGGCAGCTAATAGCATATAATTACACTTTTTAGGGTAAAGGCATGCCATTTTTACTGATTCCAAGCTGGGGGGACAGAGACATTCGTAGTACCTGTGAAATCAACTGGAAGACTTTCTTCCAGTATTTCTGTGCTATTAGGCATGTCATGTGCTCCATGTTGCCCCATCTTCTGCATCCTCTGGATGCTAGAGGAACATGGGAAGCCCAGAGTAATCTTTGTGGGTACTAGGTACCACCTTGGCATGCTAGACATTTTTTTAATTTTTTTTAAGGAAATACCATAGTTCCATATATTACCTAGAATTAGATGTTTGATGACCTAAAAATAGAACATGCTACCCTAAAACCTAATCAGTATACAAAACAAACCAGAGAACTACATTATGCCCATTTTTATAACATCTCTCCTTAACAGATTATTTTAGTGCTTGTCAAAACTTGTCAAGACTTCACAGTACCACCACCCTCTTTCTTCAAGATTGTGTTTTTTCCTTAACAGTACTGACGCAGAAAAAGGGATGACTTAACATGATCTTTTATTATGAGCAATTTACAATCAATAATGAAAAAAAATCAAATATATTCTCTATACAATAATACAACTTAACACTTTAGAGTAAGATTATTTATTGTTTGACTGTGTGACCCTTCTGTGGAACTCACATATGGTTTCTCTGAAAGACAATTTTGGAGGATGTCAAGAGTCAAGTTTCCAATGAAACTTCAATACATTGCCTGGATACATATTCACATATGCACATTGCATTATTGCATGAACAAACTAAGAGAGACTCATCTCTATGTCAATGATTACTTGAAATGATATCAGATCACTCTGTATACTTATTAGAATAAATATGTATTGTGTACTTTACGTTAGCTGTCCAGAAAATACATCCAATCAATGAATTGGGCCTGCTACACTTATCTCTTGTGGTGAGCATTTTTTTCTAATAAATTATTTTTAATTATATTGTGCTGTCTTTATTCAGCTGAACTGATATTTGTCTGTGAAAATTACCTTAATTCAAAGAAAATCCTTTAAAAGTAACAATAGGCATTTGGAATTTCAAATACTCATTATAGAGTGCCTAGTTTGGAGGAGATAATGTAAGCTTTTATTGGCTGAGGATTGTATTTTTTTCTACACATATCCATGAAATGCAGATTTATTTTCAAGAACCCTTTACCCTGATGTGGATTAACAATAGTACTCAGAGCTCACTGATCATTGTTTTATTTTGTGGGAAAAAATATAATCTTTGTTAAGATAAATGTTGGGAAATGTGGGATGTGACGGGGAATTTATGTGGCTAATGTGGCATAATGCATATGCTCCTAATGCATTTTAGTGGGCAATTGAATAGTCAATAATATTGAGGAATTCCATCAGGTAGGAGGTAAAAAGAAAAAAAAAAGTTAACTACTTTAAAAACATACATTTCCCACCATTAACTGAATTCCAATGTTAGCAAGTGTATCAGATTTTTATTAGATAAAGTTACTGACAATATGTTTATAAAATACTACAATACCGGTTTTAAACTAGAAATTGAACATTGATATTGTGAAATTAAATATTTTGAAATTGACCAATTACCAAATAATAAAGTTAAAATCAAATGTGGCAATTATAGACAAAAATACAAACGTGTGAAAGACTAAAAAACACAAGTTTTTATTTTACAAATGTTATGGGTTAACTAAGACAATTAAAAACCACATTTTAGACACATTTGTGACAGAATATACAACATTTAGGAAAAAGTCTAGTTGAATGCAATTAACTAGATGCACCAGGAAATAGATGAATGAGAACCCTCTCAGACAGTATATGTGTAAGCAAAATTACAAAAGCAAAATGGATGGACTAATGAAAAAATTCATGATTTTCAATTTTTTTGAAATCTAAAATATAACATCTTTTACATAATTGTGCAATTAATGTAATCATACTTATACATGACTGATAAAAGCTAAAGGGAAAAAACTAGGTATTATAGATTTATGTTTTCCATAAAGATATCGATGTGTGCTTTTAAAATTTCCCAATCTGCCAGTTAAATAATTTTTAACAAATATAAACATGGGATGCAGGCCCTACTGTACAAGGTTTAAAATGGCTAAACAACACATCGTGATTAGCTTTCAAATATACTAATTTTAGGATGTTTTCAACTTTTTTTGTTACATGTAAAATAGTTAATTGTTTCTCAACCAGTGCTATGTGATCCCCAGGAACCCTTCTGGCAGGTTCAAGGGGTGCTTCTGGAGATTCACATACATATGAATTGAAACCAGTTTAGATCTATAAACCTGTAATCACATAAAGAAATCAAATAAAAAGTATTTGAAAACAGTTAAGCAAGGATTTTTTTTAGGTAACCATTAATGCATTGTATAAATAAGTTGATCACATTTTGGAATTTTTAAATTAATTGTAAATTGTATGTAAATTTAAATGGAACCTGAAATGGTATTTTGAGAGGGTGATTTTTCCTAACTTGTTCTGGAGTCACAACAGCGAATGAGAGGAGTTCTCAGCAAGAAGGTGGTAAAAATCCTCCCTTAAGAAATATCACCATATCATGTGTCCCCACTTTTTTAGGTATGAAAGGGACATTTTACTGACAAAACGGGTCTGGAGTGTTATGAATATATATATATATTTTTTTTTTGTACACACTTTAGAAAATGGGTCTTGGCATGGCTATGGCTTACAAATTCCAAAAATACACACCGCCTACATGATTCCCACTAATAAATCATCCACTTCCGCTGTCAATCCCCCCACCATCTTGAATGATGTAGGCTGTCATGTAGACAGCTTAATATATATTATATACAAACACACTTATACATTTGGTGGGCATGTGATCAGCAGCCTTCAGTGATTTTGCCAGGAAGAACAATTGCTGATTTCACAAAGCAGAAGAGCAATTTAAATAAATGTATCTAAAAGACACGGGAAGGGTGAGGTTACTTACACTTTTTTTTTTTTTTTTTTTAGCAAGAGAAGGACTTGGACATATTTAAAGAACCAATATTTAAATAAAGATATTAATGAATATGAAATTGAGGAAATTAGGAGCTATCATTTTTGGCCAGCTTCAAAAAAATGATAATTGCCAGGTTCTCACCTTTTTTAACCTCCCTGGCGGTATTCCCGAGTGTGGCTAGGGGTGAATTTTCCATACCAAAAGGGGTAACCCCGAGCCACACTCGGGGTGGAATTGCCAGAGAATTTAAAAGTCCTACCTGGTTCCCACATTCCAGTGGCGTCCTCCAGCGATGCCCGGCATCTTCTTCTCCTGGCGATGCTGGCCAGACATCTGTGTAACCTGGCGATGCCCTGCCGGCATCTGCGTCCCCAGTGTGTGAACGTTGGGGACGCGTGGCCAGGGGAATCAGATGCCGTCCGGGCATCTCCTTGCGAGTGTGTGGCTAGAGGGCGGGACCGCGCAGCTGGGAAGTGGGAAATTTAAAATGCTAATTATTTTTAAATGTACCGCCTTTACATTTAAAAATACTTAGTATTCATACCGCCAGGGTGGTTAAACATACAAAAAGGTACATGTTCATTAGGTTTAATGGTCTCAAAAGAATTGGTGCTTTTAGGAAACTAGCTTTTTCTCAATAAGGTTACAAAAATTGTGTCCTGCATTTTTTTTTAAACAAATATAAAAGGAGTTTACAAGTAAACAGCTATCTAAACATTTACAGCAAGTCATTTTGGGGGATTTTCATTATGCCATCAACAAGAAATTTATTTATTTTATAGCAATATTGGTGGTACATGTGTTTGTATTGAATACCTAGGTAAGGCATTTGACCACGAAGAGCTTTATTTTTAAATTGGTGAAAGGATATTTATTTTAGCTTTTATTTTATACTTATTTTATTTAGCGTTATTGAGCATGTGAGGATTACAGAAGACCCACAGACAGTATCACCTTGGGACAGTTCAGGTAAACTGCACATACGATTTTGCAGTTTACCTCCTGTAACAGCTGGTGGATTTAGGCAGCCACCCCGGGGGTTGAAAAAGTAATATCCACCCATATGCCAATCAACAGACTGAACATGCCCCAAGCCCTTGTAACATGAATAAACATATATATATAGTAAACATTTTGGCTGTTATTGTTATGAGGTAAAATATTAGGCTAATACCACATGATAGGGCAGATACAATTCTCAGGAGGCATTGCTATTTTTGCTCCTGCCAAAATGCATTTAGCATTCTTAATTATGAACATAAGTACAGTGCTTTGCAATTAACATTTTAAATGTATTGTAATATATATATATATATATATATATATATGAGGACTTTAGTCTATTGACTAACAGAAAGTTACAAGCCAGCTTACTGTAAAATCATTTTTTTTTACAACCTATTACATAACAAGCTGCCTAATTGAAACTAATTTTCCATGCCTTTATTTGCAATGGAAGAAAGAGCAAACTAATATATTTGCATCCAGTGAGAATAAAGCCAAATCTGCATGAAATATTTATGTTACCATTTACAATGAGGTAGGTTGCCTACAACACAGAAAAAAGGCTAAATTATTGCCCTGCTTTGGAATGATCTGTCAATCCAAACCTGTTTGCTTTTTTTAGAATTTTGTTTTAGAATTTAAAAGTGTATATAAACTCCAACATTGAACAAGTTGGGAACCACATTGGCCTTATGCCATACCATTGGTACCGAACCAGTGAATAGTCTCTAAAAATTAGAAAATTATTTCCCTAATTTTAGTGTGTAATTGTGTAGTTAAAAACAAATAGTATGTCTCTTGAGACAGCCATTTGCTTTTACCCATCATGAGATTTTTCTTGTGTAATACCTTGGTAATGAGAAACCTTTTTTTTTTTTTGTAGGCCATCAGTTAGGACTAAACCAGCTGATATTAATTTGCACTGATAGGGGGCAAGATTGCGTTACAAATACTGGCAGATTTCAGCAGGTTTCTTAGCTTGCCATGTCTCTTTGCACCTCGTTTTCTGTTCAATACCTATTCCCTCTACCATTTCACTTTACTACACATAACTTAATTTATGACTATTTGTTTCATGTCAATAATCCCATTAGAAATATATTTACTGAGAAAAACATTGACGTGTTTACCACCTATTTCCCTACTGTACACCGAAATTGGAGAAACATTAGCCTCCTAAAAGGTAACCCTGAGTGTGGTTGTAAAAAAAAAAAAAAAAAAAAAAAAAAAAAAACCAAACTCCTTCATGTGGTTCTTTATCAAACTCTCTAGGACCTTTCCAACCATGGACGTTAAACTTACCAGTCTGTAGTTACTTGGTAATGACTTTGCTCCCTTTTTGAAGTTGGGAACCACATTGGCCTTATGCCATACCATTGGTACCGAACCAGTGAATAGTCTCTAAAAATTAGAAACAAAGGCTTTGAAAAAAATGAGCTCAGTTGTTTGAGAACACATAGATCTAATCCATCAGGTGCTTCGTCAACCTTAATATTGCCCAGTTGTTTCTCAATCAAAAATTTTGAGCCATTCTAACTCATTTAAGGCAGTAACATTGCTATTAGCAATTTTGACTTTAGCTCTGCCATTTTCCTTTGTGTACACAGAGCTAAAAAAACATGTTTAGTAAATCCGCCTTTTCTTTATACCCAGTTACCAACCCAGCGCCATCCTTTAAGCGGCCTATATGCTCTGATCTGATCTTTTTGATATTATTATATTTTAAAAATGTTTGGGGGTTTGCCTTACTTTTCTTTACAATCTGTCTTTCATTTTGAAGTTTTGCACATTTTATATGCTTTTTACATTTTTTGTTATATCCTTTATAGTATTAAAATGATGAAGGTAATCCTTCATTTTTATATTTTTGGAATGTCCTTTTCTTATTCTTTATGGCTTTTTTAACATTTGCTATTCCCTATAGGGTTTAATTTTAGCCTGGAATATATTTTTCAGTGTGTTTGTGTAGAACAGACCTGAAAAATTCCCATTTCTGTTCTGTGTTATTTGAGGACAATATTCTCTGCCAGTCCAAGTCACAGAGAGCTGCCCTTAATAATGGAAAATTTGCTCTTGAATGTTTAATTTTTCCTGTTTTTGCTTCCTGTTTATAGCTTACATTAAATTAAATCATAATATGGTCACTGCTACCCAGATTCTTCTTTATATGCACATTGGTTATAAGCCCTGTATTGTTAGAAAAAAACTAGGTCCAGCAGAGTATCATTTGTAGTTGGGGCTTCTATGAACTGTACTATATAATTATCTTGTATTAAATTCATACATTTTCTCCCTTTTGCTGTACCTGTAGTACAGTTATCTATCCAGTCGTGTACCCCGGTCAATGTCAGGGTAGTTAAAATCTCGCATTATTAAAAACATTGGCAGCTTTTGCAGCCTTTTCTATCTGTGCTAGTAGTTGATTCTCTATTTCTTCCTCAGCACCGGGGGGCCTATAGCAGACTTCAATAACTAACTGTGTACTATGCATCCCCATATTCAACTCCACCAATAATAACTCAACCTCATCACTTGCTCCATCAACAATTTCTTCTTTCACATTTACTTTCAGATCACTTCTCACATATAGACAGACACCATTACCTTTTCGATTGACTCTGTCTCTACAAAAGAGAGTATAACCAGGAATATTGACAGCCCAGTCATGTGAAGAACAATGCCAGGATTCAGCAATGCCAACTAAGTCATAATCCTCTTCATTCATAAAGGCTTCCAAGTCCCCTATTTTGTGTGCCAGACTTCTAGCATTAGTGCACAGGCCCTTTAAACCATTGCTGCATTCACTAACACTGTTTGCCAAATCCTTGTTTTTCAGTACAATTAGCACTGTGCAATCCAATGTTTGCATGTAACATGGGAAACTCCTTATATTTATCCATAACCCTCCCCTCAATTATCCCCGATCCACCCTTCACTAGTGACTGACCCGTCTTACCTTTCTGACACCTTTTTATTGTTCACCAAACTCTGTCCTAGTTTAAATATCCCTCCACCATTCCCCTAAAACTTTCCCCTAGCACAGCAGACCCCCTCCCCATTTAGGTGCAAACCATCTCTGGCATATAGTTTGTACCCCTACCCCTGAAAAGTTAGCCCAGTGCACTAAGATCCCAAACCCTTCTCTTTTACACCAGGACTTTAGCTGTCTAAGCTCCCTCTGCACAGGCAATATTCCAGAGAATATAACCTTGAGGTCCTTTCCTTCAACTTGAAACCTAGATCTTTAAACTCATTTTTAAGGATCCTCCATCTTTCATATATTCTGTGATTGGTTCCAACATAGACCAAGACAGCAGGGTCATGCCCAGCCTCCTCCCAGTAATTTGTCCACTCGGTCCACTGAATGCTGAACACTGGCACCAGGGAGACAGCAAACCCTTCGGTTGAAGGGATCCGGGCGACAAACTACTAACTGATCATAGAATACCCTAGACCAGGGGTCAGCAACCTTTACTATCAAAAGAGCCATTTTGCCTCTTCTTCCACTAAAGAAAAATAGTCTGGAGCCGCAAAACATAACACAGTTTACAAACTTTTAAAAGTTTTAATATTTTTTTAATTTTACCTGTTACAACAAGTGTGCATGTGTAGGCCTACTTTGAAATAAATTAAACACTGAACTATGCCCCTGGAAGCCTCCAGCTTCTAACGTATCATCCTGAAGAACTCTGCCCATCAAAAAAATCTACCCTGTTACATTAGAAGCCTCCAGCTTCTAATATAACAGGGTAGATTTTTTTGATGGGCAGAGTTCTTTATATTCTGACGATGCCTTAGCGATGAAATTTTAAGGGGTGTTAGCCACAGGTGTCCCTCATTTGCAGCTTTAATTTTGTTCACCTGTACCCCCCAATCTTGAGTAATTGGGGTTCAGGTGCTAGAAGCCTCCAGCAATGTGTAACAGGGTAGATTATTTTGATGGGCAGAGTTCTTTATTTTCTGACGATGCCTTAGCAATTCAATTGTAGGTGGTGTTAGCCATAAGTGTCCCCCACTTGCACCTCTATTTTGGTCACCTGTACCGCCTCCCCCCCGTTCCAGAGAAATTGGGGTCCAGATGCTAGATGCTTCCACCAATGTGTAACAGGGTAGATTTTTTTGATAGGCAGAGTTTTTATGAATTTTTAGGAGGTGTTAGCCACAGGTGTCCCGTACTTGCACCTCAAATTTTTTTCACCTGTACCCCCGTTTCCAGATAAATTGGGGTTTAGGTGCTAGAAGCCTCCAACAATGTGTAACAGGGTAGATTATTTTGATGGGCAGAGTTCTTTATGTTCTGATGATAGCCTAACAATTAAATTTTAGGGGGTGTTAGTCACAGGTGTCCCCCACTTGCTCCTACATTTTTGGTTTTGTACATCTCCCCATTCCAGAGGAATTGGGGTTCAAAGGAGGGGGATGTCATTGTAGACACCCATTTGTACATGCCCTGTGGTAGATTTATTTCACTGGTAGATTTTTTTCATTTGAACACCGGATAGGGAATCCCCCTCCTCCGCAGTGTCTTGGGAGGAAGGGGATCCCCCATCAGAGATCTCCCCACGGCAGCCGAAGGGAGCCACAACAAGGAGGCTGAAGAGCCGCATGCGGCTCCGGAGTCGTAGGTTGCAGACCCCTGCCCTAGACAACCATTTGTCTACACCTTGCATTGCCTTCCCCATCCCTACTAGGGGTGCCCTTATGGGATGCTCTCCCGGCTGTTAAGGGTAGCAGTAACATCTAGGGTTGCCACCACTGGGTCTTCCACCTGCACATCTTCACAAAGCTATGCAAATTTGTTATGGTGCTCAAACACAGGGCTGGACTTCCTTTTCTGGGAGCCCCTACCAAACTCCCTCCAACTACAGTAACCCAGCTACCTACATGTTCATCCTGATTAAACGCTCAACATCTATCCCAATAACTACCTGCTTAGTAACATGAGACCCCTCACAGTTAGTTATTGATGTGATCCAGTGATTTCTGTGTTGCAATGCCCTTCTTCAAATCTCCAATGTGAGATTCCAGAAGGGCGACTTGCTCACATCTGTTACAGAGGTATTCACCTAGGAGCTGTTGTTCCATGTGTGCATACATATGGCAGACAATATTTATTGATTTCACAGAGTTAAAAAAGTTTACTTACAGTTTGTATTTACTTTAAAGATTTAACTCCTATTTTCAAACTGCTGTTGCATTAGGTTAATACTGAACAGAACATTTACAGGTTAATACCTTTAACGCACACTATATAGCAGGCAGTAAACATTCAGTAATATCCAGTGTTTTTTGGTCTGATGTGACCCCCCCCCCATACCTCACACATTTGCATTTAAAAAGGTAAAATAGTAAAAGTTAGAAAACTTGAAAATATCCTTTTTCAGTTTGTAAGACTTTTGGACAAAAAGTAAAAAATGTTCTAGCACAGGATATAGATGAAGCAGCAAACACTCAATGATCAGCACATCAGTTATTAATATTGCCAAATATTAACAAAATATCATGAAAAAGAAAGACAAAATATATCAACCAACCAAGTCAAAACTTTAAAGTCCAGTCCACCCAAAACTAAATTCCCATGAATTTTACCTGCTGCATTTCTAGATTTTGCGGAAATCATACATGCAGATGTTTTAATTTTGTGTTTCTCCCTACCCCAAGTTTTATATACATATATATAAATACAAACCAGAGTAGATGGACCCCATTATAATGATAATAGGTACACAAATGCAGAGTTCATATTGGAGGTCCCAAAAGAAACCACTGATAGGTTTACCGCTTACCAATAGTTAGAAAGTGGATGCAAAGTGAAAGCTGCATTTTGGTACTACGATCCAGCAAAGTGTATAGTATATTTTAAAATAAAAGGATATTTTGGGGAAAAATACAACTAGAATATCAACGCAATGGTCTATACTTACACCTCATATTAACTTTCATCCCAAGAAATCTTTCTATTGGGATTATTTAAACAGATCTAAAAGTCTACATTTGTCTAAATTTCATATCATATTTTATTACCTGTCTACCAAAGTAACTTCTCCAGAATAGCATTTGGATTTGTCTGTTTTCAGCAGTCATAAAGACCATACATGAAGATGAACTTTTTTTGAACAAGTAATTTAAAAAACAATTCATATAAGTTCATTAAAAAAGTCATTAAATTTAATTACTACTAATACTTGTAACCCTTGTAAAACAAAGTTAAAGAAGCCATGAAGTTGTTCTGCAGTGCTTTTATGCCAAAAATGAACAATCATTCAGGAGATATGAGAATAGTGTCACGACGAGGAAGCAACAACTTGCTGCTGTGTTCTTTCACTGCCCAGTCTCTGGGTGGCTATTAGCATTTACTTTAGAGCCATATTATAATATGAGAAACCTTGATGCTTCTATTGCTGGATATAGATAAATACTGAAAATATTGATGTATTAAAACATTCCTGACAAACAGAAACTGAGCGTTAAAAGCAGAAGTACAGTTTGGCATACTGTGTGTGTGTGTGTGTGTATATATATATATATATATATCCCAAATTGTTAATGCCTATATTGTTATCCTACATGCGCTGGTCCCAAAGTAATGTCATCAGTGTAAAAAAAAAAAAAAAAATCCCCATTTTAAAGAACAGTCATGATGGAAGCCCTCCATAGCATTGGTAAGGTTATATACTGTTAAAAATAAAGCTGCATTTGCTTTCACTTCGTCTGTCATTGCAGTCTTCCTTGCCTTTTGCTCTTCATACAAAGAAAAAAAAAAACTCTCTTTAATGTGGGATCCAAGTTCAGCATACTTCCTGCAAGCTCAGTATCCTTGAGATACTGAAACCACAGGTTTATCCCTTTCTGATGTTTTTTTTTAAATCAGCTATGTAAAGTATTAATGTGTGTGACTAATTGCTCTAAAACATCCTCTTACTAACCTAATTATCTGTAGGCACTGTAAAGAAATTAATCTCTATTGCTCACAACAAAGGCACTAAATGCACAACTTATCACTCCCTGCTTTTTTTTGGGTTATAGTAGGGACAAAAGGTCTGCCACCTTCTAATGTTAACATTTAGTAGCTACTGTAAGTGGTTCAAATAGACTGTACCTGATTGTAGAATCTGTTGTGACCTTTAGAAACAAATAGTTATTCTGAGGGAGGTTTAAAGAAGAGCAATACCTTATTTTATACTCCACTGGCAGATAATGCTCTCCTTCACTTCTGGTAGGTGGGCAAGGCTTTATGTACAATTCAGAATCATATTTACATAGTAGGTTAGGTTGAAAAAAGACATAAGTCCATCAAGTTCAACCACTGGGGAAATAAACATATCCCAGATGTAAAACCCTATAAAGACATAGTTGGTCCAGAGGAAGGCAAAAAAAAATCCCTGATACAATTTGCTTCAACAGGGGAAAAAAATTCCTTCCTGATTCCATGAGGCAATCGGATGATCCCTGGACCAACAGTCACTGTTATTTTTACTCCAAAGCCTTAATACCCAGCTATATTCAGTGCTTCTAGAAAAACATCCAGCTTTTTCTTATATATAGGAAAAAGGACCGTTTATTAATTTATACAGGGTGATCATATCCCCCTTAAACGTCTCTTCTCAAGGGAGAATAGATTCAGTTCAGATAATCTCTCCTCATAGCTGAGCTCCTCCAATCCTTTTATTAGTTTAGTTGCCCTTCTCTGCAATCTCTCCAATTCCACAATGTCCTTTTTGAACTGGTGCCCAAAACTGGACTGCATATTTCAGATGTGGTTTGACCAATGCTTTCTACAGGGGCAGGATTATCTCGATCTCTGCAGTCTATTCCTCTTTTAATACAAGAAAGTACTTTGCTAGCTTTAGATATTGCAGCTTGGCATTGCATGCTGTTATTAAGTCTATGATTTACCAGAACCCCCAGATCCTTGCCCATTTCTGACTCCCCCAAATGTATTCCTCCTAGACAGTATGAAGCATGCATGTTGTTATCTATAATAAATGTAATTTGCCACTAGGCTGCCCAATAAAACAGTACATCCAGGTCCTGCTTGAAGATTATAGACATCCTGTATGAATCATCAAAGAGCAGCAGCTTCATGGATCTGGTCATACAGTGAGGAGGGAATCAAACATACCCATTAATTATTGCCAACTATATTTAATCTTTATATCGATTTACAATTAGGAGCCATTAACAGTAAGGTACATTACTTTCATTTTTTAAATGTAGTGATATTTTTTGTGAAAGGTCTGCTGCAAGAAATGGCATATGCACCTTTTTGTTCATACAGAATGTTTGATTAGGTCCTTAAAAATATGTAAATATTTTAATTACAGTTTTTTTTTAAGAAATCTGTACTAATATATGTTGTCTCTCTTTGCTAATTTTCTTAAAATAAGGCTCCCCAACATTCAGGACCAATGGCTTTCAATACTTTGTGTCACTGACCTAAAACAGGTTTACAGATGAAAAGTTTTGTCTTCAATGGTTCCTGCTTGTTTAAGGTTAGGAACTAATAAAACACCTAACCCAGGGACAGAAACACAACTAACCACTACTTACAAAAAAAAATGACAGCTTAGAATTTGACTATAGTGCAGCAAGTTAAGTTGTCCAGACCCTCCTGCGGGTTCTCCTGTGGTTTTCCCCCTTTGTACTTAGTGTAACAATCAGGTTTATTTGATAACTGCCTCATTTTGATGATTATGTTGGATATGTATCCTCCCCATGTTATGCCCCTATGGTCATACATCTATTTGTTGTATTGCTCATTTATTAAAATCCAGTTCAGGGTGATTGGACTGCATGCCACAATATTACGGCAATTCTTGGTTTTGCCTTAGAAGTTTTCTTATAGATTAAGGTCTGGGTAATGGCCTGGTGAATCTAGTAGGTTTGGAACCAAGACGTTGCTCTTTGCTGGTGTGTTTGGGATCATTGTCTTGCTGAAACAACAATTTCAAGGGCATTTCCTCTTGGGCATAAGGCAAAATGACCTCTTCAAGTATTTTGATGTATTCAAACTGATCCATGATCCCTGGTGTGTGATAAATAGGCTCAACACCATAGTATGAGAAACCTCCCCAGCTTGCACCACAATGCTTCTGAATTCAGTGTACTGTGGCTTGAATTCAGTGTTTGAGACGTCATCTAACAAACTATCTGTGGCCCCCTAGACCCAAAAAACAGTCTTGCTTTGGAAAACAGTAACCTCATCAGTACATGTCTTTTTAACATTGGGACTTGCTGGGGCTTTGTGCGAATAGCTTGGTTTCACATAGGCATCTTCTAATTTGTAACTGTACTCACAGGTAGCTTTAGAACTTCCTTGATTTTCCTGGAGTTGATAATTGGCTGAGTCTTTGCCATTTTTACTATTCTATCCATTCACATGGTAGTTTTCACTTTTCTTCAACATCTTTCAGTTTTGGTTGCAGTTTTAAAGCATTTGAGATCATATTAACTGAGTTGGCTATGATATTCTTAACTTCTTTATCTGTTTTTACCTCCTCCAATAAACTTTTTATTCAAAGTACACTTTACTTATGCAAAAGCTATAACTGACAGCTGTTTTCTTTCTTTTTTTTTTACAGAATGAATTACCTCACTAATTGAACTCCATACTGCAATTTTGAATTTCCAATTAATAATTCAATTACATAGAATCAGCAGCATGCATGTCATGACTGTTGGGTCTGTTGGTTTTCTATTACTCTACTACATCTAGTAAGTTATGTCATGCATCAACATAATTTCAACCTAAAACAGTAATTGATCAGGTTAGTAACGTTGAACTGCTATTATTCTGAACACAACTGTAGCTATTTACCTACACAATTTACCTATTCTAAATAAATCTGAAAATAAATGCTTATATATTTAGAATTATTAGTATTATTATGTAGATATACCTACCAGAACAATTCCTATATGCACATACATCAAAATAACGCTACAAGACAGACAGCAGTTTTAAATCCTGTTGGAACTCAAAATGGTAGGGACGGAAGAGTATCTTGCAGTACATGTGCACTGCTGTGATCCTCAATGCACACTGTGTTTTTTAAACCTACAGCTCATCTCAAACTCTAGTACTTTAGTTTTGGGTAAATACTGAATTAGTAAGGCGTTATCCATATCAAACATACCTTATAAGGATTTCAGACTGAGGGGAGATCTCTTTGCCTGTGTTCTAGATCTCCATACTTTCTACAACTATAAAATATATTAATCTAATTTTTTTTTGTTTGATTCATTTATAATAGGTAGGAACTCGCCTGTTATACGAAGAGGTATGATGGGACAGCAATAGAACCCGGAAACCTGATGCAATGATCTAATCACTGCAATCCCTAAAAGATATCAAAAGGCACAACAGACTTTTTGCATCTATCTAAAATATATCTTCCTGGCACACTCACCTAAAACAGCAATAAAATGGTACTGAAAATTACACAGCAAATTAAAGGTTCCTTGTCTTGCATATGTAAGTTCCCATTATAAATACTTCTTAGTGGGGGTACTGGGGATTTCCAAGAGGTTCACAGAGTATCCGGTGCTGGGTCATTTTATCCGTCCTTTTACCTCCTACTCCACAATAATGGAAATCAATACTTGTTTACCTGGTAAATGGGACGAGGGCATGTATTCCAGTACTATGGAATGGGGTCTTGCTAGAGTAAATGATATCCTAATTATATATTAAAATGTATATGTGCATGGAAGACCTCACTGCTAATATGAATGGCATGGCGGAAATGTTTACCGCCTCATGGTTCTATTGGCAGGAGTTTTTAATTATAAATTATAATTATATTGTTTTAAAACAATAGTTCCTCTCACCAATGCAATGGGGGAAAAAGTGTGACAATGAAGGAAAAACGCCCATTAAAAGAAAACTAATGCTGCTACCACATAAAGGGACAGAAAAGCTGCAAAATGTTAATTTATTGTTTAGGGCATGATATGTTGAAAGTTTGCAAAATACGGCAGGTTATAAAAGTGCCACCCAATGGTTACCTGAACCTATGACCTAAGCAACTGTTGGCTTCTGTGGTGGTTAACTAAGGTAAAACTTTTGCAAACACTTATCTGAAGTAGTAATTTTTAATACATAATGTCATCTAAGAATTTTTAACATAAACATTAAGGGAAAAAAACAGCTAAGAGCAACTATGATTTTCAAAACAAAAATTGCAAAATTATGATACTTTCAGCTAAATTAAATGACCATTAATCATTAGAAGGTGTATGTCTTTATTATAAATCAAATGGGGAAGATGAAAACAAATTTTCAAAACAAATGAAAAAAGTTATAATATATGTTGCTGTTGATTACAAAAAGTGGAATCCTGAACTCCTATATTGCATTGGGGCATATTCTAACCGGTTGCTATAGACAAAAGGCCCTTTTTCTATATACATGAAAAATTAAGTTCTTTATATTATGAATTTTGGAATAAAAAATACAATAAAAATGTTTGAGAACCAAGTTTAAGATTTTATAACATAACTGTGTATTCAAATTGTCAACAGCATTTTGGAGTGGAAGAGTATTGTAATGTCATTATCTGTAACTGAATAACCAATTTTTGTTTATTTGAAGAAAGAAAAATACATTCTCTGCAATTTGTAAAACAGTATTTACTACTGGCATAAAGTGTTTGTATAAAGTGGAATGTTTCAAGTCCCAAATAATTAAAAAAAGACTTGGCTCTTATTAAAAATAGAGACAGAATGTGTACACTTTAGCATGTTTATCTGCCAGGTACATTACTATGTCACATTGCTAAAACACAATCTTTAATGTTTAATATGTACATCTAATTATGAGAAAAACCCAGCGATTTGTGTTCTTTCTGTAAATCATCAGTGAATATAAAGTCACACTATAATATTCATTAACCACTGGGGATCAGCTAGTAGAACAGACAAGATATGTGCTTGTATTTCTTGAATTTTACAAACCAGCTGCCCAATCAATCCCCTGAAGGGTGGAAACCTGTTTTGGTTAGACTCTACCAGCATTATTAGTGGATATTCTGAGTAGAATAGTTTATGGAACATGTAAAGGTTTGTGTTTAGATCCTACAGCAAAAAGAATAGAATAGATGATTAATATAAAAGCATTCCTTTATGGCAAGGGCTGTTTGTGAAAATGTTATATATACTACAAACAAACAGCAGCCAAGCCCAATTCACCACTTAATGCAGGCAGACATTATATTCAATTTCAATTATTCATATGAAGTAGACTATGCAGAAACCTGTGGTTACCCAGCAAGTAAAAATATATCCTTTAGCATAAAACAAAAGATGTATTTGCAACCTTCCATGCCTGCTGTTCAACACATCTTCATGTTTTTCATCGTAACCAGGAAGACGGAACCCACTGAGGCTCTGTGTCCAATTTATTGATTATCCGAAGTAATTCCTGATAAGCCTTGTCTAGGTCAGTATTTACAATGGCCGTATCAAAGTAATGCCCATTATTTTGCTCCATTTCTCTTGCTTTTTCAATTATCTCTCTTAGTTCCTCTGGCTGCATTAGAGAAAAAACATATTTTTATATATTTTAATAAGCAACAATACCATAGTGATGGGGAAACATGTAATGCAAAATAATAACAAAATCAATTAGATTTTTGTACTTCACATAATTACAGCAGACCACCAGAAATAGACAATGCCTCTAAGAGTCTGGACACTAGGGAAATAAAAAGGTAAAATTCCACAAAAAAAAAAAGTGTAAAACCAAAGACACAAAGTTTGGAATATTCTAGGCTTACCCTTGGAAAAAAAGTTGGGGGAATCAGTTTTCACCTAGTCGATGCACAATATACACCTTGTTCATGATCTAATATGGGGGGAATACTTGCCTTAATCCATGCCCCCCCCCCCCTCCCTCGCAGGTGATGAGTAATTTCTCTACTTTAAAATGCCAGAATGTGAGTAACCCTAAGTCATCATCTATAATGCTGATGAGCAAAACATTAGTGCAAGAAGTAGCAGCAGCTGGAGAGGAACATTGTGGGACAATGAATTAAGGCAAGAAATTCCTGTGTATTGGATCATCCCCATTGCAAGCTATTTCACAGCATTTTTTCTCAATGTGATACACACAGCCTAAATAGAGCTTTTAATAATTTATCTTTATTCTTTGCTAAGGATTTGCTACTTAATGACAGGATACTTAACCTTTCCACATTAATCCCTCTAGCGGTAATCCTGAGTGCGACTCGGGGTCCTTAAAAAGATAAAAAAAAAAAACACTTACCTTGTTCCGTTGGCGTCCCCCGGCGTCCTGCTGGTCCCTGAAAGCCTTCAGGACATGTCCCCTTCTTAGGATCTCCAGCCGGCGACTGCAGAGACGTTCCCCGGGGTTTCCTGGCGACGCTGGTGCGATTCCGGGCAAATTCGAACAATTTTGTATTGGATTCAATACAAAATAGCTTTATTGAGTCCAATACAGAAAAGAAAGAAGAAATCTTGATATAATATATATATATATATATATATATATATATATATATATATATATAATTTTTGCTACTGTACAGTTATATTACATGTATCACTTTTTTTCTTTCAACAGATTTTTGTGTTTTTTTAAAGTTTAATAAAAAAATTTATAAAATTTTTGCCTAGGAGTTATAGGCCTACAATGTAAAATAAATTTTCATGCAAAAAAATGTAATGCTTTTTCCGTGGAAATACATACAGAATTAGAACACTAGGGGGGTTAAACAGTAATATTTTGAAAAACAACTGCTACTGACAGGGTGCTAAAACATATGCACAAGCAATTTTACCTTCTATCTTTAAACTTCAGCAAGTTAACAGTAAACATGCCTGGAAATCTGAAGAAATATGTCAAATATGTTGTGCCTGACAACTGCAGGAGTTGTTTAATTTCTTTCACAAAAACATATAGCAAGAAAATTAGCAAAACGGTGTCTAAACTTTAGCAGATATTTGACTGCAATAATTCTTACCTGCAACTGTCAAATTAGTAAAATATAACTGAAAATAATGGTTTCCATATGCAGGAGTTACAGTTCTTTGTTAAGACTTACCTTTGGATTTCTGCCTTCTTTAGCTAGTAATGCACGCAACCTTTCCTGGGAAGGTGGGGCAATGAATATAATATAAGGCTTTAAATCTGAGTTACGGAGTGATTTCAAAGCCTAAAAATAAATAAACATCAAGGAAAAACGATATTATTTTGGGATTCTTTATGGTGTATACATTTGCAAACGAATACATAGTTTTTCTTAAATTCCTATACAATAAGTGTTACAATTGTGTTTTAAGTCATTTAGGCTATGTCTACACAGACTTGTCCTCATTTGCTCTCTAGTGCCTGGGTACACTGTCAGGAGTCCCATGGATGTGCTCATGTCATAAAGGCAGCTGTGGGAATCATCCTTTCATTGTGGGATAACCTGTAAAAACTTAAACACAAAACACACACATCTTGTAAATTTCTTTAACATTAAAGTCACGTCTTCTTTTTCACATATATTTTTAACCCTTTCACAGAAAGAGTAAGGAGTTTTATGTACCCCTGAACTCATTCCCCAGGATGGGGCGGCAGAGATCTGGGAGTCCAGTGCTTCAGGACTCTCTAGCGGAGTAGCGACAGGTGCTCTGCACCCACGTGTGTATCATAGATCACTGAATCTATGATATAGACCAAATCTAAAGTGGTTGGTATTCGGATAGCCAAAGGGGGCAGATTTTTGATGGTAAAGGGCACCATATACACCCGAATCTTTACACTGGTTATGACATAGTTACTTAATACTAGTCAGGTCTCTTATTTAGGCTCCTCTCTGGACATGGTGGACAAGTTTTCAGAGGGCACTCCAATCTTGCAATTGACCCTACAAAGGAGGTCTCCAGAGGCGCCTCTCAACTGCCATTTTCCACACTAAGAAAGGTGAAATCAGTTTTTCAAACGCATGAGTTAGTAGACATGGAGGTCCTTAACCCCACTACAGACGACTACACATACTATTCCACTGTTCACAAAACCAATTCCATAATAGACTTTTTCCTAATCAAACACCAATCCATACTGTTAGTCTCTTCATCTACTATAGGAGTGACAACAATTTCCGATCATGCACCTGTATCTCTTACAGTAAACCCTACACATTTTACTTCCAAATCCTATTCCTGGAAGCCTAATTAACAATTTCTACAGAAGCCATTCACTATCACATCCTTTGAGATGGAGTGCAGTTCGTACTTTGCAATCAGTGCAGTAGCCAACCCTCTTACCCTTTGGGAATCCCACAAATGTTTTTTGAGAGGTCTATTTTTTTCAACAAGACCATTAAGCGTGATCGCTAAAAGCAGCAGGAGGCTCTTTTCAGAGAACTCCACAGCTTGGAAACCACCCAAAAACACACACAAACATCAGATATAAAGAAAAAGCTTTTAAACAATAGAGAACAGATCATGGCAAGGAGTCAATTTAAGGTGAAACAACAGTTCACTAAATGTAAAGGATATTATTATAAACATGAAAACAGATGTTGCCATGCCCTAGCAACAGCTTCAGGAGAAAAAAAGATCTCAAACATACATACCTAGCATAGTCACGACCACAGGAAAACAAGTGCATGGTTCTACGGCAATAGGGTTGTTTCATGCCTTTTCTTCCTTGGTATATAATCTCAGTGATATAAATAATTAATCCACTCAGCTGCTCTTATTGAGTATCATCTAAAGACTTCAGGGCTGCCAACTAGACACAAGGACCACAACAACCAAATAAAGAGTCCTATTACCACTGAAGAATTACAAAAAGCGATCTCCAAATCAACATCAGGGAAAGTACCAGGCCCAGATAAAGGTGATTCATTATTATAATGAATTTTTTCCCATTCAAACCCACACTGTTGAGGCATACAATGCCATTACAGAAGGTAACACCTTTCCTGCTGACTCATTGGGGGCTCATGTAACCGCTAAAACCTAACAAGGATCCCAATTCTTGTTCAAGCTATTGCCCAAAACGTTTATTAAATTGTGATATAAAATGTTTTGCAAGTATCCAAGCACACCATCCAGGTCTGCTTGTAGATATTAGACATCCTGTACAGACCTAATTCCATTACATAGTTTGGGGTCATATGCCAACACAGAGATGGTACTTTTATTCCCAAACTCATGTCATTTAAAAACAGTAAAACAGTTAAACAGTAAAGGTCCCAACACTGAACCCTGGGGTACATTACTAATCACTACTCCCTGGATGCGGTCTTTACGCCAGTTCTCTATCCATATACAGATTGGCTTTTCTAAACCTATTGACCCTAACTTACATATTTACTGTCTGTGGGGTACTGTGTCAAATGATTTAGTAAATTTGTTTAACAACTTCGGTCTTTCTTGAATCCATACTGAGTATCACTTATAACATTATTTTCTAGCAGAAACTCCTCCATGTGGATCTTTATCAAACTCTCTAGGACCTTTCCAACTAAGGACGTTAAACTTATCAGTCTGTAGTTAGTTGGTAATGATTTTGCTCCCTTTTTGAAGATAGGAACCACACTGGCTTTACGCCAATTTATTGGTACCATGTCAGTAATTAAAGTGTCTCTAAAAATTAAAAACAATGGCTGTGAAATAACTCAGCTGTTTAAGGACATGTGGATCTAATCAAGGAGGTCCTGGTGCTTTGTCAATCTTAATTTTTCACAACTGTTTCTCAATCATATCAATTGTGAGCCATTCTGAACCGTTTAAGACATTGCTATTATGAATTTGGACTTGAGCTCTGCCATTTTCCTTCATATATAGAGCTAAAAAAAAGTGTTTAGTGAACCCTCCTTTTTTTATCCCCAGGTACCAACACAAGACATCCTTTAAGGGGCCTAGGTGCCCTGATCTGATCTTTTTGCTAATAATATATTTAAAAAACTTGGGGGTTTGCCTTACTTTCCTTTGCAATGTGTCTTTCATTTTAAAGTTTATTTTATCATCTTTTGGTATATTCTTTATAGTTTTAAAATGATGAAGGTGTTCCTTCATTTTTTTATTTTTAGAATGCCCTTTTCTTATTCCTTATGGCTTTTTTAATATTTGCTATTCCTTATAGGGTTTAATTCTAGCCTAGAATATATTTTTCAGTGTGTTTGTGTAGAACAGACCTGAAACATTCCCATTTCTGTTCTGTGTTCTTAATGGCAATATTCTCTCCCAGTCGAAGTCACAGAGAACCGGCCTTAATAATGGAATATTTGCTCTCTTAAAATTGAATGTTTTTATCTTTCCTGTTTTTGCTTCCTATTTACAGCTTACAATAAATGAAATCATATTATGGTCACTGCTACCCAGATTCTCTTTTTTACGCACATTGGTAAAAAGCTCTGCATTGTTAGAAACAACTAGTTCCAGCAGAGTATCATTTCCAATTGGGGCTTCTATAAACTGTACCATAAAATGATCTTGTATTAAATTCATAAACTGCCTCCCTTTTTCAGTACTTGTAGAAAGAATTACTCCAGTTAATGTCACGGTAGTTAAAATCTCCCATTATTATACCATTATCAGTGTTCTCCCCAGAAATTTTTTTCAGCCGGGTGGTAAAAAAGGGGGTGTGGCAAAACACGGCAAATGTAGTGCTCCCAGTTGTTTATGCCATGGGTATCCAGTAACCTCTTATTGTTTCAGTGTTCTACCTTCTCCCAATTATTTGTTACAACTTTGTAATGCCTGCCCGTTAGTGTATCTAATTTTTCTATTCTATGTATTTTAAGATTTAAAATTTTTAAAATTTAAAGTTTTAAGAGTATAATCCTTTGTAGTAGTGTAATAGTATTATGAAAGTGGTGTAACAAGTTAGGCTTAGCTCATATTAGCAGCAAAAAACATTTACCCCTTCTGGGTGACTTCTGGCAACTGCTAGGTACCTAGGATTGGTAACAGGCCATAAGTGCTGGGCATCTAGGATTGGTAACCGGCGGTAAGTTCTAGGCATCTAGGATTGGTAACAGGCGGTAAGTTCTAGGCACCTAGGATTGGTAACAGGCAGTAAATTCTAGGCACCTAGGATTGGTAACAGGCGGTAGGTGCTAGGCACCTAGGATTGGTAACAGGCGCTAAGTGCTGGGCACCTAGGAATGGTAACAGGCGGTAAGTCCTGGGCATCTAGGACTGGTAACAGGCGGTAAGTGCTAGGCACCTGGGATTGGTAACAGGCGGTAAGTGCTGGGCTTTTTCAGAGCTAGAAGTTTTTTAAGCAGTAGTGGTTCCTGGCATGAGGAATGAGCAAATGTAACCTTACTGCCGATGTGAATTCAGCCTAACGTCAGATGTGCTCCTGTGTCTGTATTTAGTTAAAGTAAACCTCTGTGAAAGCATTTTTTTTTTCACTTGATTCTTTTACAAAATTGGCCCAGCAGGCCCATGCTGGCTCAGCTTCCACCTTCTCTCTAATGCTCACTTGTACGTCCAATGCTGCCTTGCACTGCGCATGCATTAGATTGAACACTTTTTTTTTACATTATAAGAAATCCTCTGAAGGTGCATGCACACAAGGAGCAGTGCAGAGCTCAGGATATGTGACGCAAATATCCCAGGAGACTGCGGATTTCCCCTTCGGTCTTTACCGAAATGGAAGTGAAGACTGAAGGGGAGAGGTCCTCTCCACAAAAGTGTAAAAACAAAAAACGCACAATATAATGTTAAAAATGTGGGGATGCTTTAATAGCATCATGCATGTGATATCAGATGGGAACAAGACAGACAGTGATCCCCTCTCATCACTTTCCATATTCTATATAAAAACACTGTCTGTGAAGTTTATCCGCAGTGTGTAATGTCATCGGCAGCGCAGTGTGATAGCAATGTGAGTGTAAAAGCTGCTTGTCATATTCTGCAGCCTAACAACTCGCTGTGTTCAAACCTTCAGATCTCCTAAACCGTTCGTTGTATTAACTTGAAATTATTAAGGTACACGTAGAGGCATAGGAAACTGAAACTGTAGGTGCAAGTGGGGGACACTTGTGGCTAAACCTTTTAAAATGTAATTACTATGGCGTTATGAGAACATAAATCTCTACCTAGCAAAATGTGCGGCCTGCTTTGTTACACATATCTGTCTGCATCTTACCTCAAACCCCAATTTCTCCAGAAGTAAGAGGTGCAGGGAAACAAAAATATAGGAGGAAATGGGAGACACGGGTGGCGATCACCTTTCATCACCATGGCATCATTACATTAAAAAAAAATACTGTCCATCAAAATGCTCTTCCTTGTTACACATGACTGTAACCTTCCTGTACCTCAACCTCAATAACATTTAGTGTGCAGAGTTCATTTTCTAATTATGCCATAGTGATGAAGTTTTAGGGGATGTTAGTCACAGATGTTCCCCACTTGTACCTATATTTTTGGTTTCTTACAAATCTTCCCATTCCCCAAAGTTCAGAATGTTAGATAAGTGGTCAGGAATGTGTAACAGGGCAGGGAGGCCTAATTTGATGGGCAGAGTGTTTTATGTTCTAATGATGCTGTAGTAATGAGATTGTAAGGGGAGAATGTGCCCACCACTTGCACCTATATTTTCAGTTTTGTACCCCCACCTCAGAGAAATTGGTGTACAAAGAAGATAAGCAGACAGTAGTTTTATAGGTACAGATTTGTGACAGGTCAAGATATGTTTAGGGGCCCCACCCCAATGCTTCTTGGTATGTTAGTGGCTCCGGGGTCCCCAATTTGCACTTTCAATTTAGGACGCCTAGTTGTACTTTCCTCAGCAACCCCAAAGTTCAATTTTCATAACTTTTTACATTTGTGACTCCGATATCTTGAAATTCTTTAAAGCTGGGGGGCTGAAATTATAATAAATAGTATCTATGAGGGTCCCCTGTACACCCTGAAAATTACAGGTCATTGTGACATACATATTAGGAGATATGGAAGTTTGTACACAGAGCTGTGAGGATGCAGAAAGACATGCAGAGCTAGAGGTGGATACATTTCCCAGGCAGAGCTCGTGCTATGAGATGGGGGCGGGGCTGCCTGTGTCTCCTTCACATGAAGGCTAAGCTGTGTGCTCACCTCTCATCGGCAGCAGCAATCCTCTGAACGGATGGCACAGAGCACAGAGTAGATAAGAGCACAGTCCTGATAATAATAGAATCCCATATGACAACAAATTGTCTACACCTTCCTGCATTGCCTTCCCCACCCCAACTAGATGGGCTGATCTCCCACCTGTTAGGGGTAGCAGTAGCATCTAGGGTTGCCACCACTAGGTCTTCCACCTTCACAACTTCACATAGCTTTGCAAATTTGTTACTGTGCTCTTTTAGCAATATGTGTCTTAGATTTCTGCTGGGGGATAGGTGTATTTGTGCCCCCCAGTGTCTAAACATGTACTCATAAAAGACTAATGCGAAAAACAAGACCACAAAGACAAAAAAAAAATATTAACACCACTGATATCTCTAATCATAATCTGGGTTTGAAGGTCATTTGATCCTTTTAAGGGATCTGAAGTAATCAGACATGGTCTCTGACTGAGATGTCTCAGAGATGTGCTCTTCAGTCTCGCACGGAGTGAGTCAAAGTTTCCACTGCTGATAGCTCAAAAGTCACCATGGCTGTAGACAAATAAGAAATAGAATTTTCTGGAGTAGGTAGGTTTCTTGCGACCTCTGTTATAAGGGGCCATGAACAACCTTGCACTGCAAGCAATGCCAGTCCTGTTACAGTGGGATACAGTGTACAGGAGAATCTATAAAAAAAAGTAAAATCTGTATCAAGTAAAAAATTCTTGGAAACAGTGGAACTATATAGGAGGCACATATGATCCTGAGCAACAAACAGACATTCTGGGAGTAGGATGGGGTTATACCACCATTTTATTTTTACAGTGTCCGTTCCTCTGCTAGATGGCAGAAAAAACCCAGAGGTTTAAGATTTAGGTGCTTCAAAATTTAAAATTGTACTTTTAGTTTACATACTTTTATTCTCTTTATCTCACTATACTGGCCATCAAAATGTTTTTGTTGTGCCTTTTTTGCAGCATTACAGGTTAAATAGGTTTTGAATATATTTAAAGAACTTTTGCTTTTCTTATTCCAGCATGAGGGTTAACTATCTGTGCTCCTTTGTCTGTTGCATAGCATACTAAATATCAGACATGCTGATTTTATATATTTATTTTTATACACACCCACACAAATTAATCCACAGGCTGGCACTCTGGTACAAAATGTGCACTGACCCAGCCCCACCTCCGATTATACTCACAAGTAGAACACATGCAAAGAGTAGAAGCCAGAGAGCAGTGCCCCAGGCGGCCAATTCCACTGTAAATGTGTATGTATCTGTATAACCTAAAATATTTAAATAATGTATTATTTAAAGGGTTTTAAAGGGATGCTAGTTGATGCTTGATTTTAGCCAATAGATTGTGTTCAAATTCCAAAGCCTTTAAACCCCACCAGTTGCATATTCCCAACTTTGGCCCTTCCAGTCATCCTACTTAAATATTACATGAGTTTCATACCCATCTATGCAGTTTATATGCTGTCCAGGAATCCCTTTTCCCTGACTCAGAACTTTCGACTTAAAATTCCTTTTCCACTTAAACTTTCCTCACTACTTGACGACCTTACCAGTAAACATGGGGCCCCAATCACTCTTTTTTCAGGAAGGCTTAAGCCCCATTAAAGGCCTAGGCCAGATGGCTGCTCTGCTATTTACTATAGGAAATTCTGATATCCTTGCTCCTTACTTGGTAAGATTTTTTAGTGTCATTACATGGTAAAATCTTGGCTCTGATACCCTCACATCTGGTATCGGCATGGTCCCGAAACCTAATAGGGACCAAACCTTTCACTTATGACCAAAGTAAAATTTCACCATTGAATCTCGACATTAAACAGTCAAAATTCTGGCGACTAGGCTGAATACTGGGATCTCCTCAGTTAGACAAAAACCATCACCTATGTCTACATCACCTGATCTAAATTGCCCCATCCCAGCTATGTTGCAACACCCCTTTTTTTATTTTAAAAAAAGGGTGCATCACTGCGGCGATCAAGACTTAATAAGACTGCAGAGCCTCCCGGGGTACCTACGTCATGCATCCAGGAAAGCTCTGGCTGCTTCTTCTGCACCTGCTCTGATCTCGGGCATGGACAGAAGGGGCATTTTCCTCCTAGGGGAAGGCGATGCCGATCCCACGCATGCGCAGCGAGATTGGCTCCCCCCCCCCCCATCACAGCGGCTACGTCACTGTAGGTGTGAGACGAAGAAAGAAGACCAAAGAAGAAGACAGAAGTGAAGACTGAAGATGGTGGCGCCCGGCACTTCCTCTGTGCTGAGATGAAGAGGAATTCGAAGACAATGTGGGACCAGATTATGGGAGGAACCAGCGCCATCGCAGGACCCATAGGATTATAGGTATGTGTGATTTTTTTTTTGTTTTAAGTTTGGTTCTGCTTTAAATAGGTCCAGTCTTATATACCAGCTCAGGAGTATTTGAACAATATGTTAAGGAAGAATGCCAACTTAAACCTATTTCCAGAGGCATCCGACAAGAATGCCCACTTCTTTCCCTATTGTTAGCCCTAGCTATGGAACCCCTCGTTCTAATGATAAAAGAGAATGTCATGGGACCAGAAGTGGGGGATATCACCACAAAATTAGCCTTTATGCTGATGATGTGAGCCTTTTTCTTACTAATCCAATTGTTTCGCTTCCTAACCTTTCCCAAATCTTGTCCACTTTCTCGATTTTATCTGTAAACTACAATAAATCTAGGGCCCTCGATAGATCATTTCCCTGAAGCACTAACCTCAGACTTTTCCCTATAAATGGGAACATGATAAATTACCCTACCTTGGGAAAGCTTCTCTGGAGTCATGGAAAAGATATCAGATTTCTTGACTCGGTAGAATTGCAGCCTTGAATATGACTATAGAGTAGCCCAAATAGCTCCTATAACTTCATATCACACAAGTTCCCGGCTTTGCCCCCTTCCAGATGAAATAGAAAAATGAGTGTAGGGGCATATGACAGCCTAAATTCTTAGTATGTAACTGTGCAAACATCAAGTCTTTGTGATTCCTAAAACTGTTTTTCTTTTAGTGAGAAGCTGTGATGGCAGAGGTACAAGCAAGTTTCACGTCGTTACGGGCCGTCATGAAGTTTTTGTTTCTCCAGCAAAAGTCAGCAAAGGACATTCACACTGAGATGTCACAAACACTGGAGGAGAAGTGTCTTTCCTACAGCACTGTCAAAACCTGAATATCTTGTTTCAAGACTGGGTATTTCACCGTTGAAGATGAGCCCCGCAGTGTGCACCCCCCAACCTCAACTGACTCGGCAACCTGCGATGCTGTCCATGAGCTGATTATTGAGGACCGACGAATATCCACAAAAAAATAGCCCAGAAGCTTTACATCTCAGGGGAGCGTGTTGGGTTTGTTATCACCACTATCCTAGACATGCGCAAGCTTTCAGCGACGTGGGTGCCAAATTGTTTGAACAGTGATCAGAAGAAAGAAAGAGTTGAAGCATCCAAAGCCATTTTGGCCCATTTTGAAGCTGCACAGGACTTTTTGGATAGGTTAGTGACTGAGGATGAAACCTGGCTCCACATCTTTGATCCTGAAACCAAGGAACAGTCAAAGGAATGGCACCACAGCAGGTCCCCACGCCCGAAGAATTTCCGAACCCAGAAATTGGCCAAAAAAGGAATGGCGTCGGTTTTCTGAGACAAAGACAGTATTCTGTTGGTGGACTACATACCTCAGGGCTCTAGTATCACCGGACAGTATTATGCTAACCTCCTGGACAAGCTGAAGGAGGCAATTAAGTTGAAACGCCGTAAAAAGTTGACCAAAGGGATCCTTTTTTTGCAGGACAATGCACCTGCTCACACGTTCAATGTTGTGGCTGCCAAACTGAACACCCTGGGTTTTCAATTGGTCCACCATCCCCCCTACTCACCTGACCTGGCCTCTTCGGGCTATTATCTGTTCCCGACTTTGAAGAAACACCTGTAGGGGCAATGTTTTGAGGACATTTCAGACGTCAAAGATGCTGCTGAGAGCTGGATTGTGGCCCAACCAAAGGACTTTTATTAGAATGGTCTAGAAAAGCTGCAACTATGCTGTACCAAGTGCATCAGTCTCGGGGGAATATGTTGAATAAATGTGTTATTTCATAACTCTGGCTCTCTTCTTTCTGGGCAAAGCCGGGAACTTCTCAGCACCCCCTCGTACACCCGTCAGTTAGTCTACAAGTGTACTATACTTATAGATACACTCTTGTGGATACCCCACAATTAAAGAAAAACATCTCCAGCCTCATTATGCAATGCTCTCAAAGTGTGGGATGATAAGTTTCTATAAAGGTCCTTTATGTGCTGGTATCTACCTGCCACCAGCAAAGTTTAAACCATGAACATCTCATCTATGCTTTAGACAATGTGGAGCTGTAGGCTCCTTCTATTTGGTGGCTTTGCCCTGCATTAAACGCTTCTGGATAGGGGGGGAAGTAAGTATTCATAAAGATCCTTTGAGGAGTTGAAACCTCAGGTTTGTATCAAGCCAAACTTTTAAACTATGTATTTACAACAGTGAAACAAACATTAGCAAATGCCTTGTTCTCTAGCAAACCACCGATAGTACAAGTGAAGAGGAAGGTTACATGGTATTTCACTAATGACTCATGGCTGCCAAGCTTAAGGATTCATTAGAGGTATAGAAACCTCTATACCTGTGGATGTCTGGTCACCGTGGATTACTAATTGATGGCTAAGTAACTTCAATGAGGACCTAATCATAATATGATGTCCCTGCCTATCTCCCCCGCAAAGGTATACTTACCTTCTTTGAAACTACTGAAAGCAGAGCCTTTGAGGAAAGGAACTCATTCCCACAATATAACCCCTGTGCTGTGGGGTAATATGGAGGCCCTCCATTTAAAAAGGGGGGGTCCAGATTCCAAATAAGCTCCCCACCCACATACCCCCACAACACAGGTATTAAATTGTGAGGATAAGGCCCTCTCCCCAACAATGGCCTTTGTCACTACTGGAGCAGGTCTGGGGGGGGGGGGCTGTTTTTTGCCCAAGAGGAAGGGAATTACATTTTTTTGGTCGCCTTCCTTTAGTACGCCAGAATTCAGGAGAACTTTTATGGATAGGAGAAGGGGTACATATGCTTACTGTCCAACTTTCTATCCAGGAAGGTCCCAAGCCTTTCAAAGGGTCTGTTTTCACTTACTAGTAGGCAGCCACACTTTTTTCTTGATAAAAATATGTTTGCAAACACCTGCCAAATGCAAGAATTTTTGCTTTAAACCTCCCCTGAATGCCTAGCTATTGACATTAGGCACCCAGTCATGTCAAATACTGCATTTGTTTGGTTTGAAGAACCAAAATGTGTATGATTTAAGTAGTTTTCACTTTGTATAGAAGCCACTTACCTGCGTACTAAGGCTCAAAAGGCAGATTTTTCCAGAATTAATAACTTGTCTCACCGAATCAACACTGGTGCCATAAAGATTTTTCTCAAGTTCCCCATACTCAATAAATTTGCCAGCCATTATGTCAGCTTCAAATGTTTGTCTCGAAACAAAATGATAATCACGACTTGCTACTTCATTATCTCTCCGACTTCGAGAAGTATCTACAAAAATACAGTACAGAATAGAGATGTTCAAGTAAACTATAAAGTCAATTAAGGACAGATCACAGTTCAATCAACAAAGCTGAAAAATGTCATAAAACATAGTCAGATTTATTTTATAGAAATTTTATGGGAAAGAATAACTTATCTCACAAAGTTTAGAGGCCGAGCTGTTCATTAAAGAGGAACTAAACTAAAAACTGCCAAAAAAACCAAAAAAAAAAATAAAAACTTACCTTTAATCCCGCAGGGCAGTCCGATGCCTCGGGGGGTGTCTTGCATCTGGTCCCACGTCATCCCGGAGCCGGGGCTTCGTCTCTTCTTTCAGGTTCTTCATCCTACGTCACCCGACCCAGGCGTGAGATTGGGTGACATAGGATGAAAAATAAATTTGCTGATCTCACTGCGCATGCAAGATCAGCAAATTTTCCACACGAAAAGATGCTTGGGCATGTGCAGAAGGAGTACCCAAGAGCCTCACGGGATGTGTGATGTAGGTATCCCGGGAGGCTTTGTGCTTCCATTCATTGAATTAGGGGGTGGTGCTCCACCCTTTTTTTTTTTTTTTAAAAAAGGGTGTTGCACCTAAAAAAAAAAAAGAAAAGAATTTTTACCTTACATAAAAGGGTTGTCTCCCCATTTATGTAAAGTGAAAATTCTGAGTTTAGGTACGCTTTAGGTCAACCAACAGTTCATAAATGTTCAACTCCACATGTTTAGGCAGCTCGAACTGCACTGGTTACAGAATTGCTCCTTAAAAGGTTGTCCTGAACCTGAAAAGACAAAGTGAAATTATCTTTTGATATGCAAACTTGTTCTGTCAGTGACTTCGGGAGACTAGCAATTTCAGAAGGAATTTCTCTCAGAATGGGATTCTCCTTGTCAAACCTAGCTCAATGGTCACACACACACCAATCCCGTCCATTAAAGATGACAAGAATATACATACGAGGTACAGCAGTGGCAAAACGATCAGCCTCATTGTGCAACAACTGCAACCGCAGCTCATTCTGCCCACAATTTTGTGGTCCTATAAGAACTATGGGTCGCTTTCTGTTTGCTGGTTGGTGGTAAAGGGACATTTCTTCATATGTTAAGATTTCCTCATTATCATAATCTAAATGGAAAAAAGAGTTCTTAGAACAAATTAAAAATAACATTCTTTTATTGTACGTTAAACCAAATACTATCAAATACGTTTAGGCTTACCATCATTTTTATTGGCATTGTATAGTATTTTTTTTCTCTTTTTCTTGTTTTTCTTTGCACACCATAATTTCCCTAAAAGAAGAAGAATATGTTTTAAAAGCCCATGAAACAAGGAAAAGAAACAAAAAAAGACATGGGTAACTCTGAAGGAACAAACACAGGAAGGAACAGATTCTAACCTTCTGCATGCTATCCAAAAGCTTCTAAAGTAACAACTTAAGAGTTTTCCAACCATTTAAACTCCTTGTCATAGAACATATTTGAGAAAAAATCTTTTGTTTTGTTTTTTTGTAGATGCTAGCATTTTGAATACCACCAACCTTTCTTCATGTCCAATGGATTCCAGTGAAAAGATCTATATCTACATTTAACCTCCCAACCGCTAACCCCGTACTTTTCCGTGCAAAAAATTTTTGGAACTATCGATAACCCCGTACTTTTTCGTCTATATTAAAATCTCACTTACCTGGTCCCGCTGTGCTCATCCAGCGTCGGGTCCGTGTTCCAGCGTCGGGTCCGTGTTCCAGAATTGTCCTCCAGCGTCGGGTGTCCTCTCCTTAGAAGAAAAAGCCGGCCGGCTTCCTCTTCTAAGCCGGCCGGCTTCCTCTTCTA
>NC_092869.1:17044532-17064989 GCF_032062135.1 Pyxicephalus adspersus
GCTTTTGGTACAGAAATCTAGACCTCAGTGTAACGCCCAGGTGGTTAACAATCAAACAACAGTGTGTCACTCTTCTTGTTGACCCTTTTAGTTACAGGGTAAAACCAGACAAGTAGAGAAGTTAGGCTAGTTAGGCTAGAGAAGTTAGGCTAGGCTAGGTTAGTTAGAGAAGTCCACAAATAGGTTAATTGTCTCTGGAAGGAACAGATGATTGAACGAGCGTTGTACACACAGTTCAGTTCTGTTCTATGGAGAAGTTAAGACGAGCAAACAGCCCTGCGCTGTGCTCTCCTCCATTGAAATGCACAGTTGTTTAATGGTCCACTTGAACAGCGGTCGCAAACTGGTGGTCCCCGGACCACCAGTAGTTTGTGAGAAGATTTTGGTGGTCTTCGGCTCTGTCTGGTGGCGCATTAGGTCTCCTGTACAGATTGTAGGCTCAGGGCGGTGGGCAGGTTGTGTCTCTAGAGAATGGGCAGGTTCTGGCAATATGATGTCACTCTGGGGGAAGTTTCTACCCCTTTGAGTGACACACAGGTAACAGCGCATGGGCGGTCTTGAGTCAGTGCATTTGGTGGTCCGTAGGTCCGAAAAGGTTGGCGACCACTTCACTAGAATAGATTAATGAAAAAAAAAAAAGTTGAGGGGAATGCTGTACACAAAAGATTTTTCACTAGAGACTAGCATGACCGTTTGTCCTGCCCGAGAATAAACTGATTGACCAGTGGCAACTAGTGGATCCTCGACTAGCTGACAGAAAGAGGTCAAACATGTTTCTAAGCAGCAAATTTTTTCCCAGCCAAGCTTCATACATGATACATTTTCCTGGAGCCAAGGTACCTTAGATTCCTTCGCAAAACTCATAACCAGTTTTTTATGAGGGCACAAGCTCTCAGTCCACTTCATCAACTTTATGGGCAGTTTGTGCCTAATAATGACTGCTGCATCTTTTGCTATGTGCAACAAATGTAAACAAAGAGTAAGCTGTGGGTGACCAGGCACACATTAATAACATCTCCTCTCATCCAACACAAAGCATACACTGTGCCCAGCATATCCTACCACATTCTTTAACCACAAAAAAAAAATCAAATGCTGTTCCTGTTACTCATGAATATTATCATTATACAATATTTATATAGCGCCAACATTACGTTGTTGTACATTAAATAGGTGTTGCAAGTGGCAGACAGATACAGACAGTGTCAGAGAAGGGGAGGACCCTGCCCAGAAGAGCTTTCAAGTAGTGGGGGTCAGGACTGAGGGAGACAAGTCAGGGATGGACAGATAGATTTGAGTGTCATCAGCATACAGATGATACAGTAAACCAAAAGAGGATATGGGATTACCAAGTGAGGAGGTGTATTGAGAAAAAAGAACCGGTCCAAGGACTAACCCTTTGGGAACACCAACTGGGAGAGAAGGAGAAGAGGAATTGCCATTAAAGGAAATTTGAAAGGAGCAGTCAGACAGACAAGAAGCAAAACAAGAGAGAGCAGTGTCACTGATATATCTGAAGTGCATAATTTGGATTATAAGGGAGTGATCAACAGTGTCAAAAGCAGAGGAAAGATCTAGGAGAAGGAGGAGGAAAAAGATGTCCTGTGACTTAGCTCTGATGAGGTCATTGGCTTCTTTAGTAAGAGCTGTTTCGGTGGAATGGACAGCTCGAAAGCTAGACTGGAGTGGGTCACAGAGAGAATTAGTATTCATGTAGTCTGTTAATCCTTAAAAAGAAAGGAAGGATATAGGAGAAGGGGGATAGAATGGTAGTTAGAAAGTAGGGAGGGGTTTAGTGAGGGTTTCTTCATGATAGGAAGAATAATGGCAAGTTTGAAGGCAGAGATACCAGTGGAAAGGGGAAGGTTGAATAGTTTAGTTAGTGCGGGGGCCAGGGTGGAGGAGTGGGCACAGAGTAGATGAGAGGGGATTGAGTCAAACAGACAGGTAGTAGATGAAGATGATGAGAGAAGAGAGGAGTCTTCATGCAGTGTAGCAGGGCTGAAGGAGGTTAGTGATGATTGTCAGGTGAAAAGGGAGGATATGTTTGGAGTGGTATGGCGAGAGCAGAAAAGCTAGTGCTCGTGGCAGCAGGTGTGGGGTTTAGGAGGGAGTCAATTGTTGAGAAGGGGCTGCATAGGTTGGGAGCTTAAGAGGATGTGACAGTGGAGAAATAATTGTGCTTGGTGAGTGCAGTGTTCAGGTGTTGTAATTTAGCATGTGTTCTAGTTCATGAAGTCTGTACCGAGAACAGATTTCGTCCACTTGTGTTCAGCTGCACAAGCAGTCTTTTGTAGATGTTTGGTGTGATTGTCGTGCCAAGCTCAGAGTTAGCAGGACTGATGCTACAACTGCTGTTATCTGTGGAAATCAGTAATCATTAGCATAGGAATTTCTCTTCTTTCTCCTCCTTATGCTCCCAGCCAACTTATGGATGTCAACTAATCACTCTTCTGAATAATCTACTAGTTTTACAGCCCTTGCCATACAAGTTGGTGGAAGCCAGCTCATTTAAAGAACTCAGAATGTGCTCAGTTTAGTTGGAAAATTCCAAGCTAGAATTATTTTTCAATACCAAGCTGTTCATTATCTGTGACCTGTCCACTCGTTGGTATTTAACATTACATGTGCCATACCACCTGAACCAGAAAAAAAAGCGTTACCTATCTGATGCACCACAGACAAAGGGCTTGGGAGTGGCAAATTTGTCGGGGAACCTGTTGCTTGTTGAAACCATTAGAGAATGCATTAAAAGTTAGAAGCCAAACTGCATGTAATGCAACAGAGGGAAGAAATGGAAGATTCTCATGCTTTGCAAAGGTGTTAGTGGGAATTTTATGATAAGTGTCCACTGCAGCAGGAAGTAGAGAGGAGACCTACATGAAGAGAATGAGGAGAAAGAGCAGGAAAAGGTTCTGGATTAACTGTCAGGTAAGACTTTAGGAAGCACACTGTCAGTCCACCTTGGGAAAAATGTCAAACTGTATGCTGGCTTGCTTTTGCAGGAGAAGACCCCTGGATTTCTGAATACCTACACTTTTAGGCACTCCCTTTTGTAGCAAATTTGGGAATTTTTTTAAGCTCTCTGAAAATGGCAAAACAAAAAATTTTTTGGGGGAAAAACACTATACAGCCAAATAGTGACTGCTTTTGCCTTGAGGTGCATACCAGTGCCTTATCTTATTAGCATGCATCTCTCTATTAACCACTGCATCAGTACTCAGCCCTTTTGTCTTGGCCAGTTCTCTCTGTGTCCTCAGCTGTGCTAAACTGAGTAGTTGGACATACAAGTAGTCTCCAAGTTAAGGACATCCAACGTAATGAATGACTCCTAGATACGAGCAGTGCTGCAGAACAGAGGCTTGATGGAGGGAAGGGGGCAGTTTGCATGACTCGCAGAAATCTTTTTGCATATCAAAGCACAGCTTGCTCCAGAAGTTAATGAATGTCTAGGCTCCACAAAGTTTTTTTTTTGCTTTGTTTGTGAATAACTTACAGTGAGGATTTTTTACAGCAACTGACACCATGATGCTCAATAATATGTTGAGACAAACATCTGTCCTAATTGCATTTATTAAAACAATAAGGGTGGCAAGTTAAACAATTAGAAAGGACATATGGTATTATGCCCAGGTTCCAATCCTGGCCAGGGCACTATCTGCATATAGTTTGCATGTCCCCCCCATGTTTGCCTGGGTTTACCCTTGATACTCTGTTTTCCTCCCACATTCCAAAAACATGTGGTTAAGTTAACTGGCCTTCCCAAATTGACCTCAAACTGTGGTAATGACATATGACTATGAGATAATAAATTGTGAGCCCCTTTGAGGGACAGTCAGAGAGACTTTAAAAAGCAATTCATAATATGTCAGCACTATATAAATACTAGGTAATAATAATGGCATTTCCTATTTGCGCGATTACTTAACTCTCAACTCCATGAATTACTGGGCAGAACATCAGGCAAGATTTGACCAATAGTGCCATCCAGTCTTGAAAGGGACAATGCAGAGTTTAGTTACAGTCATGAACCGGTAATTAAATGCAGTATTTTAATGCAGTTATAGAAGAAAAGGTAAAAAAAACCCCTAAAAAACATATTTAACCTTCTAAACGGTAACCCTGAGTGTGGCTCGGGGTAAAAAACAACAGCCGATAGCGGTAACCCAGAGCCACACTTGGGGTAGATAAAAAATAATGAATAAAGACGTCGGCATTCTCCAGTTTCTGATCCCATCCTCTGGCTGCGTCCTCTTCCTCCGATCAGCCCCCCAGCGATTGTGCTGACGTGCACCAGCAGTTCCCAGTGACGTTGGTGTGTGTTCAAATTATTTTGTTTTGGATTCAATACAAAATAAATGTACTAAATCCAATACAAAGTTATATATATATATATATATATATATATATATATATAAAATACACACACATATATAAATATATACATACACACATACATACAGTTGACATGACCTGAGGAGTGCTGGATTTTTAAAAGTTATACTTACCTCCACACACAGGCCAGCTTTCCTCTTGCAGCACCTGTGGGCATCCTGCACAGTTCGAGAGAGCAGGCAGCAGGGCCGTCTCAACGTGTATTTAGTGTAGCAAGCAAGACCTAACAGCTGTTTCTGGAGAACAGCGCCATCAAAACATAAGTGGCCAAACAGTGTACTACTATCCCTGTATTGAAAATGCAATCCAAATATCATGCCGGAAAAGTGAAGTATTTGGATTATCGATGGCCGGATTTTTGATTGTCAACTATATATATATGCATATATATGCTACTGTACAGTTATATTACAGGTTTCAGTATTCCTATGTATTTATGCACCCTTGTTTTTATTTAAAGTTTATTATTACATTTATTAAATATTGGACATATTTCTGTGAATTATGCCTAAGAACTACAGGCCTAAAATGTAAAATAAATTTTCATGAAAGACAGTGTACTGCTTTTAAACATAAATCCAGACAGACAGAACCCCCCAGGAGGTTAAACTGACCCCATACTGTCCCAGATAGGGAAAAACAAAGTTTGCTAAAAAATTGATAAAACCAGGAGCTTTTTTTTTTTTTTTTTTTTTTTTTATGGCTGATCACAAAATGAAATGCCAGCATTTAGTTATAGTGATATACTGGCATTTTTGCTCCCTAATGAAGCATAAGTTGCTTTTTATTGCAAATTAGAGGTGAAAATATCAAACATGAATTTAGACTGTCTCAGATTCCTAAAACTGGCCAAATAATTTTTCCTACTAAATGCAAACCACAGAAATACAAACATTTAAAAAAAACCTGAATTCAAAATTTAAGCAGAATAAACTTCACATTAAACACATATTTAACAACAGACTAATCTTTTTCACACATCTAAACATCTTTCAAAATATTGAATATACAATTTAAAAGTGTTTCCCTGTTTGGTTTTAACCAAAAGCAAACCAACATGAATGGAAACTTATTTCAGATTCACCTGATTTTTCAGGCTCCTTATCCTCCTCTATCGTCTGCTTCATTGCTTCTCTCTGTTGCTGGAAACTTTTTCCTGTAAAAACAAAAACAATTACTTCAATAGAAAAAACACCTACACAGTTTAAAAATAAGCAACTATGCCCTCTGTTTGAAAGCAGTCCTCAAAATCCAGTTGTTGACCCGCCCTTTGCACAGTCACATTTCTCTATAATCAGTAAGATAAGCATCACCAACCAAGAGGCGTAGTCCTGATAGTAAAATGTTAATGACTGTACAACCTTGATTGGATGGAAGACTACATAGATGTGAAACAAGACAAAACAAGGGTAAGGGCTTTTTTCCCCCTATTGCAGGGATCACCACTCAAGTGACTGTACTGGAGGGGAGAAAAAAAAATGTAAAAAGAGATTAAGAATGGAAGCTGGTTTAATCTATTAATTTTTTTTAGAAAGACACAATCTGAGTTTGAAACAGTAAACATATGAAAGCTGTTCTCTGTTACAATATTTTCCATTTATGTCCAACATAGTGACAATATTGGGCACGGCTGTGGAGGCGTAGATAAATCCTTCGACTCCGACTCTCCAACTCCTCAGTTTCTGGTACCCCCAACTCCGACTCCTGGATTTACACGGTTTCCTATTTTATCTTCACACTTTTGCATTCAAACTTCATAAGAAAAATTTAGCCCCCCTAATTATTCATAAATCAATACATTTATTATAAATTTAACTATAACACAATATTCTTACCACAAAAGTTTTCCACAGGAAACATCATTTTCATAAATTTTATTAATGATTAGTCAATTATGTTTTTACTTTATATAATTTTAAAATTAAATATTTTTATTTCAGGGATTAATACAATGTTTTAAGATAACAATATAAGTTATTAGCTTTACATTTAGTATTGCACTTACCCTTCTGGCCAGAGAATTAAGAAATACAGAACGTCAAAGAGTGGTAGACAGTTATCTGAATGGAAGTGATGCCTCCCAGATAGCAATGGTTTTGGGTTGTAATTGTACAACCATAACCAAAATTATTAAGACCTATGAATCTACCGGTATAGTGGACACATTAACAAGAGGAGGTCCGAGAAATTCAAAGTTGGATGAAGCCCATAAGGAAGGGTTACCTAAGGTAATGTCCGAAGATTGAGGATTAAGCCTCAGGGAAATGAAGGATCAATTATTTGCCAAATTTTGAATTAATGAATCTATTTCAACAATATATAGATGCAATGATAAATTCCAATGGTCATTAAGAAGAACTTTTTTTAATTCCTGCAAGGCGCAATGATTCCCACTCTCTTCAAGAAAGGCTTAGCTATGCTAACAAAATCCTTGATCTCATCACTAAGGAAGATGGAAAAAACATCTACTTTCTTGATGAAGTAGGTTTTAACATCTCAAGGGGAAGATCTCCTATTGGGCAAAGAGTGGTGCATGTAGTGGCTGGAGTGGGTTCCAGAAATTATTCAATTTGTTGTGTGAGGAAAAAAAATGGGACCCTCCACTTTGTCACAAGCACAAGTATTTAATCAAGAAGCATTCCTCAGTTTTATTGATGAGGTTTTGAATGTTTTTAGTGAAATGAGTGTTCAGCATGTCATCCTAATTATGGATAATGTCCCCTTTCATAAAACTAGCCAGGTAAAGAGCTTAGTTGAGGGACACCAACTCTTATTTTTACCACCATACTCTATTTCTTAATCCTGTTGAGAACATGTTCTCTAAGGGAAAGAAGTAGTAAGAATAAATAAGCTAAATAATTCGGGTGCTTTATTAAAAAGTATCAATAGTGTATTTTTAACAAAAGGCAAGCAGGATTCCTCAAATTATTATTATTATTATTAATAAACAGGATTTATAATGCGCCAACATATTATGCAGCGCTGTACATAAAATAGGGATTGCAAATGACAGACTAATACAGACAGTGATACAGGAGAAGAGGACCCTGCCCTGAATTATTATACAAAAATGTTTAGCTTTTTGCCTTAATACCAAAGAGGAGAAAGCATTAATGATCAATAAATCATTTAATTATTACATAATTTAGTTAATGTTTCTTGAGAAAAACTTTTATGGTAAAAATATTGTGTTATATTTAATTTTATAATACATTTATTGGTTTTATGAATAATTAGGGGGTCTAAGTTTTTTTGTGAAGTTTGGTTACAAAAGTAAGAAGTTTGAAAGCAAAAGTGTAAAGTTTAAATGCAAAAGAATTTTTTAACAAGGGTAAACATTTTTTTTGTGAAGTTTGGTTGCAAAAGTTTGAAGTTAAAAAGAGAAACCCTGTAATATGCTAATGTATTTTCCATGTTGATTGAAGGAAAGCAACATACACGCTATGTACCACAGAACTACTGGCTAGGAAGCGGACACTCTACTGTAATGGCCAGTTTAAACAAAAGACAAAAAAATGAAAACAATTAGGTTTTTATTATTGTTTTTATCAAGTGGCTTTAAAGTAGTAGCATAGCACATAAAAAAAACAGAACAGAAACTTTACCAGTTTAAAAATATGAACCACATTTTTTGGTAGTTTTAAAAACAAAAACAAAGCTTACATACATGAACAAAAACAAAAGCTGGAAAACCTTAAACAGTTTATACATTAAACATGGAATATAGTTGAAGAGTATAATAGCTGTTAAATGCAATCCAAAACTAACTCAATGTAGTGTTGTTCTAAGAAACAGAATTGCTTTTGCCAGATCCTCTTTCTTGGAAGCTCCTAAATCTGACTTGATTATTTTTAGAGCTGAAAACAGTCTTTCAACACTGACTTGGGTGGGTGGCATTGATGTTTAGGTTCTAGCCATATCACTATTAATCTTGGGATAAACAAGGATGGCTTCTTCTACAGTCAGTTTCGATAAGCAATCATACTTTTCTACTTCTTTTAATTCTTTAAAAAACTCCTGCTGGAATCTCTTTATTTGGACATTTTCTGGTCGTTTATCTTTCAAGCATATGTGAGGTTGCTTTACTGTTGAAAGTTCCATTTTGTCCAAGTAGGAATCAAAGTCTAAATCTTCATTCGAAGAAGATGATGATCCTGAGTTACCAGTGCTTATATGTTCATCCAGTGGTGGGGTTTCAGGTAGCAATCCCTTCATGCGAACTGCTACATCATAGACAGCATTCTTTGCAGAATTAGACTGGTCATTGCTCAACAAAATTCGGCTTATTGGATCAACATTAATAGCAGCTAACAAGATTTGATCATCCAGTAAGAGATTCACTCTTCTTCATTGACTACAATGCCATCAGCTATTAACCCTCCACTTATGTTCAGGCAATATAACAAGCCCTTCCATTTCAAGAAGAATTTACCAGGTGTTAAATCTTCAGATTGCAAACTCTTAGTGACAGTAAAGTAGTTGGAAAGTATATTTTCCAGTGCTTTTACTTGTTTCATTGTCCAGTTTTTCAAGAAAGTCTTTTAGTTCAAGCAAATGCTTTACCATCAAATAATTGCTTACCTAGCGTGTTGTTTGATCCAAAATGGCTCCTTTTCCTGCACGCCTTTTCAAAATGGGATCTGTTTTAGGGGCCCTGGCTGCAATTGTTACTTACCTCAATTTGCTAATTAGAGTAGCTACATGACAATCTTTCAATCCATCTCTTATTGCAAGTTGCAGAGTATGAACAGCACAACTCAAATGTTGAATAGTAGTACGCTTAGATGCTTCTTCAACAATGTTATCCAAAATGTCACTATTCTCTTCGCTTTTCACTTTCTCCAATATTTGAAGAACTGTTTTTCTTTATTATCTGTCTGTCACTTTCTTCATCTACTTTCTTCATTTTCTCAATTGTGCTCATCAACATATTAGAAGCAATATCTGTCACAATACATAGAATCTGTTCCTTCAAAATCTTCTAGAACAGAGGTCGGCAAACTTTTTGAGCTACTAGACCATTTCAGGAAGTCAAGAAGGCACACTAGGCCGGAAGAAACAAGGTGTCCAAGGAAAGGTTTTTTATTTAAAAATACAGTATGATGGGAAACCTGATGTTGCATGTTCTTAGAGACAGATACAATGTCAGTTTCTAATAATGAGGAGTTCAGCAACAGAATGTCATTAAGGTGATTGTCAGTAAGCTGAGAGCGCAGCTTGTTCTTACAAAACTTCATGTTGGAGAACAGCTGCTCACACGAAAAAGTGCTGCCAAACATTGCGATCACATGCTTAGCACGTGCTAACATTGGAAACTGAGCATGTGGCAGCTGACGGTAGAAGTCAGTGAAAGTCTCTGTACGTGTGCTTGAGTGAAGTGCTGTTGGTGTTGTTGCACACTAAACACAGGGCTTTGTTGCCACGTTGGACGAAGAATATTTGTCAGTCCATTCGGGGTTGAAGACAAGACATTCGAGGTCGACCTTCCGGAGACTGGTAGCTGTGCGTTGCTTCTGCTGTTTAAGCAAAGTAATTGAGGTTACTGTGCAGGAACTCGCAATAATGCACCAATTCAATTAGGCCAGATCCAACAATAAATAAATAGGGGGCGTTAGGCCGGACTGGAATACTGGCTAGGCCGTGTCCAGCCTAAAGGCCGGAGTTTGCCTACCTCTATTCTAGAACATCCTCCACTAACTTCTGAAGAAAGTGTCTGGGTGTCCTTTATTCCCAAGGTTCGCGTTATGGTTTTAGTATTTTCATCAACAAAACTAACATTAATAATTTATATATATAATAAATAAATAATTGACTCTGCGACGTGTGCATGCATCCGTTTTTATGAAGAATAAACGTCCCTTTAGACCTTTTCGTAGCTCTTCCTTTTTACATTTGGCCTCTTCATTTTTAGGTTTGCTTATACTTTCTCTTTCCAGAGCAAAACCAAGTATTTTAAGCCAATTTTACATTTAGCCCTAAAAAGGGTGTCTGTGAAAAGGATAGTGGTACACTATCCTTTACTACCATTTCAATAATTTGGTTTTTGAATTTTTACAGTGTCATTGTTATGGTAACTTTGTCAGATATAAAGAATCTTCTTAGTTGTGTTTGGTCTTTAGTAGATTTCTGAACATTTTTTTAATCCCAGATGTAGATGGAATATTTTCATTGAAATCTTTCTCATTCACAACTTCTAACACTTTAGGATGAAAACGCTGCAAGTGTCTTTTCAAATTTGATGCTCTTGTAGGTGCATTTTTGTTAAAACCCACTGAGACTGCTAATTCTTGCATCACATTGTTTTTCACCATCACCTTCAGGAATACATTGGAACACATAATGTTTCCCATCACTTGATAATGTAAAGTGCTCATAAACAGCTGACTTTATCGTGTTTGTTGACAGACTTTTTGCCATTGTGAATGGGGTGCCGCTTTAACTAAAATATAAATATAAAATATGTTATACTAACTAGGATATTCTTTGATTTAAATACAAACATACATACAACACTGCACTATACATACAAATAAGTTATAGCCCTGCACTAAACTTAGACACAACTTGTCCTATACAGAAAAACATGCACAAACATATATACCATACACACAACACAGAACCTTACATTTTACTCAGAAACATACACACAATATGCACTATACACAAACATTCCTACATTCCTCCACCATACACACAATACACATAGCCCCGCAGTTTTATCCAGAAACATGCACACAGCCTTCCATCATAGTACATACAAGCAGCCATGCAATTTTCAAATTAACACGAACACTTACAGTTGAATCCAAAAAGCTGTTTCTCCAAGTTTTTCTAAGCTCTTTTAGCAGACAGAGGACATTGAGCAGACGCTGCTGCCTTTATTTTTGTTTGCTGGTCTTCTTCTGAAGACAGGGCAGTGGGAGGCTACAGGGCAAGGAGGGACACTTAACTTCCTAGTATTAGGTGGTGTGCAAAACGATGTTAAAGTTCAGCCCTGGATGGCAGCATATATGGAGAGTGCAGACAGGACACCTGAACACACAGCAGGCCACTCACCTTCACCTATATCATTACACTTAAATGAACTTGTTAAACACATTATATCTGAAATAAAATGAAAATATTTTTTGTAATGTACATAATCCAGATTACAATAATGTGAATGTTAGGTTGTATAATAGCTTAGCTGAACTTCACACTAGTACAAATACAACTATGCACTGGGCTTTAGGCTTACATCAGAGAAGTACTTAATTATGAATACTGTTTGAGAATTAGGACATTTGAACTTGCTGTATTTTTTTATTATAATTTAAATTTATCAGGAGTTGGAGTTGACACATTTTTATCGAGTCCGACTCCAGGTAACCAAAATTGTCTCCGACTCCTAAACGCAGACTCCAACTCCACAGCCCTGGTATTGGGCTCTACAGCTTTCCTGTGTCACGGACTTGCTCATTGGATTAGCAATGATCATCACTATATAAGTGTGACTTTACTGTACATTTACCTACCTTGAAAGTTACCTAAACATGCTCTTCTCCTCAGTACTAAACCTTTTGGACATTTAAGAATGACCGCAAACGCAGGAGACCATGTGAACTAACTAAATTTTCATTTCATTTGAAAAATGATCAGTGTCCTGACCAGAAAATAATTTTAGCCGGGTAGTGGGATGCTATAGTCGGGTGGTAAAAAGTGGGCCGGGCAAGACACTGCAAATTTAATGTTCCCAGTTGTTTATGCCATAGGTATCCTGTAACCTTTTTTTATTGTGTCAGTGTTCTACCTACCCCCTATACTTTGTTCCAACTTTCTAATGACTGGCTTGTTAGCCACTGGCTTGTCCAATTTTTCTATTATTTTGTATTATGCCTAAACTGTTTAGTGCTGTGTATTTTGATCTAACTGCTAGTATTCCATGTTTTAATAGTGGAATCCCTTGTAGTAGTGTAATAATGTGATCAATGTGGTATAACAAGTTAGGTTTAGTTGACATTAGCGGTAAAAAAAACTGCCATTTTTTGCTTCTGTTTGACTACTGGCAACTGCTAAGCACTGGGATTGGTAACAGGTGGTAACTGCTAAGCTTTTTCAGGCCCAGCAGTTTTTCAAACAGAAGTGCTTCCTGGCAAGAGGAAAGTGAGAGAGAATTGCAGCAAATGCAACCTGAATTCATCATAATTCCATATGTGGCTGCCTAGCACTAAATCTAGATTACGCAAAACTTTTGTGGAAAAAAAAAATTCACTTGATCTGTCCACGAACTGAGCCTAGTAATTTCTACACTTGCTTAGCTGCCCTCTTGCCGTCCGTTTCGTCCAGTGCTGGCATTTTCTTTCTTCCAGGGGCTTCCTGTCACCGGAACTTGCAGTGCATAGGCTTGAGATCAGGTGATAAGTCTTATTAAAAACTGATCCCCATATCTTGAAATTCTTAAAAGCTGGGGGCCACACGTTGTGTTTTCTTAATAACTATGAGGATTCCATGTGCACCCTGAAAATTTCAAGTCATACAGCTATTAAGCTCAGCTGCTAATGATGTCATTAAACACACCCACTCGAGCAGATACATTTTTACAAGATTTTTTTTTGTTGTTGAATAGATTCCACTGCACAAGCTATTAGATGTTGGAAGGTTAGCCTCCTGTGCTGTTCTCCCCTGCCTGGTTCTTATCAGCAGCTCCCATCCTCTGAACAGAACACAGCAGCTTTTCCCATTCAGAGGATCAGAGCTGCTGATAAAAGCCGGGCGGGGGAGGCATGGGGGCTAGGGAAAACTAAGAATTAGCCTATTATTAGAATTCAGAATAGTCTGTGGATAGGTAAATTCATGAACTGGAAGGAAAAAGTAGGTATTGCAAAGTAGAATTCTAATACATACATATGTAGTGTTCCCTATGAAAACTCATTCACATGCCAGAGAAAGTAAATAGCTTTATATTTTGCATATGTATGCATGAATGATTACCGTGTCATCATATTTACTATGCCAAGTAAATTGAATTTTCTAACTGTTTGCTTGTATCAACCACATTATTGAGTTGTCACTCAAGTGGGTTATCTGACTACATGGGGTAGAAATGTCTCTCTGCTTTACTTGTCAATCTTATCAGTTAAAATAACTAAGCTTTTTTTTTCTGACGATACTGTTTTACTGTAAAATGAAAAAACATGAAAAAGTATGATCTGTGGAAAATGAAGGCAAGAAGTCCTTTTTTCAGGCAATTACCAGTGACTATCCCTCCAACAAGCTCTCTGGTAGGTAAAAGGATTGTGGGAAAAATTTTAGGCTTTATTAATTTAGTCAACAAAAATATAAAACAAGGATAAAACAAGTAAGGATGAAGTATTAGGCACATTACTGGCCTTAAAAAATGGCATTGCTCGCTTTAGCAGAAATTATTAGACATAGAGGTAAACATAGGGTATAATTCCTTTTCTTATGTGACAAAACAAAGATAAGCAAAAAAATGCATGTCAATTCATGTGTCATTTGTTCATGTATACTACCAGTAGGCACTGTTGGAAAAAGGATCCTACTTTAACCTTGCCAAATATAAATAAATAGTCAATCTTCATGGGGTGCACTTAGTTTTTTATATGACCATATCATAATGCCAAAAGCAGTTCACCAACAACAAAGCACATTACCTGGTACAAGCCCTGCAAGAGGCTGATTATCTTCATCTCCATCCCTGTAGGCTTGCCACCAATTAGGGTCACCCTGGCTAATTATATGGAGAATATCCCCCTTCTGGAAAGAAAGACCAAGCTCTCGGCAGGGAACATATGGGTCATCAGTTGGATCATAGTCAAAATGTGCTTTCACGTGTATCTTTGGAAAGGGGGGTTGGGGGTGTGAGAAAAAAAAAGAGTTTAAACATAAATGAATACTGCAAGGATAAAATGGGCATATTTTAGCAATGTAAATATTTACTATGTAATTGATAAACCTAACCGTCAATCAACCGTAAAATTAATTTTACAATGTTATAAGTTGAGCTTATTATCCAAATTTTGCACTCTTGAAGTTAGGGGGTCAATCAGTTTCACAATGGGGTCTTGCCCATTATCCCCCTTGTCTCCCTGTCTTGAAACTCTTCTTTTGTAATACACATTTCCAGATGGAATTATTTGTAGGCGTAAAGAATACTGCATGTGCTGCTACTTGAAGCTGTGCTGATTTTTGGTGTTGAGACACAGGACAGGAAGGAGGGAAGGAAGTTATGAGAGAGTTATTTTAGCTGCTTTGAGAGACGTTGCCCCTATAAGTACAGTAGTGAGTGTCTGGAGAGTGATCTACACCAGGGGAGTTCTTCATGGTTGGGTAAAGTTTGTCAGTGTAATATATACACAAATACACAAAAGAGTAAGGCTAGGTACACACGTGCAATAACTGTCGTTAGAAAACAAATTATTAACGTCCGATGAACAATTATTTTGAACGATCGAATTGTGAACAATTCTGTACATGCTGAAACGATACGATCATTAAAATATAATTCACCAATAATGTACACACACTATCGTCTGAACGATCGATCGTTTGAACGATGCAGGAAGTGACATGTACAGGGGAAAGTGTATCACAGAACAATCCACCATTACTGAACGACCGTACACACAATAGATAGCCAACGATTGTCCCCCAATCAGATCCGCCGGGACGGTCGTTCGTTTCCAGCAACATTTGTCGTGGTCATGCACTTTTTTGTTAACAATTATCAGACGATCGGTCCTTAATCGTTCCCTTCCAACGATAATTATTGCACGTGTGTACGTAGCCTAAGTAATGATATTTTGTATGTGGCCATAGGAGATGATTAGGTGCTATAAAAAAAAAAATGACCTGCATATTTAGAGATCCATAGATACATAGCTAATGCACAGTACATATGGTTACATAGTTAGTCAAATTTAAAAAAGGTAAACGTCCATCAAGTTCAACCACTAGGGAAATAAACGTATCCCGGTCAAAAGCCCCATAGACAGTTGATCCAGAATAAGGCAAAAAATAAACAAACCCTAGTTCAATTTGCTCCAACAAAAGAAAGAAAATCCTTCCTGATTCCCTGAGGCAATCGGATGACCCCTGGATCAACAGTCTCTGTTATCTTTACTTACCTAGTTAAATTATGTGCTTGTAGAAAGCCATTCAGCCTTTTTAAAACCAACCTATAGTACTTGCTGGAACTACTTCCTGAGGGAGCCTTTTCCACATTTTTACAGACTCTACAATGAAGAATCCCTTTCTTATCCGGACCTTAAACTGTTTTTCCTCCAGACTCAAAGAATGCCCACTTGTCCTTTGTAATTATCTTAAAGTGATAAATAAGTCAAAGAGTTCTATATATGGACCATTTATATATTTATACGGAGGGGATGATATTTCCCCCTTAAACATCTCTTCTGAAGAGAGAATAGATTCAGTTCAGCTAATCTCTCCTCCATTCCTTTTATTAGTTTAGTTGCCCTTCTCTGCACTCTCCCCAATTCCACTATATATTTTTTGTGAACTGGTTCCCGAAACCTGACTGCATATTTCAGATGAGGTCTGACGAATGCTTTGTACAGAAGCAGGATTATGTCTCCAATTCTGCAGCCTATTCCTCTTTTAATAAAAGAAAGTACTTTGCTAGCATCAGATATTGACGCTTGACAATACCAGAACTCCAGATCCTTTTCCATTTCTGACTCCCCGAAATGTATTTCCCCTACACAGTATTTAGCATGCATGTCGTTATCACCCAACTTTACATTTATCAATAGCAAATGTCATTTGCCACTTGGTTGCCCAATCTAACAGTACATTCAGGTCTGCTTGTAGGTTATAGACATCATGTATGGACTTAAGATGCTCGGTCATGAGCAGAAGCAGCAGCCAAGAGCCTCCTGGGATGCGTGACATATGTATCCCAGGAGGCTCTGCACTCCCACTCATTCTTGATCGAACTTAAAAAAAAAAAAAACAAACAACATTTTTACTTTGTAAATGAAAGAGTAAGTATTTTGAGTGACTTTTAAGGCAAATAGTCAACCAGATCTCACTGATATCATAAATATAAAAAAACACAAATTTACAATAAAAAATTTTTTGTAAACACATTACATGGGTTTTGATGACTCCACAATATTTGATACGGATACATATGCATGGTAATAATTAAACACATTTAAAATGGAACATAGTTCGCTTCATCAGGAACAAATCGCATTCACTTTTTTAGGTTTTCTGGCTCATTGGTGGAAAGTGCCTAGATATATATGGTGGTTCCTAATGAATTTGTTCAATCTGTTAACAAGGATTGCAGCATGGGTGAGGGGGGGCATTTAGCATCTCACCTCAAAATGAATAAGGGTAGAGCATAGATTTTCCTTGATGTTCACAAAAGTCAAACAGTTGGTGGTGAAAGGGTAATTGCCCCGATTTTCCCAGGGTGGATAGAGATAATCCTCCACTGTTTAGAGTCCTAGTCAAAAATTGTAGCCTCGGTGTCCAGAGTTTCAGTCCCCTTGGGGAACTGGGAACTGAAACTCTGGACACTGAAGCTACAATATTTTTACATATTTACATATTTCTATAATAGGGATGTGGCATCAGAGTGTAATTAATTGGTAAATGGAGCAGTCCATAGTTCTCTATTTTGAAAATGTTTACTTTAAATAAAGGGGTTGTCTACCCTTTCATGTAGAGAATTTTGAGTTTAGGTATGCATTAACATTTAATTGATTCTATAACATTAGAGGTGGCAAAAAACACATGTAGTTCTATACAGGTACTATATAGATAGCTTTCTGAAAGTTATCAAAGCTGGGTTGTCATAGGAAGCAATACATTAATATTTATTATTAGTATAATATACCATCTATATATATATATCTATATATATATATATATATATGTAAAGGCTCCAGTTTTTAATTATACTTGCAAAATGTAATGTAATATGAACTACAAGCAGAAGATGACTGATCTATCTTATTGAACCACTCTATTTAAAAGAGCTTTATCGGCTTTACTTTAGTGGGCACTCCTAATAAAAAATAAAAAATAATAAAGTACAGATTTCTTACCTAAAAACATATGGACAGTGCTTCTGTCTGAATTCCTCTTTGTTTTTAATAAGGCCTTTGGTACCGAGTACTACACTTTTAAAACGAATATACTTTACACTGAATACAACTGCGCTACATGTCTTACTTCAAACAATAAAATGCCAGCCCAAATAAACTGCCTTTAAGTAAAAATACTATTTCCATCCAGAAATACACAATAAATTGTGAGGCAGAAAACAAAATTGTGGGTGTGTAATTACGGAGAGGTGGTATAAACTAACTGACTCTCTTTTTAGAATGCTATTTGAAAAAAAACAGCTTTGAATAAAGAAACTTGACCATTTTGAAACTGCCTAAAATAAAGGTCTTGTAGTTTCCTTTGCTAAAACTTACATCTTGGTAGCCAAGTAACTGCATTTAAATCGGTTGAGGCAGACTATTTATTATTTTCACTGTGCTCTGTTCTACTCACCCAACACTGATTTTATATAGATACCTTTTCTAAGATAAAACCATCATTATTAGGACTTTCTATACATATAAGATACTTATTAAACACCTAATATCACTATCCTTTATCCCAGCAGTCACTCCCAGAGGTGCAATCTTGTGGCTTATGAGGTGCAGGGCACCGGTCTCTTGCACACTGGTTTAGGTATGAGAGAATCGGTATACGCCAGCCATTCTGTCTTCTCCCCATTTTGCCCCCCACATGACCGCAGCCCATTGTACACTATCACCTCTGCTACCGACATTCCGGGAAATTGTCTCCGGATGCAACTGTGGGTGGAGTGAGCAGTGTTTGACAGTTGGCAGTGGCTACAATAATGTAACCTACCCACCCACGTGGTGTAGCACGCCCAGCATAACATGGACGCCGCAGCAGAACCTATTTTAGGCAGACTGCGGCGCATTTGTGTTTGTTTGATCACATTAACCATTTTAAAGGTAAGGGTCCATGTTTAATCCTAACCTTCTAAAATGTACTAAATGTGATAAAGTAGCCAAAACAGTCCTCTTATTACAATTATTTTCCACAGCACAACAGCAAGAGGTTTTTCTATGCAGAGGCTGCAGTGGCAACATACCCCACATAGGAGCAGTGTTTAATAATCAGATTGGTAAGAAACCAATTTTATCTGTACCCGTATTAACATATCAATGAATATTTTTACTAACTAGTTTTAACTATACTATTTTGTTTAGGAATGGATCAGTTAAGGGCACCCTTCAGTACAACACTCAATACCGTACTAAGTCTTACTACCCTTCAAGCAATTAATACGTTTCCTTGATCCTCAGCACCACACTAATAAGCAATACCCAGTACAAAATAACTACACATATTGTGGAAACATAATGATAAAATATGATACCTGGTAGTCAACTATATTTTAAGCTATCCATATAAACTACTGCTGTCTTGTCCATGCAGACAATGACTCTAACCCTAACAATAAATGATCTCCCCAGCAGTCTACCCTAACAATAAATGATCTCCCCAGCAGTTACCCATGAAAAATCTTTACCTGATAAAAAAAGTCACAAAGAGCAATAAAATCAGTTTGGTACAACAAGAACTCAAGAGCAAGAGAAGAAAAAAGAAAAAGCTTGGGTAAAGAAAGAAGTTTGTTGTTGTATATGGGAAATGTAACTCTACCCTTCCCACTCTGTCATACAACATCCTTGGAACTTTCCAAATGGGCAGGAATCCGGCCGGCAGATTCAGGATGCGAGTGTACGCGCGCACTTGAGTCCCGGACCGCGGTAATCCGCGATCGCTGGTCGCGCGTATTATCGCGCTTCCAGCGATCGCGGATTTCAATGATGAATCAGGGGCATTGCCTCCCTTCCCCCGTAGATGCATAAGAGGGAAATAAGTTGTTTAGAATTCGAAAACCGTAAAGTCTCATGTGTTGAAAATAATGTATCAAAATCAAAATACATAGTGGAAACCATGTTCTTTTACATATTGATCTTTCAGTTTAGAGGTACAATAATAAATGACACAGTTATATTAGGGCACAGATTTAAGTGTACCCTAATATATTACAGCTATGCACAACTTAAAGCTATTTAAATTGATCTGGAAACCAATTTCTTAAATATGTTCTGTCACTATGGTGATATCAATGAGATGATGTTAGTTAAATTTTACAGTAGCGAATGCTTTGATGTTATCAATTGGGCTTTGCTCAATCAGCATACTTATATTTTGTTTATTGTATGTATTTTTGCAGTGGTCTGTAACTACTCCCCGTATCCCCTGAAGAAGCCCTTAAGGGCGAAACGCGTCAGGACAGGGGATATTACATTGTACCATACAATTGTTATTTAGACCATCGATATCCACGGTGTACTTTTAAAATGTTCATTTCTTATACTTGGTTGAAAACCCTTTGCTGGCAATGACAGCCTGTAATCTTGCACTCATGGACATCACAAGATGCTGGGTTTCCTTCTTTTTAATGCTCTTCCCGGCCTTTACTGCAGCGGCTTTCAGTTGCTGTTTGTTTGTGGGCCTTTCCGAAGTTTACTCTTCAACAAATGAAATGCATGCTTAATTGGGTTCAGATCAGGTGACTGACTTGGTCATTCAAGAATATTCCACTTCTTTGCTTTAATAAACTTCTGGGTTGCTTTGGCTGTATGTTGGGTCATGGGTCATTGTCGATCTGTATTATGAAATGCCTCCCAATCAATCTGACTGCATTTAGCTGGATTTGAGCAGACAGTATGTCTCTGAACACCTCAGAATTCACTTGGCTGCTTCTGTGCTGTGTAACATCGATACACACTAGTGTCCCAGTACCACTGGCAGTCATGCACGCCCAAGCCATCACGCTGCTTCCGCCATGTTTTACAGATGATGTGGTATGCTTTGGATCATGAGCTGTTCAATGCCTTCTCCATACTTTTTTCTTGCCATCATTCTGGTAAAGGTTGATCTTGGTTTCATCTGTCCAAAGAATGTTTTTCCTGAACTGTGCTGGCTTTTTTAGAT
>NC_092869.1:17065161-17127158 GCF_032062135.1 Pyxicephalus adspersus
GTTCACTTGGTTGGCTGTTGTGAAGGGGTTTCACTTTACAATGGAAATGATTCACCAGCGCTTTGTTTCCTTCTCATGATGTACCAAACTGTAGATTTTGCCACTCCTATTATTGTAGCAATTTCTGGGATGGGTTTTTTCTGATTTTGCAGCCTAAGGTTGGCTTGTTTCACCTGCATGGGGAGCTCCTTTTGACTGCATGTTGTCTGTTCACACCAAAATCCTCCACAAGCACGTCCCCCTCAAATCAACTCTAGGCCTTTTATCTGCTCAATTGATAATGACATAACAAAGGAATTGCCCACACCAGCTCATGAAATATACTTTGAGCCAATTGTCCAATTACTTTTATTACTTTTGAGCTCCTGAAATGAAGTAATTAGTTATTTACTTTTCTAATTTTCCTGGAGAGGACCCTCTCCTCTCCACCAGTCATTACTGCCATGGTAGTATTTGTGTCACATATCCCAGGAGGCTGTGGGCTGCTCCTTCCACACATGCCTGACTTCGGATATGCATAATAATATATATAAAAAACAAAAACAAAAAAAAAAGAAAACAAAGAAACTGCTCAACCTTACCTATGCCTGAAAAAGCCTAGCAGTTAGTTTATGAATGCACACAAGGTGGTGGTTAGACAGGAAACCTGTTTTACTCGGGGCTGGACATATGGCCCTCCTAAGGGGGTCTCAAAGTGTAGGACTTCACAGAGTAACACACAGGTGATACAACAGCTGCCAGGAGACAAGACCTATTTTCCCATAACAAACAGATCACCAATATGGCCTTCAAAGGGCAATAAATCCATCCACCTGAGGAAACAGGATATGGAGGCGTAAGTGAACAGATGGACTGGGGTGATGACCCAGCTGGACATTTATAGACCCCTAAACATAGATTCCACATTAACCAATCCCAATCTAGTTGGGTGTGTGCCAACTGATGGTCATCGTACCGAACACACCCACTAACCAATCAAGGAGTCCCAATGATACCTAATGGGACTTAACTATATAAAAGGGGAGCTGGAATATAACAAGAGGGAGAAAGGGAATGATGGGACTTCTTAGGGAATCAGGCTCCTGGGGTACCCATCAACATCTTTACAGGTAGCTTTAACACATTCCTGAATTGCATTCTTATATTGTTCAGTATATGTATGTTATTATTGTTATATTGTTTTGATGTATTTTGTACTAAGTAGTTACTAGATTCTTACAGGGGTTACTACTAATAACTATGTCCATGTGATATATATATATATATATATATGTATCATTGCTTGAAGTTCCTGTGTTTAAATATCTGACAATATTGCTGTGTACTTTGTCTTACCTTGTTTTCTTAATTAAACTGTTTGAGTGACTAGCTATTATTTGTGCATGAACCTTCTTTAATTGAATATCTATATGCATTGATAGGGGATATAATTTCCATATTTATGCAGATAAATATTCCTAAAATATCAAGCTCTATGTTCAAGAAGAGAATAAGTAGACATGTAGCTTTAAAGCCTGTAAAGGAAAAAAATCAGACCCTGGCATCCCAAAGAATTTGGGAAAACACTGAGGTGATATATTAGATTGCAGGGTCATTAGAAAACCTAAAGGCTCAAGAGAAGGCATAGAGAGGAAAACAAAAGTGTAGGGGCTTATGATTTTAGATAGTTACATAGTGGGTTAGGTTGAAGAGATAAGTCCATCAAGTTCAACCACTAGAGAAATAAACATATCCCAGATAATAAAAACCCTATAAAGACATAGTTGGTCCAGAGGAAGGCAAAAAAACCCTGGTACAATTTGCTTCAACAGGGGAAAAAACTTCCTTCCTGATTCTATGAGGCAATCGGATGTTCCCTGGATCAACAGTCACTGTTATTTTTACTTTAAAGCCCTTAATACCCAGTTATATTCTGTGCTTCTAGAAAAACACCCAGCTTTTATTTAAAGCAATCTATAGTAGCTGCTGAAACTACTTACTGAGGGAGCCGATTCCACATTTTCACAGACCTTACCGTGAAGAATCCCTTCCTTATCCGGAGCTTAAACTTCTTTTCCTCCAGATGCAAAGAGTGCCCTCTTGTTCTTTGTAATGATCTCAAAGTGAATAATGGGGAAGAGAGTTCCCTATATGGACCGTTTATATATTTATACAGGGTGATCATATCCCCCCTATATGGACCGTTTATATTTTTATACAGAGTGATCATATCCCCCCTTAAACGTCTCTTCTCAAGACTTTTATGACTGGAAACAGTGTGTACAGGAAACAAGGTTTGTTGAAAGCGAATGGCGCCTTGGTGACAATTGTTTTGTTAAACATCAGCAGAGAAAAGATATCACCAATCAAAAGCAAATCAAAATAAATCAAATAAATCCAAGCCCAAAATATTAACATTGTATTGCTCCTTGGGAAGGTGGAAGTGGAGTCTGTGCAGCAAAGACTTACAGGATACCTTTACATTTACAGCAGAAGAAAAGAAAATAGTGTAGTATAAAGTTTTCATAGTGTGTAGTGCAATAAAGGATAGGAAATCACAGAAACCACTTGGGGTACACAGTAGCCATAAGGGGGAAGTCCTATACTCTGGATCAATTACTTGATAAGAATAGCAAGGAAAAATGTTTCAAAGAAGTCAGAGTAAGACAGCACAGAAAATCAGGTGCTGAAAACAAAGACTGCAGTAGAGAAGTTAGTGGTCTGAATCATGTCACATATACTCAGAATACAGACTACCCTGAGCATAGTAAAGCTCCTACAGTGACAGATGTAATTAGTGGGTAATGGCCATTGCATAACAATACCAAATCTTGCAATTTAGGAGAACTATTGGCTATTAGTTGAGTATCCAGAATCTGGAAGTCTGGAAAGACACTGCTAGCAACTGCTTGGTAGAATACCTTTTAGTAACTATGTCTAGATACAACAGGGCTGGAGAGAGTACAACCTTCTAAGGACATCCAAGCTAAACAAAGATTGTATTTACATATGGAAAAATAGCCATGTCCTGTGTCACTAGATTTGCATGGTGGTGAGCTATACCACCACTCATTTCCACCTCTAATTATTCTCTATTGGGCTGCTGCAGGTAGATGCTACATGTAGAATCTTCCCCGAGGCAATTGTTCACTGGTGTGAGAAAGCCGTAACCAGACTGAAGCTTCACAACATTTATGTGTTATTATTATTATTATTATTATACAGTATTTATATAGCGCCATCATATTACGCAGCGCTGTACAAAGTCCATAGTCGTGTCACTAACTGTCCCTCAAAGGAGCTCACAATCTAATGTCCCTACTATAGTCATATGTGATTAATGTAGTCTAAGGTCAATTGTTAGGGAGAAGCCAATTAACCTAACTGCATGTTTTTGGGATGTGGGAGGAAACCGGAGTACCCGGAGGAAACCCACGCAGACACAGGGAGAACCTGCAAACTCCATGCAGATAATGTCCTAGCTGGGAATCGAACCTGGGACCTAGTGCTGCAAAGGCCGGAGTGCTAACCCCTGAGCCACCGTGCTGCGTGTTTTACAAGTGGACTTACACTTACTGTTTACGTGAATGGTATTGGAACAAATGGTTAAGTTTTCTGTCTTTTTTTCTGGAGGCAAAAGTTTATGTGTTTGTTTTGAAGATACATGCAACATTCAAGGGTGTTTTACCACCACAGCAATCTATATCGACTTGAATTGGAAGTACTTCTTACCACCATGAAAGCTTTTATTCACTTAAATTGTGTAAAAATAGTGGGCGGGGGATGTATTCGTTTAGGAGTGATAAATGCCTGGATTTTTTTCTACTTTTTACAACTAATGTGACTACATTGATTATTACTTTCTACTTTAAAATTGATTACACTCTTTACAAAACATGAGACACTAAGAAGCTGGATCACAATACAAGATGATGGAAAAATGGGACATACTATAAGGGTGGGTATTAGAATGATGAAACAAAGCATACAGAGATAGTAAAGGGAAATTACTGGACACCTATGAGCCCCCTTTACTCATCTGGTAGCTCTTTTTTGTTGGTTCGACCCTTGCTTACTAAAATTAAAAGAGCTTCAAAATATGCTAGGAAGATATTAACATATACCATTAACATCCCTGACTAGGTTGTAATGTACTTCCTGAAGGCACTGTATTCCAAGCACACAACTAAACACTGGGTAAAATTCTAGAAACACATCATACATATGTAATTACATTTGCAATCACTTCTGTTTTAAAAGGTCTTGGATAGGGTACGCAGGGATTCTTTAGGTGCACATACATATGCTATCCCACTGCATCAACCTACATGGCACCCCAATCACACTTTTAAAACAAATATGCATAGCAACACACTGCAATAAATAGTAATGCACTACTCTATTTTTTGTTGCACTGATTCAGAAAAAAACACAAATACATTTTTTTGTATACTTTGGTGTAATATGGCAATGCAGGCTAACAAGCAACTGAATATGCATAATTTGTACATACCATAGCTAGTAAACAATAGAGTACAAAACTAGGGTTTAAAAGAGTTTAAAGAAGTGGGACTTTTGAAGGCAATATATATATATATATACTTCTTTAAACTCTTTTAAACCCTAGTTTTGTACTCTATTGTTTATTAGCTATGGTATGTACAAATTATATATATATATATATATATATATATATATATATTATAATATATATATATGACAATTGCAAATTTTTAGATTTTTCAAGAAAAAAAAAAAAACTAATATTAAACAAGCATTACCTAATTTCATTCTGATCCATTTTATACTTACCAGTAGCTCAAAAACATCATTAACATCTTTTCCTCTAATTTCAATACCATTTATTTCCAAAATTTCATCTCCTTCATGCAAAAGCCCACTCTTTTCAGCTGCACCTCCTTTTACTATACGGCTAATAATGACAGAATCCAATTCATTCCGTACTGTAGCACCCTGAAAAAAAGCAAGCCAGTTAGCTTGAATATCAAAGTGAATTGCATTTAGAATTATATAGAATGTAGTAATATTATAAATCTTTTGTCTGTGAAGTCACCAGATGCTTGAATTAAATAAAAAAATATCTTCATGAACTTTTCTGTCTGGTCTTGCAACTCACTACTGGTCTATCCCTGCTATGAAATGCAACTCTAATTTATAAATACAGCCCCACACACCAACGCCACCGGGAAATCCAGGGGAACATCAGCGCACTCGCTGGGCGAAAGATCGAAGGAAGAGGACGTGGCCAGCGGATGTTATCGGATGGGAAAGACACTGGAGGACGCTGGTGAGACCAGGTAAGTCTTTAATATTTTTTTAGCTACCCGGAGTGTGGCTCGGGGTTAACACTATCAGCTGTTTTTTTTTATTTTTTTACCCCAAACCACACCCAGAGTTACCGCCCAGGAGATTAAGAATAATTTGGTATTGCTGAAACCTGGTTTTGTTCAACACATGACTAAGCTGTCAAGATTGCTGATCATACTCTCTTTTGTAAAGACAGAGACAAACAGAAGGGTGGTAGTGTCTGTGTCTGTTTGAGAGAGGTGATCTGAAAGTGAATGTGAAAGAAGAAATTGTTGATGGAGCAAGTGATGAGGTTAATTTATGAATTTAATACAAGATACTTGTATGGTACAGTTTATAGAAGCCCCAATCAGAAATTACACTCTGATGGGCCTAGTTTTTTCTAACAATGCAGAGCTTATAACAAATGTGCATATAAATGAGAATCTGGGTAGCAGTGACCATAATATAAGGCAGTACGTAAGCTGTAAAAAGGAAGCAAAAACAGAAAGATAAAAATATTCAATTTTTAAGAGAGCAATTTTTCCATTATTAAGAATGGCTCCCTGTGACTTTAAAGGGTCAATACTGTCCCCAAGGAAAAAAAAATAGGAATGCTTCAACTCTGTTCTACACAAACACACCTAAAATATATTTCAATGGGTAATACGTTTAGGAGGCTACCATTAAAACCAATGTTGCTCACAACTAATGTTAAAAAGCCTTAAAGAATAAGAACAGAGCATTCCAAAAATATAAAAATGAAAGATCGCCTACATCACTTAAAAACTACAAAGAACATAAGAAAAGATGTAAAGAGGAGATAAAATGTGCAAAACTTCAAAATGAATGACAGATTGCAATAGAAATCAAGGCAAACCCCAAAATATTTTTTAAATATAATAATGGCAAAAAAATCAGATATGAATATGTAAGTTCTTTAAAGAATATCTCGGGGTTGGTATCAGGGGATAAAGAAAAGGAGGATTTAATAAACACTTTTTTTAGCTTTGTGTACGCGAAGAAAAATGGCAAAGCTCAAGTTCAAATTGTTAATAGTAGTGTCACTGCCTTAAACAAGCCACAATGGCTCAAAATTGATATAAAATTTAGAAACCGTTAGGCAAAATTAGGGTTGACAAAGCACAAGGACCTGGATTACAAAGAAGTGTCTTTAAAGAACTAAGCCCAGTAATTTCAAAGCCATTGTTTCTAACTTTTAGAGACTCTTTAATCATTGGCATGGTACCAGTGGATTGGCATAAGGCCAATGTTGTTCCTATCTTCAAAAAGGGAGCAAAGTCAAAACCATGTAACTACAGACCGGTAAGTTTAACATACATAGTTGGAAAGGAGTTTGAAAAATAAAAAAATGAAGGAGTTTCTGCTAGAAAATAATATAAGTGATAGTCAGCATGGATTCCAGAAAAAAAAGTTGTCAAACAAATTTACTCTCTTTTTATGAGGAAGTAAACAGGTAGACATTGGAGTAGCAGTTGATATAATATACTTGGACTTTGCTAAAGCATTTGACACAGTACCCCACAGACAGTTAACCCCCCTAGCGTTCTAATTCTGTCAGTTTTTTGATGCAAAAAGTGATCCTATTTTTTTTTGCATAGAAATTTTTATTTATATTGTGGGCCTGTAATTCTTAGAATTACCTCCCAGGTATGATAATTATATTATAATCATAAATTATAATATATAATTATAAATAATAGTTTTAAAAAATAATGAAATAATAGACAACAACAATGTAATTCAAAATAAAATATAAAATTAAAAATTTTCCTTTTTTTAATAGTATGTTATATAGTGTTTTTTTACTGTAAAACCCATTTAAAAGCAGATTACATTGTACATCAGTTTTTCAAGCAGATTTTAGATCTGTTATCAGTTTTTTCCTAACACATACAGTTCCTGAGTTATGAGTGCTATAATAGTTAACATTGTACTAAAACATAAGCACCATTGAAGTGAATGTTTTATGCATCCTTAGTTTGAAGTTCAATAAGGCACACTGTGGAGCTAACAGCTCGGCTCCCCTGATTAGTCTTGCACGTTCCAAAAATTCAGTCTTGCCTGCTGAATTTACAAAGGCCGTTCTCGCCTACATGTTTGGTAAGCGAGAACGGCCAAATTCGCTGCGAGACCGAATAAAAAATTTGCTCCCTCATCCCTACTCACCATACCAAGATTTTTGGGAAGAATTCTAGATGTGAGTGCAAGAAATGTATTTTTATTGACATGCAACAACCCAGTTTCTGGTATGAATCAAGCAGATTCTGAATTCCTTCCTTGTTTGCAGGAGATTTTTGGTTTCCCGGGAAATTTTCACACAGCCCATTGAATGCTTCCCAAGCTTCTAGCTCAGCTGCTGTGACAGGTTATTTAAAACATCATCCTGCAAAACAGACTTGATGTGTGGCCAAAAAAATATCCATTCCTTCAATTTTGCAGTGTTTATGTTTGGAAACTTCTCAACTCAAGGTACTGAAAACCCATGAAGTTTGATTTACCCATGGCCTTTACAAGGTTCTTCATCAAGCCTAACTTGATATGGAGAGGTGGCAGAAATATTTTATGCGGATCAACCAGAGGCAGAAACCTGACACTGCTTGTTCCAGACTTATAGGTATCTCTTGGTAGCCAATCACCCTTGACATAATGGTCTCCCATTGATCGGCTGTCCCACAGGCATAGGAAACAGCAATATTTTGTGAATCCTCCTTGCATTCCTATCAGCAAGTCAATGACCTTTAGATCCCAACAGATGTTCCACTGGTGTTTTTTTATACTGGATTGCTTCAAGAAGTAACTTCATGTTGTCATAGGACTCCTTTAGGTTAACAGAATGGGCAATCAGTAAACTTGGTTTGGAATTACCATTATGGAGTAAGAGTGCTTTCAAGCTTCTTTTAGAGGAATCAATGAAGATACGCCATTCAGATGAAACATGCTCTTGTGACAAACTGTTAAAAAGTGCATTTATATCATGTAGCACAGTGAGCTATCACTAGTGAAGAAAGTTCATTTTGTGGCAGTACCAGAACTGGCAATGAATCATTCAGGAAACAGGGCTATTTGCAGAATCGAGGCTGGAATATACAATTTTGATTCAGCCAGGCACGCAGTCCATTGGAACAACTGGTACAGATAACAGGTGGAGCCCAAGATTTATCCTGGTCACAAAGTGGACAGCTGAAATATAATTTGTATATCTTTTTAAGTTCTGTGATAATTTGGCGACGTTGTGCTTTCGTCGTGAATGAACCACACACGTAACAGAAACTGTCTGGATCATATTAAGGCAATTTCTAGGCATGGTGACAAATCAATTGCAGCTAGTGCAGTCCCTAACCTTAAAAAAAAGAAAAGTGTCACTAAATATTGTTTTATGTTAAGGCTATTTATAACGAATTTCACAAAATATATAATTATCTGCATCAAAAAAACTAGACGTGCTAGAGAAAAACAACACAGATTTGGAATCTGCATCAAAAATACTACAAAGCCCACATAAAATTATATCTGATAAAAATGACATCTTGACCTGTGTAATCATTCCAGAATTTTGTATATGATCAAGAACAAGCTTGCATCAGATTGTTTTCCTGGGCATGGGCCCTATGTTTAGTAATAAGTGGTATATAACAATAACTGGACATAGGCTCCCGCCCCAGTGTTCATGTGCAAAGGGCTTAAAGCAAATCCATGAAGTTTTGAGTACGTTCAAGGCCCCAACAGTTCCTGAGAGCTTCTCTGTGAGATACCAGGAGCTTGCATTTTGTTGTGAGATTTGTTTAAAGCAAATGCAAGTACCCTTGGTCAAAGGGGGCTACTTAGACATTTTTAGAAAGCCACAAGCAGAGTGAGAAAGAATACATGAGGGTAACAGAAAAATTACATCAACAAGGATGGCATACCCCATACAAACAAAAGGTTGACAGTCAGTTGATTCAGAAAAACAAATGAATGAATTTAGTACTTTATATTCCTGGTTATTTTCCTGTGGATTTGTCATTAAGGAGAAAATCATTTGATTCAAAAATGTATTGTGATTTAATTATTTTGGCAAACTAAGGCTAAAGGTATATGTACAATGGGTCAAATGCCAAAACAGTTTCCCTAAACAGCTGTACATTGGAAAAGACCTTTTACTGCATGTAGACTGCGTCTACAACATATACAGGCTGATATTCAAAAATCCAGATTTTTGAAGGATATATTCTCCTCCACACAGGCCAGCCTTCCTCTCGCAGCACCAGCGGACATCTGGCACAGTTCCAGGGAGCAGGCAGCAGGGACGTGTATTTAGTGTAACAAGCAAAACCTAACAGCTGTTTCTGGAGAACAGCGCCATCAAAACATAAGTGGCTAAACAGTGTACTCCAGTCCCTGTATTGAAAATGTGCTCTGAAATTCATGTCAGAAAACTGAAGGAACCGGATTATGAATGGCTAGATTTTCGATTGTCAACATGTATTTCAATTTCAGCTTTATACTGAAGAGCTGAATGCTCTAAGACATAGTAGTTTTTTATTATACACACACACATTGAAACAAAGCAGGTACAATTATATAAACTAAATATAATAATTCATGTATAAACGTGCTCAATATACTCAAATTATTACCCAATAAGCCAATGTTTTATAATTTTTTTTTTCTTACCAGTGGTATATCTTTTGCTTTCTCTATTCTTACAATCTTAACCATTTCATCACCATATTGTCCAATGTTTTCATAACATGTATCTTCTGAAACATACTCAGGCATCATTTCCTGCTCTGCCACTTTGTCATGCGCCAGGAGAAGTGCCTAAAATAAAAAAAAAACGCCTTAACAAAAAAGGAGGTGAAGTGTATCACATTAAATAGAACATCTTTTAGAGCTCAAAAATCTTCCATAAATTAGGTGACACAGAAAAAAAAAACAATGGAGAGAAACACAAGATTAAAGAGAAGTACATACCATTGCCTGAGACATATGCATCGTTCATAACTTTATTTGGTTTAGAAACCGAAAATACACATACTTCAACTCTCCACATACCATACATGGGTGGGAAGTAAAACATATATAGTTAGGTCCATAAATATTTGGACAGAGACAACTTTTTTCTAATTTTGGTTCTGTACATTACCACAATTAATTTTAAATCAAACAACTCAAATGCTGTTGAACTGCAGACTTTCAGCTTTAATTATTAATATTCTGTAAAACATGGGGAAGGCAATGTGATGGCTTGGGCGTGCATGGCTGCCAGTGGCACTGGGACACTAGTGTTTATTGATGATGTGACACAGGACAGAAGCAGCCAAATGAATTCGGAGGTGTTCAGAGACATACTGTCTGCTCAAATCCAGATTAAAATTGATTAGGAGGCATTCTATAATACAGATGGACAATGACCCAAAACATAGCCAGAGCAACCCAGGAGTTTATTAAAGCAAAGAAGTGGAATATTCTTGAATGACCAAGTCAGTCACCTGATCTGAACCCAATTGAGCCTGCATTTCACTTGTTGAAGACTACACTTCAGACAGTAAGGCCCAAAAACAAACAGCAACAGAAAGCCACTGCAGTAAAGACCTGGCAGAGTATTAAAAAGGAGGAAACCCACCCGGTCCCGGCCACGCCGCTGCTCGCATCAGCTTCTGCATTGTGCTTCACATCTCACTGCAGATGCGAGCAGCAATAGCAAATTCCGAGGTGGTGACCCCTGGAATTTGCTATTGCTGCTCGCATCTGCAGTGAGATGTGAAGCACAATACAGGACTTCTGCATTGTGCTTTGCATCTCTCTGGAGATGCAGAGCAGCAGCTCCAGCGTCTGTGTGCAGCAGGCAGGACATCCCCACTTGCATCACCCGGGAGGATGAGTCATCTTCCGGGTGATGCAAGTGGTGATGTATTGGGGGGTGTGTCTGGGAGGGAAATTTAAAAGCAGATTACAATGTACATCCCGGTCTGCTTATAGAATATAGATATCCTGTACGAACTTGATTCCATTACCTAGTTTGGTGTCATCTGCAAACACAGAAATTATACTTTTAATCCCAAAGTCTATATCATTTATAAAGATGTTAAACAGTAAAGGTCCCAACACTAAACCCTGGAGTAAAACACTAATAACCTTAGACCATTCAGAGTATGAATCATTATTTACAACTTTCTGGATGCGGTCTTTAAGCCAGTTCTCTATCCATTTACAGATTGACTCTCTTAAACCTATTGACCCTAACTTGCATATTACCCGTTATGGGGTACAGTGTCAAATGCTTCCTCGGCCTTGCATCTCCAACACCTATTGTCGACCTGCGGGTAAATTTTTGCCAAAAGACCCTGTACCATCTGATTACCAGCTTGTAGTTCAATTCCTGGAAAGAATTGCTGATTGACACTTTATGCACAAACTATTGGTGTTCCAGCTGTTCCGGGTTAAAAACATGTAAATCTCTTTTCCATTTTGTAATGAACAGCAAAGAGAATGGAGCCGACCCTTTCAACAACAGCCTATATGCAGAAGACAATGTATCACGCAGTGGTCCTTCATTACATGTGGCCTCCAGAACAAATAATGGCCGCTCAAATTGGGAGGGGGAAGGAAGGGAGTTTAAAAAATACACTTGTAGGGTTCTCCAGGGTCCCAATGGGAGTGGGGGGGATTTTTTTACTGTAATTTCGCAAATGCTAGCCATCCAGAGCTGCTCAAGAAATGTCGTCCACCGAACACTCCCCGTTCTCTCTATGTGCAAAATATCTGGTCAGAAATTCCCGGCTGAGACTGTGGATGTCCTAACAGGGGGGTAAATTGAGATGGGTATACCTGTAGTACAGCTGCTCTGAAATTCTTCCGGACGTAATGTTAATATTTAGGTGGTAAACCATCCAGCCCAGGCGCTTTTCCCGAGGCCACTCTGGAGATAACCTTGGACAGCTCCTCTGCCATGATTGGTGAACCAAGGGAGTCAACTAAATCCTCAGACAATAAGGGCAATCCTGAGAATTGCAAAAATGCAAGTATCAAATCTTACTTATAGGACGCCAACTCGTGAGACAGACCTATCTAAATTTTACAGATTTTCATAAAAGGACCAAAAGGTCTCCACTCTGTCTGGGGTGGAACATAACAGCTGCCCAGTCGGCGATGTGACACTTGGAAGTTGGATGGAATAAATGCTCTGGCCCTCTTTTTCCTCAGTGCTCTGGCCAGTGCTTTACCACACTTGTTTGAGTGTTCGTAGTAAAACCCCTTGAACTTCGTGATCAGATACTTCAATTTCAAACAGTAAATTTCCTTGAGTTGTTCCCTAGTAACTATAATCTGCTGTTCTGTCTGGGGGCTGCTGTCGCTTATGCAAAACCTCCAAGTTATATAACTCTGAGAATATTTGGGTCAGTTTGGCTTCCCTTTCCATCTTACATCTGTGGCCTTGTTGAACAAAGAGACCTCTAATGTAGCACTTATAGGCCTCCCAAAATGTCATAGGACTATCCACCAATAAACTATTCACCTAAAAAAAAGTGTGCTGATTCAATACTATTCCATACCCCAGGAAACTCCAAAAGTGATTTGTTCAACCTCCAAGAGTATGTTTTGGGGGTAATAGGTGCGGCCTGCAGCACTAAAGAGACAGGTGCATGATCTGATATAGAGATCTCCCCAATGGTAGATGACATAACTATAGGGACCGCATGATGTTGAACTAGAAAAAAAATCAATCCGCGAATATGATTTATTCATTGCTGAATAGAACGTGTAATCTTTCTCTGATGGATGCAAGATCCACCAGATTATCTACTAGCTGATGGGAATGCAATAATTGATTGACTCTGCGGAGGGCAGCAAAGGACATTATTATTATTACACAGTATTTATTTAGGTCCATCATATTACGCAGCAGTGTACAAAGTCCATAGTCATGTCACTAGCTGTCCCTCAAAGGAGCTCACAATCTAAAGTCCCTACCACAGTCATATGTCATTATTGTAGTCTAAGATCAATTTTTGGGGGAAGCCAATTAACCTCACTACACGTGTTTTGGGATGTGGGAGGAAACCAGATCACCCGGAGAAAACCCACGCAGACACGGGGAGAACCTACAAACTGCATGCAGATAGTGTCTTTGCTGAGATTCAAACCTGGTACCTAGCGCTGCAAGAGCCGGAGTGCTAAGCACTGAGCCAACATGCTGCCCCATTGCTGAAGTACCTCCAGACCAGGGGTGCTCACACTTTTTTGGGCTTGCGAGCTACGTTTAAAATGATCAAGTCAAAATGATCTACCAACAATAAAAATGCTAAACATATACCGAGTATGACACAGAAGTGATTGAAGCTAATAAAACATTGATGGAACATTGCACAGACATCACACTACAAAACTATAGTGACAGGAAAGCTACAGTTCACCTGTCATAGGAGAATGATGTGCTGCACAAGAAAAAACTAGTAATCTGTACAAAAGGTATCTCGGTAATTGAACCCTGACAACCAAGTCTGGACTGATTTGGCGCCCAGCACTGCTCACCCCAGACTGCCCTCCCGCCCTCTCTGCCTCCCTCCCCACTGTTACAGGAGCCTTCTCAATAGGAAAGTGTCCTGGAGTGAAAGACGCAAAGTTACTGGTGTTGTCGGACATCCCCAGCATCCCTACAGACATACAGTAGGGCTGCTGGTAAACAGCAGGGAGAAGTAAGCCAGGGCTCTGCCATCGACTCATGTTGCCTTTGCGATCAACCAGTAGATCGCGATCAACATGTTGGGCACCCCTGCTCTAGACACATTTGGTGCAGATGAGAGAGCCATGTTAAAGTCCCCTCCCATAATTAAAGTGCCTTCAGTAAAATTTCTACTAATTCAAGGACAGTTTCTAAAAAAGTAATCCGAATAGTATTAGGAGTGTACACATTCACAAGAGTGAATTTTTGAACACTAATCATTCCTTTCACTAGCAAATACTTAACTTCTGGGTCGGATCGATATGCGATAAGAAACTATTGCAGAGATTTATGCAAAAGAATACTCACACCCTTAGATTTGGAGTCTACTGAGGTGCCAGGATATACTGTGTGAAAATGGCGGTCAGTTTCTGAATCTGGTCATGCCGAAAGTGTGTCTCCTGCTGAAAACCCACCCTGGCATTTATACCTATATAGTTCTCGAAGAATATTCGTTCTCTTCATAGTAGCATTTAAACCCTTAGCATTAATAGACATTACTTGTAATGCAATGGACAAAGGGGGGGACTAAAATGGAGGGGTCAGGAAACACTCAAAAGGGTAAAAACCAAACAAGATGTACAGTATAGATCTTTATCGGGGAAGTTAGAAAAAAACTTTCCCAATAAAAGGGGGTAAGGAAGAGGCGAGTATAAAAAAATACTCTTTGCAAGGGACTTTAAAAATCAACCCTCCTTTAAAAGAGGGCAATCCCTACTTGAGGAAGTGGTACCTGACGGTGATGAGCTATTGCTCACCGACGGATTTTACCAGTACATATTAAAATCAGGATCAAAATCCACAAACATGAAAAGTGTATCTGGCATATTTGTACAAAATGTGCAAAGGAGACCCCTCAGGGTACAGTATTATCCAAACATATAAACAAAGGCCACCAAAAAGAACCAGTGTATCCTTTCCTCTCCTGTGCTGTGCCCAGCCTGCCTGGAGGAAGGAAGGGCAAATCCCATCCCCCCCTCTTCTATTGCAAACTGAACTGCCAACAAATAGTTGTGGGTGCCTGAAACTGAGCAACAGCGCACGAGACTCTAAAATAGGGCATACTGAGAATGGCAAAACATTTAAACCACTGCTTCCATCTAACAAATGCGATCAGGCTCCATGTCCATAGCTCTAATAAACAGAGTAGCATTCATTTACTGCCTTATCAATCTCCAATAATCATGAAGCCAAGGGGCTTAGTCTCTCCGCACACATTGAATCTATAGTGACCATTTGCTGGGGAGTCTTCTTCAGAGACAGGTCCACTACAATCAGTTATACTCAATACATCCTATCAGAAAACCAAATCCGGCAGTTTCCTAAAGTCTTTCCAGCTGCCACAACCAGTGAACTTCGCATGAGAGACTAGTAAAAAATGAGTTCAACTTCTTAATAACAAAAGCCATCAATCAAACCATTGTCGTCCAGACTATTATAACCATGATAAATGGGTGAGCCTCATATGAGTGGCTTCGGTACTGTAGGAGGCCTCTTATTGGAACTTATGCAGGGGTTGGCAGCTGTCGATTAGGGTGGCGAGGTGTCATTCACCGCTATGGGGTATTAAGCATATTCATTGGAAAAGATAGCCAGTCAGGAACTTCTACTGGCGGGATTTGAAGAAAATCAAATAGAGCTGGCAACTGAGTGCCTATGCAGTGTAAAAATATTATAACCTTTGACCACCAGTAGGTGAAAGGGGTATCCCCATTTATATCTTGCTTGTGCTGAGCAACACTCCAGGTAAAGCTAGAAAGATCCGGTAAAATCTGTATTTAAACCCCATTGAAATCAATCGCGCCGGGTCTCCACGCTTGCCGCATTACTTACTTTTTAATATTATAAAAATGGATTCTGCACAGTGCATCCCTTGGCGGGGCTCCTGGTATAGCATGTGCTCCGCTCAACCTGTGGACCCTCTCCATCTCTTTGGCTGTGTTTGGAGGGCGATCTAGGTACAAATTCAAAATTGAAGTGACTGTTGCCCTTAAATCAGGACCCCTGGTTGCCTCAGGAATGCCCGGGATCCGCACATTATTCCTACGGTTCCTATTTTCGTTGTCTTCCATGCTTAAAAAAAGTGAGATATGTTGAGCTTGCATATGGGATGCTGCATTTTTTAGGGCCTTTAATTGAGTTGGTCGCCTCAGAACCAGATTTTAGCACTGATACCCCCGTGTCAAATGACACCAGTTGCTGTAAAGATTCTAGCTCTCATTTAAGGAAGCTTTCAATTCTAGTGGCTAGGGCATGAAGGTCATCTTTAGAAGGGAGCCTACTCAATATGGCTTCCAGCTGCATGTGTGAGCAAGCAGGGACCTGTTCATCCAAATCAGAGGACGTGCCAGCTGTTAGTAGAAGCTGAGTTGAGCGGGCAGGGATAAGGGCTTCCTTCAAAACTTGCAGGAGAGTCTGTGCTGCCCGGGGACACACTTACTTGGCTCTGTCTATTGGCTGATAAGACATGGTGCAACAACATCTTGGGTCCGGCGGGTACTTCTGGAGATTCAACCATTGAGGCAAAAAAATGCCTTCTATTCCAGCGCTGGGACATATGAGTGTACCCGGTATCAGGGTGCTGCAGTGTGGCCAGAAGGTAAAAAATTCTGTCGGTGGCAGACAGCTCTGGAAAATTGCAAGCTCACGCCGCCAGTGCGTGACCACGCTCCCTTCCTCTAATTTTGTTTTGATGGGCTGAGTTTTTTTATGTTCTAATGATAATATAGTTATAAACTTTTAGGGGGTGTCATCCACAGACGTTCCCCACACATTTTCAGTTTCCAACACCTCCCCATTCCAGAGAAATTGTGGTTCAAGTGTTATAAGTGGGCAGTAATGTGTAACAGCACAGTGCGTTTGGCAAAGTAATGAAATTTTAGTGGGGGAGGGGGGTTTAGCCAAAGTTGTTTCAAAAGAAGACTCAGCACCTGACCCAGGCGCAAGCTGAAGAGGATGAGGAACCTGGAAGATAAGACGAAGATGATGTCTCGGCTCCGGGACGGATGCCGAGACGACGCAGGACTCGATGCCGGAAACCCCTGGAGTGATCGGAGTGCCCTGCGAGATTGAAGGTAAGTGTTTTTGTTTTTTTTTTTTAATTTTGAATATAGTTTCTCTTTAAAGATGTATATTTAAAACTAGAATTGTTTTAACTTAAAATTGAATTGAAATGTTTCTAGTTACCGTAATATACATGCACCAAATAAAAGAGATGACAAATCAAGAATCTCTGCAATGGATAGTTCTTAGATCATCTTCAGGGTGCTCTCCATTCCTCAGAAATTAGGGTTCACAGAAGGTAAGTGGTCAGCTATGTGTGACAGGGTAGCACGGTATAATAGCTATTGTTTTTCAGTGATGTGATGGTGCTGCAGCAATAAAATTTTAGAGGTTAGACAAAGAAGTCCCCCACTTACATACATTTTATCATACCTACAGCTCCCCTTTCAGGAGAAAATGGGATTTAAAGAAAATAAGCAGACATGAAAGAACAGCATGGTATGGTAGGAGTGATACAATTTTTGTGGAGGAGGGGTAGTTACAAGTCCCCCACTTATCCTACATTTCTCTTTCTTTACTGTTAAAGAGATACTGGAGTTCACAGAAGGTAAGTGGCCAGCTATGTGTGACAGGATAGCACAGTAAAACAGTTATAGTTTTTCATATCTTGTGATGGTGCCCTAGTGATGACATTTCAGGGGAAATTCCCTTTTCTTACAGAGAAATTGGGGTTATTAGAGAGTAAGGGGATAGCTATGTGTGATAGGGTAGGCATGATATGATTGGTATAACATTTTAATGGGGAGGGGGGGGGAATAAGGAGTTTCCTACTGGCTCCCATTTTTCCAGTTGCCAACATCCCCCCTGCTCCAGAGAAATCATGATTCACAGAGTGCAAGTGTCCAGCTATGTGTAAAAGCCAGCTCGCTAGCCGCTCAGTCTCTTGCACTGCAGCGTCTGCGGATCTGACTGCAGGCGGTAGTGAGCAGTACTGATCATCTCCCCCCTAGCCAGGGTTCCATGGCACGGGGAAGAGGTAACCGCATTGCAAACTTACTTTAAGGGGCACCACAGTGCACAGACAATTGGCAGTACCCTAATTTTCATTGTCATGAAAGTGGCCGCCAGGGGATCCCCAATATGCGTACTCAATTTGGGGACCCTGGTCTTGAAATAGCGGCACTTAATATGAAAATATCCCTGATTGTTGTTAGGATTTTATGCTTGTGACCCCATATCTGGCAACTTGTTATGTGTAGAGGGCTTAATTGTTTTATTAGCAACTCTTAAGGTCCCGTGAGTCCTGAAAACTTCACATTTCTATGACAATCAGTAAAGAAGATATGAGGATTAATACATAGGGATGACAGCTACATGGACACAGACAGCACTCATGCTGCTGCTGGGATTAACTCACAGTACATGGTGGGGCCAGATCTGACAGTTCTGCTGGCCTAATGTCACCCACAGGCCGTAGGTTGGGCACCCCTGACTTAGATAAAGCAAGAAGGAATAACCTGCATATAATACAGATTCCGGAGAGTATAAAGCCAAATTGAATATCAGAGGTCTGTGCTAATATCATCCCTGATCTACTGGACATCCCATATGTATGCAACATGGAATGGGCACTTGGGTTGGGCCCCATGTGTCCAGATTTAAGAAGGGCAAGACCTGTGATTGCCAAATTTCCTGATTATACGGACAGAAGGACATGTTACAAGCTTACTGTGCAGGATGCAAACTAGACATGGATGGTCATTGTTTGTTGATATTTGCGGACTACACTGTGGAGGTATCACGCAAATTTTAAAGCTTTAATTCCATATGTTCAGAATTATTCCACAATAAAATCCGTTTTATTTTGGCCTACCAAGCCACGTTGCACATCAGAAACCCACATGGCAACAATCAAACATTTACTGCAGTCGAGGATGCAATGGCCTGTTTGCAAAGACTGCGTCAGGAATCAACGTCAAGAACCTACTGCTGAACCACAAGAGGAGGTGACCCAGTCACAAACATCTCATTAGCAGGACCAGTACACAAATAACAAAGGATAAGGGATAAACCCGTATTTTGTGAGCCTGCAGGCAATAAACCTGAAAGGTCCAAAGTTAAACAAAAATGACAATACTACCCTTTGCATAATTTTATGATGTCCACTCGACTGTTTCACGAATGGGAATCTGAAAAACCAACGAACTAGCTTTCAATCAACGGGTGAAACACCTGCCAACTTAGGGTCGTAAGTTGTACAACAATAGCTATATCACAAGTTGGCACTCAGTACAATTTTATTATGGGTGTCACTTTATAATGTTCAGCAATGTATAGTCTATTTTATTGTTATATTCCTGTAATGGGTGTGAGCCACCAAAGAGTTGGATTTATTGATACAGTATGAAATATTTCCATGAGGAAAAAAGAAATTTCTAAATACTGATATGATGTCTGTTTTAGTGATCCGTACTTGGTATAATATCAGTGGCGATAATAAATTTGAATATTTTCTTTACATGTGATACCTGTGAAACACTGGTAATTTAAGCTCTACAACAGTTTTTGGAATTTAAAAACACAAGAAGATGGGGAGTGGCCTAGCCGGCTAGCGTGATGGACTTGTGATTCCAGTGCTCTGCGGGAGCCGATCACAATCCACAGCATCCTGGACATATTCTCACCCATCCATGGGCAAGCAGCGCAAGGCAAGAGTGGGGAGGTTTCCCCCCACCCCAGCATCGCAGCAGCTTTCTGTTCAGCCCTCTATAGGGGCTTATATCGGGGATCCATCGCCGGCTTCCTCTCCGGCCTCTAAGATGGCGCCGACTCCCTCCCCACACATGTGGAAGCGGGGAGAGTGTGAACAGGTCCTTGATCCAGCTGACGAAGAGCGGCAGACAGCTAACCACCCTGCAGACAGAAAAGACTCGGTGTGCTCCTCCTCCCGTGATCCAGGGTCTCCAGCATCTGATCCGGTGAGTCCTGCGGATCTCACAGGGGGACATTACTCCCCTGCAGCTTCTCCCCATGGTGACATCACTCAGCCTGCAGATCCCCTAGGATCACCCATAAGGGCTAGGGAGCCTACAGTTTGCCAGCAGGGGGTCTCTCTTCCCATTCAGGGCACATCCATGGTGGGGTCCAGGGGGATTTTAGCTCTGGATTCCCCCTCAGGTGCCCCGGGTACCCCCTTTTTGGATACATCCTCAGTTTCTCATGAGGATTCTGTGGTAATGGCTGGCATCCTTGGGTCAGGGGTCTTTCCAGGCCCATATACGAGGAGTGAGAGGGGCCATCCCCACTGGAGGCTTGCTCCAACCCCCCTTGGCAACAGTACTTACAATTCTTGCCTACAAAGGAAGATTTCCAGAAATTAGGTATGGAAGTTCAAGCAACCTGTCGTACTGAAATAGGGGCCCTGCGCACTGACTTACAATCTCTAGCTTGCAGAGTAGATGACCTGGATGAAAATGTACATCAGGCCAAAGAGGATATTACAGTGCTTTCACATAAAGCTGGGGAAAGTGATCAGAAATCCTATCCTATCCTTCTGATCGCTCCTGAACCGGATGGAGGCTTGGAGGGGGGTAGGGAGTGGTTTGCATGACTTGCAGAAGAAATCTTTTGCTAAACACAGCTGAGGTTGCATTTATTAAAATAATGTACCTGTTCTGACTTACATACAAATTCAACTTAAGAACAAGCCCGCAGTCCCTATTTATTTAGGCTAATAAAACTTGTCTGCTTGTCCAAAATAGTACCCTGCTCCCGTAGAGATCAAGGTGGATTGGGCGTCCCAGATTTTCTGAAATATTATGTGGTTTACCTCCGTCAGCTTGAGCAACTATGGGTTTCCCCTACACATTTAAGCTCTATGTTATGGAGTGCGAAATTATCGGTATCAGATTTACAAAACAAAATTTGGTTAAAATGTAAGAAAATTTTTTTTTTTTTGAGAACTGATTGATCTACTCTGACAACTTTTTTTACATTCACCTCTACTACCAGACATGCACAGATGGCCTTCCCTATAGTACTCGAAGGGTGCTTTTCACTTTAGGCAAATAATACACCATAGGACACGCATGTTGCTATCCTCTAAAGAATTACAGGAAAACCTAGAATTACTGGTAAAGCATACTACAGCTATCTACAAAAAAGAATTTCTGAATTCTATAACTAGATGGCTAGATTATAATACTCTTACCTCCTTTGAAGAGGCGTGCATAAGTGGACCCCAGGCAGGGGAGGTCTAATTTCTAACATATATAGAATACTAGCAGGGATGGGCTCAGGTAATGCAATCTTCCACTCCTACATGCATAAATGGGAAACTGCTTTAGGCAGACCTATACCAATGGAGATATGGCAAATAATCTGGGAACCTGCCCCAAAAAGCTCCTGGTGTACCATGTACTGTGAAAATATATATTAAATAATGATGTTATATAGTAGGTCAGGTTGAAAAAAGACCTAAGTCCATCAAGTTCAACCACTAGGGAAAGAAACATATCCCAGATATAAAACCCTATGAACAAAGTTTGTCTAAAGGAAGGCAAAATAAAAAAAATAAAACCCTGGTACAATTTGCTTCAACGGGAAAAAATTCCTTCCCAATTCCATGAGGGAATCATATGTTCCCTGGATCAACAGTCAGTTATTTTTACTTCAAAGGCTTAAAGCGTACTTAAACTCTGAATTTTCACTTTACATAAAAGGGTAGACAACCCTTTTATGTTACATAAAAATTCTATTTTTATTTCAGTGCAACACCCTTTTTTAAATAAAAAAAAAAGGGTGCGCAGCTCTGCCCCCTAATACTCGATTGGCTAGGCGATCGAGAATGAATGGGAGCGCAGTGCCTGCCGGGATACCTACACCACACATCCCGGGAGGCTCCTGGGTGCCCCTTCTACGCATGCCCAAGCATCTCGTGCATGCACAGAAGGGAAGAGTTCATCAAAAGGAAAAGTTTTTTCCCATCTACATCATGCGCAATCTCGATCTTGCGCCTGGGTCGGGTGACGTAAGAAGAAGAACCCGGAAGAAAAGGAGAAGATGGCCCGAAGACGGATGCCAGGATGACGCAGGACCCGATGGAAGAGACCTCCAGACCAATTGACTGTTCTGCAGGATTTAAGGTAAGTGTATTTGTTTTAGGCGACTTTTGAGTTTAGTTACTCTTTAATTCCAAGTTATATTCCGTACTTTTAGGAAAACATCCAGCTATTTCTTAATAATCTATAGTAGTAAAAATAATAATAATGTTTAGTAGTTGCTGAAACTACTTCCTGAGGGAGCCTATTCCACACTTTCACATATCTTACAGTGAAGAATCCCTTCCTTATCCAGAGCTTAAACTTCTTTTCCTCCAGACGCATAGAGTGCCTCCTTGTACTTTGTAATGATCTCAAAGTGAATGATTGGGAAGAAAGTTCTCTATATGGACCATTTATATATTTATACAGGGTGATCATATTCTCCCTTAACTGCCTTGGTGGTACTACCGAGTGTGGCTCAGGGTGAATTTTCTGTACCAAAAGCAGTAACCCCAAGCCACAGAAGGTAGCATTAAAAAAATCCACAATCCAGCGGCGTCCTCCAGTGATCCCTGCCCACATCTGCATCACTTCCTCAGCTTGATCGATGTGATGCATGAAGTGTCGGTACGCTGGGGAGGCGTGGTGTGGCAGGAAATTTAAAAGCAGATTACATTGCAATCTGCTTCTAAAACATTGATCAAAGTGATAAAGGTATACAAAAAAAATCCAAATAATAAATCTAAAAGTTAATTCAATCATTGCACCCTTGTTTGAGGAATTTTAAATTTTTTTATTTTTTTTAAATTATTCAATTGAATTTATTGTTAGTATATTTTTATGATTTTTTATAACTATTATTTATTATATTATAATTTATGATTTGTGTTCCAAACTTTATCATACCCGGCAGTTATTCCTAAGAATAGAGGCCTAAAATATTAAACAACAAATTTCCACGCAAAACAATGTACTGCATTAAAAATTTTGACATAAAAATACTGACATAATTAGAGCGCCAGGGGGGTTAAACATCTCTTCTCACAAATAGATTCAATTAAGCTATTCTCTCCTCATAGCTCAGCTTCCCATTCCTTTTATTAGTTTAGTTGCCCTCTCCCACTCACTAAGATACAAATTAGCATATGAAGGGCACACTTTGTGCCCATGGTAATGCCTTGGATCTGGTTTCAACTTATCCCCTAGTAAGTAATCAAACTAGCACTATATTACACATGGACAAATATCTTGAATGACCACAGATTCCTATATAGATACATCTATAATTCTATACGATTACTTTTTATATGTCCACTTCTATATATATTTTATATATATTTAAAGATGTTGACATAGATCTTTTGAATGCAACTCATGCAAGGTATGTTCTTTGAACTTGTTTATTAAAGTGCACTTGTATAATAGATGCTATGTACTCCAACCTCAAATGTATATATACTATTTTTATGTACAGACCTTGAAACAAACGTTCTCTGCCAAATCCTCTGGGGGAAGCAAACAGGCGAAATGTGTTGGATTACAAGACATTTCTTTCCTAAATACTTTTATAGGGCCATCACTGTCTAGTTTATCGGTCACTTCCCACAAACATATCTGGATATTTACCCATTACAGGCAACCCTGGATTTCTCCTAGGACTATTAAATGCTGTATTCCACATGTGGGAAACCAAAGGTATTGAGTGTTTGATGAATGTGGTCGATGCATAAACATACAGGCAATACTCTAGAGAGGCACTCCAAAACAAACATTAACTACCGCCATGGTCAATATATCCATTATATACAAATCTGCAATTATTATAAATCGCTAATTGCCCTGTATTCTCAAGCACACCCATTACATAAGAATGTTTTTAATAACTTACCCTTTCTTCCCCATTAATATCATAACTATACCAATTTTGTCAGGGGTTTTTTCTAAAATCACTTTCTTCAACAGGTGTACTCCACTGGCAAAAGGAATTTTCAGTACCAGATTTGGTTGACCATATCCTACAGGGTTTTCTCTCGGTAAAGAAATATGTAATTAAAGTAGTATGGAGAGAGATCAATTTAAACTGATGCACCGAGCATATAAAGTCTTCAGGGCTCTTGATTCTACCAATGAAGCAAATTCTAGATCCTTTTGCCCAAAATGTGAAGCTTCAGGAATAACGCTCAGGCATTGTTTATGGGATTGTCCACTTGTACTAGCAATCTGGAACAGTCATGGAATTTATAAATCATACTATGAATCAAACAATCCCATTGTCTCCCCCCTTTATGTCTGTTTGAATCTTGAGAAAATCTACTACACCCAAATTTGCGAGTAAAATATAAGGGTTGGATCACAATACGTTTATTGCTGGTCAGATGAGTAATTTTAACAGAATTGATTCAAGCAATAATACCTACTGTACAGAATGTAATTAACGCTCCTAAAAAGGTATAGAAAAATTTAAGGGTGGAAAGATTAGAAAGTAAAAAAAAAGTAAAAAAAAAAAGATTTTTTTAGGGTTTGGCATACATACATTGGCATAGTGCTAGTTATAAATGAAAAGTCACAAATTATGATCATTTTAAATACTTAACGTGGGTCATTGAGAATAGATTGGTAATGTTCTCATGTGTCTAACTCAACACAGTCCATAAAACAACTAACAAAATAGGGCTATGTCAGAAAAGTTGTTATGTATTATTAGTAATAAAAGAATTATCTGAGCAAACACTAGTTAACCCCTCTCTTAACCTCCCAACCGTTAAGCCCGAACTTTTCCGTGCTAAAAAAAGTTGCAATTATCGTTAACCCCGAACTTTTCTCACCAGGTGGTTAAATGTAAACAAATGTTTTATTGCAATCCGATTGTCATACATTGTATGACAATCGGATTACAACTGAAAGTCAGTGTAACGCTCAGGTGGTTAATGTATGTCTATTTTTGTTTTCTTTCCTATGTTATTTTTGTAAACTGTTTTGGAAATTCTGCAACAGATATTTTGTTTGTATAATTTTTGTATTATGTCAGTTTTTAACAAAAGTTTGAAAATTATTAAAAATGTTTAAAAATAAAATCCTGGATGATACTGGGTGGGAAGGCTTTCAGGAGGCAGGAAAGTGTGGAAAGTTTAGGTTCTATGGATTTTATATCTGGCAGATCAATGTCATTTTTGATGCTAAGCTCCTGTTACAAACTTCCCCTCGATCCCCCTTTTTCTTTCCTATCTATGCCTCCCAGCCCTAGCTCCTTAGCACCCATCTTCTACCAAACCTACTGCTATAGGTAACCACCTCAAAAATAAAACAGGTGGATTATTATGTTTTTTGATGTCACTCCAGATCTTCCCCATAAACCTTTTTATCTTTCCCTACTAACCCCTGATGATGTTTTTGGACCCATATGGCGATTATGCTCCTGGCAAAACTAACCACATCTATTCTACCAGGGTAACAGATCATTTGGTTACATGATCATTTTCGGATCCACCCTACTTACTAATAAATTATCTCTATAGTTCTCCTTTTAACAATATGACAAGTAAAAAATGTCACTCGTAACTGTACAAGGTTTGCTGTTTTTGCTTTAAAAAATTAAAAAATAAATAAAACAACTAAATAAAGTGATGGTTAATGGCTGGATGAAGTTGTGCCTTGTTTTCCCTCCCACATCACCTCTCACACTTTTGAAAGATCCACAGCACCAGCCCTATTCTGTTCTCTAGTGACGTGGTGACAGAAAAACAAGGACTCCCTGGTATCCACGGATAATTTCAGATCGTGGGGAATTGTTATTGTTTTCCAGCGATCAGAGCCCAAGATGGCACCGACCTCTCCCTCCTCCCACGCTGCTCAGTCTACACTGCACGCATTCACTTCCTGACTGGCTAATGCGGTCCAGTCTCCTAGATCCTCTGCCAAGGTCAAACGCACCCAAGAGCCACCTAGAAGCCCAGATTTAACTCCCGTTCCCCAGGGAAATACTTTTACGGAAACAGTCACCCTGTCCTATGTTGGGGCCTACCGATGAGTGGAATATTTTGTTGTGTCATCAATTTTATAACTTTTGCTTTATAACATTTGCATTGTGTAATCTTAGATCTTACAAAGGATATTCCTTTCGGGGATGCGGGAGCCACTGTACATGACTTTTCTGCCCCCCCCCCGGGAAGCAAGGGCTTAATACTCTTAAGCTAATCTGTTGTAGTTTTTAACTTCCGGGGTCCTTTAGGATCACGAGAACTACCCACCCTTTCCCCCCTCTCCTTGCAGGAGACACACTTTAAATCTGACAAGCATGCCTCTTGGGTAACCATAGATAGATTGTTTATATGGTTGCTCCTCAGATTCCAAATCAAGAGGTTGTATTATGACCAACGTGTTATCGTGGTTGGAAATGGGGGTAATACAGAGATCAGGAGGGGAGGGCCTTGCTTGTAAAAGAGACTCCAGCAGGTAGCCTGGTAACTATAGCCACAGTATACCTTCTGAATACAGCTCAGGGGTCCTGTCTAGACTATCCTGGAGTGTTTGGAGTTTTGTAAGGGGCTCCTCATTTTGGGCAGGGATTTAAATTTTGTTCCTGACCCACACTTTCTCTAAACCAATCCTACCAGGAAAGCTCCCTTTTACCTCCAATAAACACTGTGAGAGTCTTGCCTATTCAGCCACAGGTTGCTAGATATATGAAGATTTTTAAATCATTCTTGGCTAGACTACACTACTTATTTTGGGCCACATAAAATGTATCCAAGAATAAACTATTTCTGGGTCTGGCAGGCTGATTTGGGACAACAGACTGTACAATAGGCAATATCTCCTTTTCAGACAATGCTTCTATCTTCCTACAATATTAAGATAGCACATCCCTTGCCTAAATTTTGGAAATTGAGATCAAAAGAGTCCCTGTGAGACCCAGTGGCAATTGTGGAGCGGATATCAGATTTATCTCACTACTGTGCAACAAATGCTACCCCCAATAGTGATCCACTTGCAGTATGAGAGGCCTATAAAGTGGCCAAGAGAGGAATTCTAATCAAACATGGCTCCTTACTAAAAAAGCTCATCAGAATATCTAGCCTCTGGAGCTTTTTCACAACCACAGAAAAGTTGGTTAAGGAACTGGAAATGGTGCAGAAGCAAACTTGCATCAATCTGCCTTGAGAAAGCCAAACGCTGAAGGGCCTTTTTATTTTTATTATTATTAAACAGGATTTATATAGCGCCAACATATTACGCAGCGCTGTACATTAAATAGGGATTGCAAATGACAGACTAATACAGAAGGAGACCCACACCACCCCCTACTTTGTTGCCAGGTCTAGGGGTATGTGTAAAGTGCACTTTAGGACCAATAAGACCCCAGGTCCAGATGGTTTCTTGGCGAAATACTACAAAATCTTAGACCAAGAACTAAGTCCGATTCTTACTGATGTCTACAATGACGTTCCACCACAAACCATACCCTGACTTCAATGAAGCCTATACTATACTCATCCCAAAGCCAGGAAAGAACCCTGTCTGTAACAGATTACAGACTTATCTCCCCTCTATTTTGACTAAGCATCATCTTGGATTTGTCTGCAACAAACACTCCACAACAGGAATTTGAGCTGCTATAATAGCAATGGTACAAGCCGCTCAGCATCCCGATTCCTGATCTATGCTGTTGAGTTTAGATGCAGAAAAGGCTTTTGATAAAATTTAATGGCCGCTGCTGAATGCCATATTGTCTTGTAGTGCCCTTGGGCAGACATTTTCCTCTTACATACAATATATTTACCACAGTCCATTCACTTTACTATTAATGGCGACCTATCAGGCCCTATCAAAATGTTTAGGTGTACCAGTCAGGGATGCCCCCTATCCCCAAACCCGTTTAATCTAACCATGGACCCTCTCTTTACTTGCTTTTTTACCAGATTTTGAGGGCATTAATGTGGGAACAAAAACTCTTAAACTAACCGATTTTGTGGGCTGACTGGCATGGGGTGGCTGTTTTTAGTTCATACGGTGCAAGGAAAAGATTCCGTATCAAGGAGTCCAAGTTACAAAGAATCCTCAAACTAAACTCTTGCAGATTATAAAAGGGCTGGGGGAACAGCTTAGCAGCTGGTCTGATTTAACACTCCCCTAACTGGTGAGAATCAGTTTGATAAAAATGATAGCATTCCCAAAGCTATTATATATACTTCATTCTTTACCCTTGGTGGTGAAAAAAAATCAGACCTCCAGACTATATAAAGAATCATTTGTGAATTTGGCGTAGTAAAACAAAACCAAATTATGCTTCACAAACAGAAGCCATTAGAAAAACCTGTCATTAAGATCTGAGCTTGAAAATGTTTCCAAACATAGGTAAACTATATTAGGGAAGTAGTGAAAGAAGACATGTAGATGCATCAAAAATAAATAAGAAATAAACGTAAGCAGAGTATCCTAATTTACCTTGTTGCCCGATTGGAAATGTGCAGAACAGAAGAGGTAGGAAAACTATTTGATCAGTATTTTAAACATGTTTAAAAACTTCGCCCACCATTAATTACAAAGCACATATCACCAGGAGCTGCCTGCTCCTAATATGGCACATGAAAGTCCAAAACAATATTGCATTACCTGAATATGTGGCGTGCTTAGTAAATTATTAAGTTCTTGACATTCTTTCTGATGGCTTGTCTTAAGAACATGGTGTACCTAGATAAAAACATAAAAAGTATTGGTAATTTTAGCAATTCATTCTTGTGATACATACAAGTTAGTCAAAAACATCATATTTCAATGGGCTTCACAAATTAACGCTTTCAATATAAGCATAAACTCACGAGACACAGAAACTCTACTGCGCACTTAAAGGTACCCTCTCCTCTACCTGTCAAGTGTCCTTTAATTATATTAAAATTTTATTTATCCTTTTAGCCCATGTGAGCTTATTATAGGGGCAAAAAAAGATCTATCCCGGGTAGGCATATTACAGGACCAACATAGAAGATGACTTATTCCCCAATTGTTATTTGCTGTATTCCTACTCCTTAAGGTACACGCGTGCAATATTTGTCGTTGGATCTTTCACAATCCTTTCTAACGACAAACGACTATGGAGAGAGGAGGGGGAGAACAACAGACCCGTACCCTGCTGCGCGTTTTCCCCCTTCGCTTCTATTACGATCGCTTATCGTCCATGGATCTGCCAGGACGGTCATTCGGACGATGGATGACGGGCACTGTACACACCCCAGATTCTCATCCGATATCAGCCCCGAGTCGATTATAGGACGAGAAGCATTGTTAAGCGTGTACGTAGCCTTAGACATAATTACAAAAAATGAGGGTGTGGGTGTTTGTATTTAGTTATATTTATCTGTTTTCCCCCTTCCAGTCACACAGACCCCATGGAGGATTTCTAATCAATGAATTCCAGGGACTTCACAGAAGTAACAATAGATAAATAGATAAGATACAGTTTCTTGGACAGACCTAATTACCAGAAGATGGCAGGACACTTAAGGACGCTGATGGGACCACTCCAATGTGTGTTTATTTTTTTTAGCTACCCCAAGTGTGTCTTGGGGTTACTGCTGGGGAGGTTGAAGTAGGTTTTGGAGGTAAAATCTAGTAGATATGCAGACCTAACCTATGGTTTGTAAGCAATTATTGACCTGATCTGCGCCATTTTGTTATTAATGCCCGACATCTTGTTAATAGGATAGTTGGAAGACTCCTTAATTTTTAGACAAGGATAGTTTTTCTACTAAGGATTGCAAATCCTTTTATATCTCTTATCTTCACACATTGCCCTGGAATGTTCTAAATGAGATTGTGTTGCAAGGGAGTAGCTGGGGCTGACACAGGAAGTTAGTTAGGGAGGGCTTGCAGGTGGTCTGGGATGTTGGGCAATTCGCGTGTGATAACGTATATAAACTGTAGCTTTTCAACAATAAAGTTGTTATAGCTAAACTGAGAAAAAGAGGGGGGTAACCATAAGGTACACTCTAATGAAGAAGCCAAAGAAAAAAAGGAAAGGTAGACCTGTTTCTTGCCCAGCCTAAATATATAAATCTCTTAGGGGATAGGTACACGACAGAAGGCTTTTTAGTGGCACTTAAAGAAAACTTTCAAAGTGTATACATTTTTGATCAACTTTATTTAATTCAAACATTATTTTTTTTAAATGATGTACAAAAGGTTATAAGTATATATAGTTACACATACAGCAGAGTACACATTTGACTTTCATTAGTCTGAATATAGTTTAGCTAATGTGTTCATGTGTCTCCATCCCTACGCGTTTCACCCCTATATTGGGCTTCCTCGGGGGATATGGAGGATATTACAACACACTGAAGAGAAAATGGTAAAATTGCATTCTTTGTTAAGTCGCGAAGGAACACAGTAAAACAAAAAAAGAGGAAACAAAAACGTCTTCTAAGACAATAGTGTGTACTATCATATCTAATCATGAATGGCCTTATAAGTCACATAAAATATATTGTATGCTATCAGAATTGAAAAAATTAGTTATAAATAAATAACTAAATTATATCACATATCACGGTGGGGAATGAAATGTATCACATATTATATATAAGTAGGAATCTGGTTTCAAAAGAGGATATTAATATTACACTTACAGTGCAGACTTGGCTTATTATAACTTCCGAAGCAGTGCAAATCTGGACGTTCTGATAAACACTTTATAAACAATCCCTTTCAATAAAGAAGAAAGATTATTAAATAAAGTTAATTTGATAACTGACATCTATTGTGTGTCTAAAACAACAAACCTAAAATCAATAAAGACTTACATGAATTATTATGTTGGTGTCTGCTTGTATTTGTTCCCAAGTAGAGGGTGAGTATTGTAATGAAGAAGATGTTTTAGAGTATATTATATTAGGCAATAAACTGGCAAAATACCCTGTAAGATGAATCATAGCAAACATAAGAGAAATTCCCTGTTTATAAAATCCCCTTACTAAATATTCTTGCTACAGTACAGTACTTACATGTTTATATGATGCTTAAGATGTTTCAAAGCCAACAGATGTAACAGAGGGTTTTTAAACCAGTCTCAAGGATGAATAAAAATGTTTTAAACATGTGGTTTAGATGGTGATGAGACTAATTGCTATGAATAAGATACTCACGAATAGTATAAATGTTCAGTAGGCTGTCCGGGAACACGAGCAAGCCAACCATCTCCATTTCTCATTAAATAGAGAATCCCCCGCAGCTGAACATAATCAGATCCGCTGCAGTGAATATCATATGTATGAGACGGAAGTCACGTAGTAACGTTTTAGATCTCGTAAGCTCTGGCTATTAGTGAGATCTCAGTGTTTACAGAGTGTGGGGAAAGGGATATTGTAAAAAAAGGGCTTCTGCCCTTCTTCTGGGTTATCACTTTTCAAGGGGTATTATTGCTTATCGAATTAGAAGGAATGTGTGCCGTCTGGTTTATACAGAGTAAAGTGCAGAGCATATAAAACCAGGAGAAACGTATACTTGCCTTGTCTGTATGTGCAAAGCAAGCAGATGTATAAAATAATGTGATGGACTATTTGCAATGCAAGATCAAGATTGTATACCGGTAGGACTTATTTGCAATTTAAGATCAAGATTATATAGCTAAACTCAATTGCTAAATAATGGGAATAATAATTGAGATTAAAAATAGTAAATACCATTTTAGTTTTGATATGATTTTTTTAATATTGTTTGTCAATGTTATATTTGTGCAACTCACCCGGAATTTAGGAGCGATAACTCTCCACTCTCGGGTCCTGGGCAAGGGGAGCACATGTCTACCATGCCCAAATGGGGGATGAGTGTGCAGCAAGGGCCAAGCAGAGTTGGGCTCAGCTGCAAAGTGGTATCTCAGACTAAGAGAGACACCTCCCATCCCTCATGGTTGCGCAAAAAGAAAAGAAAAAATAGTTGAATAGTTATTATTTAATAGTTGTTAAAAATCAGTATGTAATATAATGCCTCCAATTGTGATTTAACATATAGTAGAATTAAAGAGAATAACTTTTTAAATATATTGGCGAGGACGTACTCATTAAAAGTCAATAAACTATCCAAATATACCTATGAGGGGAATAATTCTTTTTTTGGTGTAGGGTGGTTCAAATATTTAAGTAAATCAATAAGTGTTAACCAAATCAAAGTAAAAATAGTTTATATGACAAAACATAAATGAGACCAGGATTTACAGTGGCATTCAAAATCTGAATCCATCTCGTTTCTGAAGAGCTGCATCAAAATTTCCTCCCCTGGGGTTGGGTGGACTTTTTCCAATACGGAAAAAGGACAGTACATTGGTATTAAATTTATGTGCCATACCAATATGGTTGCTAACCGAAGTAGTGGTTTTGCCTAAATTGATAAGATACAGATGTTCATATATGCGTTTTTTTGAGTTAACTTTTAGTTTTTTCTATATAGAACCAGACTCATTGGCATGTGATAAGATAAAAGGTGATGCCTGAGGTAGTTCAATTTATATGATGCTTAATCATAAATGGTAAAAAGAGGCCCTTCTGTTCGTTGTGCCAGGGGCACTGTGAGCATTTTCCACATCTCACAGTGTCCGGCCCAACGACCGAAGGGGGTCACCTGAGGGTTCCGGGTGATTTGCACAAATATGACAACAATGACAAACAGTATTAAAAAATTAATATCAAAACTAAAATGGTATTTACTATTTTTTATCTCTATTATTCCCATTATTTAGCAATTAGCAAAACAAAGCTATATAATCTTGATCTTACATTGCAAATAGTCTTTCACATTACTACCAATCCTAATAGCAAGACCTTGCAAGATCTAAAAAGTTAGTACGTGATGTCCGTCTCATACATACAATATTCACTGCGGCTGATCTGATTATGTTCGGCTGTGGAAGATTCTCTATTTTTGGGACGCCGGGGACTTGGAGAGGGTTGTTCCTTTCGGCTTGCTCATGTTTCCGGGCATCCTACTGGACATTTCTACTTTTCGTGAATACCTTATTCATAGGAATTAGTCTCATCACCATCTAAACCACATAGACTGGTTTAAAAACCCTCCGTTACATCTGTTGGCTTTGAAACATCTTTAGCATCATATAAACATGTAAGTACTGTACTCAGCAAGAATATTTAGTAAGGGGATTTTATAAACAGGAATTATCTCCAATGTTTGCTCTGATTCATCTTACAGGGTATTTTGCCAATTTCTTGCTTTATATAATAACTCTAAAACATCTTCATTACAATACTCACCCTCTACTTGGGAACAAATACCAACACCAGCAGACACCAACATAATAATTCAAGTAAATGTTTATTGTTACAAATTTTGTTGTTTTAGACACACAATAGATGTCAGTTATCAAATTAACTTATGTTTCTTCTTTATTGAAAGGGATCAGGATTGTTTTTAAAGTCTATATCAGACTATCCAAATTTTTACTGCTTCTTAAATTATTATAAGCCAAGTTTGCACTGTAAGTGTATTATTATTATCCTCTTTGGAAACCAGATACTTACTTATATATAATATGCGATACATTTCATTTCCCAACCATGATATCTGATATAATTTAGTTATTTATTTATTACTATTTTATTCAATTGTGAGAGCATACAATATATTTTATGTGACTTATAAGGCCATTCATGATTAGATATGATAGTACACACTATTGTAAAAGAAGACGTTTTTGTTTCCTCTTTTTTCTTTCCGAGACTTAAAGAATGCAATTGTACCATTTTCTCTTTAGTGTGTTGTAATATCCTCCATATCCCCTGAGGAAGCCCAATATGGGGGCGAAATGCGTCAGAAAGGGAGACACATGAACACATTAGCTAAACTATTTTCAGACTTATGAAAATCAATGTGTACTCTGCTGTATGTGTAACTATATATACTTTTAACCTTTTGTACATAATTTTAATCAAATAATTTTTGGAATTAAATAAAGTTAAATAAAAAATGTATACACTTTGAAAGGTCTAAGTCCCACTAAAAAGCCTTCTGTCTTGTTCCTATCCTCTTTGTAACAGTTAACCATTAACTTTGTATGGTTTGGTTTGTTACAGGGTTTGCACCTGCCCTGATCTTTTTGCAAGATAGTCGACGCATCACCTAACATAGCTGAAGAAAACTAGTAAACAATTTAGTTAGGAAAAGGACAGGTAGGAGATACTAAACCAGCTGAAAATAACAGGGAGTTGGATGATAGCTTCCATCCAGACCTTTGCTGACACCTATGTTCTATGACCCCTCCTGTGCTTCCCCAACATCTCCAGACACCATCCATTAGGCAATCCAAAATCTCCAACGAGGGGAGATGCATGCCCCGGCGTCTAACGGTGAGCTGCTAGACGAGACGGCTCCCTAAAGGCTCTACCCCTGCCGCTGTGTATCCAGGCTGAGCAGCTTCTGAGAAACGTGCAGAGTGAGATGCCGTGAGAGACCGAGATTACAGCAGCACAATAGTAGGAAGAAATACCGGGAAAAGTAAGGAGTGCTCCTCTAAGCCCCAGATTCACCCAGAGCAGGGGAAGATGCTTGTAGGCCGTCCTGGGACTCATGCAGTGTGATCACCGCAAATAATTCGATCTGGTCTGCAGTCCGGCAGCTCAGGTAGGAGAGAAGGCATTGAAGCAGGGGAATGGAAGGGGGTTTCCCCTTCAACCTCCCCGGGGGCAACATTGGAAGGCTTTGATATTTCTAGTTCACAGCATTGTGGTAATATCTCACAGAGCTAATCAACCTCCAGCTTTCTCCCCTACTGATAACAGTGAGCTTTTACCTGATAATGTACTTAACTTTTCAGAAAACGGACATAATATAATATCTCAAAGTAACCCCCTGCCTGCTGGTTTTATTTTGTCAGCTGAAAGTGAATCTAGAGTGATAGAGCACCTGACAACTATTTTACAAAAGGAACTGGCAAAAACCTCAGTGGTTATTACAGCCGAGATAAAACAAGATCTCCAAGGGATTGGAAGCAGATTAGAAGCTATTGAACAGAATATGGATAACACTAATATTAAAGTTTCGCAAATTGTAAAACAGATATCGGCACTAGAAGATAAAATAAAGGAATTACAACAAAAAATAGACAATTTAGAAAATCATTCAAGATGATCAAATTTTTGTATCCAAGGATTACCAGAGACATTTACAGATATAAAAACTGTGGTTAAGAAGTTCAATAAAGAAAAATTTCCTGACATCCCAGAAATGTCTTGAAATTGATAGAGCTCATAGAGCATTGGTACCAATTAAAGCACAAGGCCCTCCAAGAGACATAATAGTGAAATTCTTTTAATATTCCACTAAAGAAAGGATAATGAAAATTCTAAGGGGAGAAGATCCAGTGAAAATGGAGGGTGCTCCAGTTCAAATTTATTCTGACCTCTCAACATATACTATTCAATATAGTAAGACTTTGAAACCAATACTTCAAATCCTTTTATCTCATAAAAAAGTACCGCTGCGCCTATCCACTTTGGTTGATTTTTCAATTTCAAGGCAAGACATTTTCTTTCTCTGCGCTTGATGAAGGCAAACTGCTGTCACATGAACTTGAGCTATCTCCTATGATGTCTACGCAAAATCAAGAAACAACCACAGACCAAATTTCTTTATATCCGGTGTGGCAAAGGGCGATTCAGAGCACCAAAAAAGCTTTAAAATCCACTAAAAGAGATATTGATCTTAAATAGAATGTCATTTTTTGGTATATTTTTTCTTATTGTATCTCTCTGTTTAATGATCTTGTGGGGATCCTTAGAAGAGATTGATAGTAGTTCAATAGTGGTGGGGGGACAGTTTAATAGTAGTTTAATAGCTCAAAATTGATATTTTTTTCAATCCAAATTAATACCTATGGCCTGTAAAGCAAAAATCTTCTCAGTGCCTTGGTCGGATCACGACCCAGTTCTGTTGAAGCTGAATGGTCTTAGAACTATACAAAATTGAGGTTGATGGAGATTAAACGAGAGTCTGTTTTTGAACAAGGCAAAAGATGAAATAGAGTGTTCAATTGCAGAATATTTCGTCCTCAATGAGCCAGGAGACACCTCCCCAATCAATAATTGGGAGGCCCCAAAGGCCTTTGTTAGAGGGGAATTTATTAGGCTGGGAACCTAGTATAAGCGATCCCAAGATAAAGTGCTAGAAACTAAAATGAGGGATCATCTATTACAATGACAACATAAAAGTAACCCAAAGATTGATTTAACCCAACAGGTTGATTTGAACCTGTTGACCACAACAGCTGAGAAATCACTGACATGGGCAAACCATAAGTTTTATACATGGGGGGATAAGCCTGGAACGTTATTGGTAAATAAACCTAAAAATTATGCTTTTCCTAAAATTAAAACAAAAGATGGTAGAATAACTCAAAACCCGGAGAGAATTATCTTGGCTTTTGAAGAACTCTATTCTTCCCCCTTATGGTAAACAGACAAGACCAACACAAAACTTCAACCTAAACATGTGGAATTACTGGATAAAGCTGTAACAATGGAGGAAATTAGTAAAGCCTTAAAAATCAATGAAATCAAGTAGTGCACCTGGCCCAAATGGATTAACACCCCACACCTGGCCGAATATTTCAATTATTTACGAGAGGGTAATTTTCTCCCCCCTGAAGCCAATCAAGCCTTTATGACTGTAATTCCAAAGCCAGGCAAGGATACTTGAGATATAACTAACTTTAGACCTATATCTCTAAATGTGACTTGAAGTTATTGAAAAGGGTTCTATTGGTCTGATTAAACTCTTTCATAAGTGAACACAACCTTCCTGATCAGGTGGGGTTTATACCCCTTAGACAGGTGTCAGATCAAACTAGACGCACTAAAGTTTTAATATGTCTACTACATACTAATTGGGATGATTGCAAAAAGAATGAAGCTATGTTACTAGCTAAAGATCTACAGAAAGCTATTGATAGTGTCTCATGGCAATATATGTTTAAGATCTTAATATTGGGTTTTGGTAATCATTTTATTAATGTTTTAAAGGCATTTTATGACAAACCATTAGCAAATATATCTTTGGGTAGCTTGCTTTCTGATAACATTGTTATTAAAAGGGGTACACATCAAGGATGCCCACTTTCACCATTATTATTTGCACTGGCAATAGCACCTTTAGTGATAGCAATTAGGGAACATCCGGATATTAAATGGATTTGGTGTGAACATACATATGTTTTGTTGGTTAATATTTTGATGTATATCTCTTCCCCGCATGTTACCATACCTAACCTGTTTAGACTGTTAGATTTACGTTTGCGGTAATATCAGGTCTTTATATCAACTGCTTTAAATCTCAAGCTCTCAATATAAATGTTCCAGAAAATCACATTTCAATGGTTAAAGATCATTTTACATTTTGTTGAGAAACCCAAACATTACAATACCTGAGGATTCAAACTGACTGCCACAAATGATTCACTGTACCAAGCTAACTATGTTCCCCTTTGCAGAAAATATTTTGAGGACCTAAGTAGATGGGCAGTATCTCCCCCCTCTTGGTTGGGACGCATAGCAGCAGTTAAGATGAACATTCTTCTTCGTATTTTGTATTTATTCAGTACATTACCTATTCATGCCCCCCCCCCTTAACTTTATCTAACCTTCAGAATAAGGTTATGAATTTTATATGGGGTGGTAAACGAGGTAGGATCCAAAATCAGACTATGTGGACCCCCAAGTCCCAAGAGGGTTTAGGGGTGCCCTTTTAAAACATTATTATTTGACAGGTCAGTTATCACAAATTTCTTGTATAATGGTGAAAGGGCCAGGACCACAATGGGTAGAGATAGAATAAACAGCTGTTAAGAGAGGACGTTTAGCCTCATTAATCCGGACTCCAAAAAAATATAGACATTATAGAGCTTGCCTGGCTTTAAATCATTCACTATCATTTTGGGATAAAAAAAAATCTAAAATAATTTCAAAACATTCTCCCCTTGCCCCATTATGGAACAATCAGGATTTCTCCCCTGGAGAAAATCCAAAAAATTTTGGTTTGTGGATTAGTAAAGGTTTTGAATGTATTGGTGATTTTGGATGAGGATGACGATGGCGATGGCATGTTCAGCCTATAATTCCTTATAACTAAAAGATCTTATAATTGATGAATACTTTAGATATAGGCAACTTCGATCTTTTATATGTGCTAAAATTCATTCTGCTTCATATCCCTTGCTTCCTACGAGTTTTGAAAAATCATGTGGATCATTAAAGAATATGAAGAGCCAAATATCAATAATCTACTCTTCTCCGATGTCAACCTCAAATAAGTTAAAATTAATGCAATTCTGGAATAGGGAGGTAAATATTTACCTTTCTAGAACAGAGTGGAAAGATATTGCCTATTCTCTGTCTAAAGTATCCTTAAATACAGCCTTAGTGGAAGCAAATTACAAAGTTATTCTTAGATGGTATTTGGTTCCGAATAGAATTTCTAAATTTCACCCTACATCAACATCTCTATGTTTTCCGGGGTGTAATATTAGCGGTACAATGGAACATATAAGGGGGTCCTGTCCAGTTGCTCAAGACTACTGGAATAGGATTTTTGGATTAATCTCAAGGATCTTAGAACGAAAGATAACTGGCAATGTAGGGATGGCTTTGTTTAGTAGATGTGATTTGTTAATCCCTAAATCTCTTAAGAAACTCTTAAGGTTAATGTTATTGGCTTCCCGAATTCCCTAGGCTAAATCTTGGAATCTCATATTATACAGATAGAATTATTTAAAACCAAAATGAATTGGATTATGGTCAAAGACAAAATGACTCATTCTTTAAAGTACATTGATAAAATTTAATCAGATTTGGGAACCATGGAGGAAATGTTCTTCTTCTAACACAAATATCTGAAATAGAAATAATTTGGTACAACAGCTTTTCTTTTCCTTTTTTTTTTCTTCCTATTCCTCCTTTTAGAAACCCTTGTGTCATGTATGTGGTTGACTTGGTTGTCTGACCCTTAGATTAATAATTATATTAATATTGACACTGTATTATATTATTTTTGTGAATTAGTATAATAACACGATTTTAGAATTGTGATTTGGGTCATTGTCATGTTTGAAGGTGAACCTTCGGCCCAGTCTGAATTTCAAAGCACTATGAAAACAGGTTTTCATTAAAGATATCTCTGTACTTCATTCAGCTTTCCCTTATCCCCTCCTTTACCACCCACAGCTTCAGAACCTCTTCCCCAAGCAAGGTGCTGTCACAGCCATGCTTCACTAATGGGGTGGTATTGGGCATGTGATTACTGATGCCTGGTTTCCTCTAAACATAAAGCTTAGAAATGAAGCCAAACCATTCAATCTTTGTTTAGTAGGATCAGAAAATCTTGTTTTTTTTTTATTTATTTTTTTGGTAGCCTTTTAAAGATCTGTGATTAGCATCAATATTGTCTCTGAGCTCGGAGGCAGTTCCTATGGCCTCATGGCTTGGTTTTTGCTCAGATATGCATTGTCTATAAAGCATTTCCAAATCACGTCCAAATCATTTTTTTTCTTATCAAGAGAACAAGAGAAAAGGGGGGCACCTGCGACAAGTGCTAAAATGGTCCTAAATTCTGTTTTCATTATTGGGTACTGGGTAAAGATTAATTAGGAAAAAATTTAAAATGATGGCAGCATCAGGCTCCACTCCAAAAAAATTAAAAAAGTAAAGGGGGATCTAAAAAATTTGTGAAAACACTGTGTGTATATGTGTATACATACACACACAAAATATATTTGACTTGTATGGTAAGTTGCAATAGTATGAATATCTTTAATGTTGCTATAATTCACATTAGTTAAGGCTTTGTTCACACAGATGTGCTTGTCATAGGTTATACTACATTGCTGTTCATTGTGATGTCAACATTCATTACATTAATGGATACAGTAAACAAAAATGGACATAAAATGTGTTCAGCAGTCGCACTGGGGCGCACTACATTGCATATAGTGAGAACAGCAGACAATGACTTCCATGCAATATGCAATTTTCCCAAGTATCTAATACAAAGGGGGGGAACATTGCACCACACTACAATAAACAATGTGAATATAGGTGGACTTTAGGTAACTATGATCTTAGGTTTGGACAGTGCAGCAGCTGCTTCCCTTATGTGCATGGATAATACAAAGGAGACAAATGTGTCTTGGTCCAAGAGTGTCCACTGTCTAATATGCCTCCAAATACACATCTAAACAGGATAGTAGCTGCTTTTGTGCGTTTGCCAGTATGCCTTTGGATACTTCTAGGTGGAAGCTGTGTTCACAGGCAGAGCTAACAAAATGTAACACACATGACCACACTCCAAACTCCCACCATCACAATTTCCACTCAGAGTGCTCCTAAAATTTGGCTGACCAGAATTTTCTGGTCTCTTGTACAATAAAAATTAATTCATTTGTCAATCCCGCTCACTAAAAAAAGATAGCATTAGCATCCAGCCCTCCTCACTTTCAGGAGATAGGAGAATATGGCAGGGAGAATGCTAGCAAATATGTGCTCCATGCACATGCTGGCGAATTGGGCTTTCTAATTTGTCTGTGTTAGTCAGGGCTATGAGCAGCAGAAGTGGAAGTAATCAAAAGGGGGAGAAAGAGAGGTTGGTCCAATTGCTTTTATTTACTTACAAATGCTGCTTTACTTGCATGTGAAAGGATAGCACATGCAAGTTTGATTGGCTTATTTTATGTTAGATTAGTGCTGCTTCTGCTGTTGCTATCATTTCCTAAAAGTGTGATAAATTTATAATATTAACAAATATCTGCCCCATCCCAAAACCAATGACAACCAATGTACCGCTCTAGTCGCCAGTAAATCTACATCCCTCTAAGCTGAAACGGATTTATCTGCTCCTTCAGACCCCAATGACCACCAGTGTACCTCTTACCTCTTCTGATATATGTGCCCCCCACTGACCTCTACTGCACCCTTCTGGCCTATTCTGTCCCCCCACCACCCTAGACTTTCACTGTTACCTACTTTATTCCTGCCTCCACTACTAATAAGTATCCACAGCCATGATTTATTATAAAAATAATAGTAGAGAATGGATGTGTATTGATGGTAGAGGTGTATTGCTGACTTGACTAGAGGGACTCACCACTGGTAATACCTTGCTTAGGGTAACAAATTGGCTAGAAATTTCCCTGTGGCGAAAGTTGTATTTTTCAGCACCCATTGCTAAAGACGTTCTTCTGTGGTATCAGAGCAAACAAGCATTCCCCCTTGACTTTGTTGCTTCACAGTAGATTTGGATTTTAGGCTAATCTGTGTAGATTTCTAATGAATAATGTAATTTTGAGCCTTGTACTAGGTTTCTCTTGCTGGACTATAGAACACCTCCTACTTATGGACAAAATATACTTAACTAGGTTAATGTCTTGAGTAAGGTGTCATAAAAGTACAAAGCAGCTAAACTATAGTAGCAATACAAGTATAAACAGTATTGGCAAAAGGGGGTGCACCTTCCAGAGCGTGTCACACTTATATGTTCTTCACTAAAGCACAGGCATCTCTCCCCTGCTAATGCGGCATTTCTGATGCTGGGCATGCCTCTGGTTCCAAGCTTTATCAACTTCATCCATGCCGCTGGCCAATCAGAAAATAGCCTCTTAACGAGCCCTGGCTATTTAGCTAGCTCTCAGACTCCATTTTGTGTTTGTGCAACAAGTCTTACTAGTGCCGAGCTCCCCAGTTCTGTGAACTACTTCCTGCATACCTGCTGCTTAATCCAGTGTTTCTTGTGTCCAGCTCTTGTGTTAACACTTTGTTGTCCAGCTTGTTGGTTTCCAGCCAACTTCCCTGTGCTATTCCTGTCTGCCTGTGGATATCACTGCATCACCTGTACCTCCTGCTGTTTCCAGTGTCCCCTGTGTTACCTGTGCCCGCAGTGGCCTCTGTGTCATTGCTGTCTGTCTCCTGGATCCCCGGCTATTGACCCCTGGTGTGTGACCTGACCTCTCTTGCTTGCTGCCTGTCTCAACCCCAGCTTCCCTTGACATTCCTTCTGCTTAGTGATTTGGTACTATGCTTTGCCCACCTTGGTGTGCCCAAGGCCTGCAACCTGGCAGTAACCAGCGGCGCAACATCCTCACCATCAGAGGCTCTGGGGAAAACCTGGTTACTGCTTAGACTCTGCGCCTTGGCCCTTCTCAGGGCTCATGCCACCTCCGTGCAAGCCATAGCACCCTCTAGTGGTCCTGTCTCTCTGATCGTGACAGAGCGCAGAGAAATAGATTTTTTTGGCCAAAAAAATATATTTTCTCATTTCACTGAAGGTTCTGCTGTAACACTATCACCACTAAAAAATTACAAAAAATGACACAATGTGGTATACAACTACTAAGTAGACTCCATGGCTAAAATAAAAAAAAATGGTTTATGTGTGAGCTGCTCACTGGGTTATCTCATTTTTTGTGTACCAAGCATCCTTCTCCTGCAGGTAACGATATGTGCAGTGTTGATCAACTTAAAACAGATGCTATGTCCTATGGTAAACAAAGGACATTGAGAGCTGTGCTTTATCTCTCCTTTTTATTTTGCCCTAAATTACACTTTACAATTAGTAAAAATAGTAACTTACCTCCTGTGTTAACTCCTGGGAATTGGAAATGAATGGATACGGGGGACTAGCTTTGTTCATGTGGACAGCAACAGCATTGTGAATCCTAAATGCATTCTGAAAGTCTTTAGTTTGCACTAGTTTTAAAAGTAAACATACATCATCTTGGCTCTGTGAATCTGCCAATGTGTGCTGGATTTCTTTAAGTGAACAAAGCAGGTCTTCCACTTCTGCAGAGAAAAGGATTAGAGAAAAGTAGTTCACAACAGATGAGAAAACATTTTCTGCCCCAAACAAAGCAAGGTAAAAACAGTATAGGTTTTAGCATACAAAGATTCACAGTCATTGACCTAAAGCATATATGCCAATACAAATCTCTAAAATGTCCCTAATTTTACATTTAAGTCTTTATGTTGCTGCTTGCTGAAGCCAATAGGTTAGCATAAAAGCCAGTAACTTTTAATTCCTTTCTTTATTTTTCTCTGTCAGCAATGACAAAACTTTTTCTTTTTCATGAAAGGAAACATGAATTAACAAAACCACACTTTTAAAAGGTCGACCACATGCCCTGCCACGGTTTCATGTGAAAGATCTTTTCATTAAAACACAATATTCTCATCTACATATGTGAATGTCTGCAAAAAGAAACAATTATGTTACAAAATACTAAAGTTATTCATTTAATGGTATACATGTGTTTCTATTCCTATAGAATTTTTTTATTATATAAAACAAATTGGATAAAGATTGTCACCTCAACAGATCATGGCTTGTTTCCTGTATGAATAATATATGAAATTGTGTTTTAATAACAGTAATGTCATGAGAGAACTTCACAATGATATTCTACACCAGTTTTTTCAAGCTTTTTTGAGCCACAGCACACTATTTACATTGAAAAAATCCTGCGGCACACTACAAATCAAAAAAGTAACAAAATGACACTCTGTAGCTTAATCTCTTGTCTGTAAGAATAAACAAGGCAATTAAGCTACCTACTGCCACCTACTGACATGGAAGAGTATTACATTACTCTGCCAGTCACTACAGCACAGACAATGGTAACTGGATAATTTCCCACGGTACACCAGAAAATCTTTCATGGTACACTACTGTACCGTGGAACAGTGGTTGAAAATCACTGTTCTACATTACATATATCAGAAATATGAGTACAAATATTAGGCTATGTTCAGACCTGCATATGTAACATTCTCATGTAGCTTACGGTGGATGGCAATTAACTTCTCACAGCCAGTCTGAACATAACATTGGCATGTACAGTGCTATTTGTACTCAAAAACAAAAGGATTTGGCAAACACTGCTGTGCAGTGTGCAGCAACACATGCAGCAATGGTTTAAAGAGTCTGTTTACCAATGCTAGAAGTCTGTCAAGCAAAATAGGGGAGGTGGAAGCCTTAGTGAATGAAGAGCATTATAATTTAGTTGCTATTGTTGACATTGTTCTTCACATGATTGGGCTGTTAACATTCATGGCTATATTTTCTTTAATATTAAAAGGTGGTGGTGTCCGTCCATATGCTGTGAAAGGTAAACAAAGTGAATGTGAAAGAAGAAATTGTTCATGGAACATGTGCTGATGTTGAGACATTATGGGTAGAATCACCATCAGTTACATTACAGAGAATTTGAAGGCACATAAAATCAAACTCAGAACTTTATTGCAACATTTTAAAATTACATAAAAATATAAATGATCATAACTGAGTGTTTATTACATAAATATTAAGGAGAATCCCCATCCAAAGTATCTCAAAACACAGATCACCCCATATACACCTATGGTCACAACCATGCAGGAATATTTAATGCCATAAATGAAGGACAGGAAGGGTGCAAGACTTCCAAAACTTGTCAACAAGGAACATTATAGGGAAAATACATCACTTGAGCCATACAAAGACGTATGTCCACCAAATCTGTTCCCCACAATACACCAAAGCAGTGATGCAAACAAGTCCCTAAATGCTCAATCCAGACAGTATGGTCCACCCGCCTTGAAGGCAACATTATGGGTGGAGTTGCACATGGGAATGCATAATACACAGGTAATTTTTTTGTTATGTTAAGTCTGGTATAGACTCCCCAGTGCTAAAGAAGAGATAGAGAATCAACTATTTGCACAGATAGAATGGGCTGCACAAGTTGGGACAGTGGTAGTGATGGGCGATTATACCTACCCGGATATTGACTGGTGTAATGGCACTACAACATTTATTTATGCACTACAACATTAATGGCACTGGACATTTATACATTTAATACAAGATAAGTTTAACGTACAGTTCATACAAGTCCCAACTAAAAATTTTATTTTTCTGGACCTTTCATGACATACTGGGAGGGAACATTGTCCACAACAAGTTTGTTCTACACAAACACACTACAAAATATATTCCCATGAGCCAAAAGTTTATAAGGCAAAAATAAAACCTATGTGGTTCACAGATAGGGTTAAAAACTCCATAAGGAATAGGAAAGGGAAATTACAAAAATATAAAAAAAAGAATGATCACCTTTGTCATTTGCAAATTATAAAAAATATCAGAAAAGATGTAAAATGAAAATTAAATGTGCAAAACTTCAAAATGAAAAGACAGATAGAAATAGGCAAGGTAAAGCAACCCCCCAAAAAATGTTTTCAATATACTAATAGCAAAAAGATCAGGTCTAAGTGTAACGATCACCTCTCAGCCCACAACCTGTGCAAAGATTTTCCAGCACCATCAACAAAATCCAAGCCCCAGCAGGCTGAGAAGGTGCTGTCACAGGGCAAGGTCAACCAACGTGTTAACCCATGCTAAACACACACTCACAAGTAGACTGCCATCACATGTTTAGAAGAAAGCATGGACTGTTACCTATGACCACCGGCGTTTGGATTCTGTCTCTTTTAGTACTGTGCCACCCACTGCCACTGCAGACAGGCAAGAGTCAGCGAACACTTTTATAACAGCTTTCAGAAGAGCAGGCTACATTATTTAGCAAGATCATTAATTACTAGGTTATGGTTTTATGAACTGCCAACCAACTGATCGTTAGCACAAAACATGGAGTTGAACGAGACCAAACTCGGCATGTCTGGAACTTATGGTTTACCAGAACAGACAACAAGGTGGTTTCCAGGCTCTCCTGAGATTCGGCTATGAAACAGCAACCTACAACTTTGTATGGAATTGTGTGATGGAACTATGACAATTATTAATAAAAGTGTTCCTGAATACACCTCAAATGTCAGTCAGAGACTACTTCACTGCCATTATCTGCCAGGTCCCAAAAATCCCAACTTTTACAATGTGTGTTGTAAAATAGTGCATCTGGAAGGATGTGCTGGTGGGTTATCTGATGCCAGAGAGGGATTTGAAAAGGGACAATTTATGTTCCTGTGTCCATAATTTTAGACACAGGCCCCTTTTCCTGTGTACTATTCCTGTGTTTGTGGATGACACCAAACCACATAATGGAATCAAACACATACAGGAATCAAACACATACAGGGTGTCTATATTCTACAAGCAAACCTGGATGCGCTGTTTAATTGGGCAATCACGCAACAAATCATATTTAATATTGATAAATGTAAATTTATGCACTTGGGGGAAAACAACATGCATGCTTTACACAATTTATGGGGGGGGGAATACCTTTGAGGCAGTCGAAAATGGGAGTCAATGCCAAGCTGCAATTTCTAAAGCTAGCAAAGTATGTTCTTATATTAAAAAGAGGAATACACTGCAGAGATCAAACCATAATCCTGCCCCTGTACAAAGAATTGGTCAAAACTCCTCTGGAATATGCAGTTTTGAGCACCAGTTCACAAAAGGATATTGTGGAATTGGAGAGTGGGGCAAGTAAACTAATAGAGGAATAAAGGAGCTCAGCTATGTGATGAGATTGAGATATAATCACCCTATATAAATGGTCCTTAAAGACAACTCTCCTTACAATTACTCACTGTAAGATCAAAAGTTTAGTCTAAGAATAAGGAAAGGATTTTTTACAGTAAGGTTTTTCCGCCTTCCTCTGGGTAAACTACAATCATGGCCAAAAATATTGAATTTATGTCAAAAAATGGCCCACTTCTTCAAGAAAATTGTTACAAAAAAATAGCTGTATTGATTGCAATACAAAGAAATCTTTATATAATAAATATATAATTATGTTGTATATATATATAAAATACATGCTTCTTTACAGTTATATTACAGGTTTCACTATTTTTTTATTTATTTGTTTTTACAGATTTTTGTGTTTTTTTAAAGTTTCTTAATAAATGTAATAAATATTAGACATATTTCGGTGAGTTATGCCTATAGATTATAAGCCTACAATGTAAAATAAATTTCCATGTAAAAAAATGTAGCGCTTTTTGCGTGAAAATACGGACAGAATTAGAAAGCTAGGGAGGTAATATTTTAGGTCTGTAATTCTTAAGCTGCGTACACACTTGCAATTTTTGTCGTTGGAAAGGATCTTTCACGATCCTTTCCAACGACAAGGGACTGCACGATGCATGAACGGTGCTGTACATACATGCTCTATGGAGAGGGGAGGGGGAGAGCGCCGGAGCGGCACCCTGCTGTGCGCACTCCCCCTTCCCTTTCATTAGGATCGGTTGTCGTCCATCGTCCGTGGATCCGGCAGGACGGTCGTTCGGACGATGGACGACACCGACTGTACACACGGCAGATTTTCGCCCGATATTTGGCCGATGCCGATTATCGGGCGATAAAAATCTGCCGTGTGTACGTAGCTTTAGGAATAACTCCCGGGGATAAAGTTTTAAAAACACAAATCATAAATTATAATATAATTATAAAAAAATTTTATAAATAAAATAAACTTTATTTAAAAATTTAAACATTTTTTAAATTTGCCTAAACAATGGTACAATAATAGAAACTTCTGGATTTAATATTTAGATTTTTTTTTTTATAACTATCACTGTGATCAATGTTTAAAAAGCTCATTACAACGCAATCTGCTTTTAAATTTCCCACAAGGCCACGCCCCACCAGCGTACTGATGCTTCACGCATCAAATCGATCAAGCTGAGAATGTGATGCAGAAGCCGGCCGGGGATCGCTGAGAACGTCGTTGGATTGTGGGGAGCAGGCAGGTTTTTTTTTCCTACCGAGTGTGGCTCAGGGTTACCGCTTTTGGTACATAAAATTCACCCTGAGCCACACTGTGGAATACTGCCAATGCGGTTAATCGCTTTCTGTAACAATGAGTCTTTTATATCTCTCTACTGCAATTTTGGACGACTCTTCATTTGCCAGCTACGCTAGGTTTCTCAGATTTGAAGGGTTCCTCCTAGCAACTGCTTGTCTTTTTAGATCTTTCCTCAGCTCAGGTGGTCTATGGGATTTAGATCTGGACTCGCTGCTGGGCACTTCAGAACTCTCCAGCACTTTGTCTTAAACCATGTCCATGTGCTTTTTGAAGTGTGCTTTAGGTCATTGCCATTGTAAGACCAATGACCTCCTGCTCAGACCCAGCTTTTTGACACTGGGCCCTACAGAATTTTTTGGTAGCCTTCAGATTTATTATTACCATACCTTGGTATTAAAAAATTTTGATATAGCCTTGATTTTTCAGGGTACACAGAATAGCAACTAGTTACCAAAATGTAAGCCCCAGTTTTAAAGAATATCAAGATATAGGGGTTGTGAAAATTGAAACATTGAGGTTGCCAATTCAAAAGCAAATGCATCCAGGAAACCAAAATTAGACTCCCAGGGTCAATTACGTTGCAAGGAACATTAGCTTGTGGCTAACTCCCTCTAAAATGTATTACTATGGCATTATCTGAACATGAACAACTGTATCCATCAAAGAGTGCTGCCCTGTTACACATATTACTTCCCACTTTAACACTATTTCTCTGGAATGGGGAGGTGTAGGAAACCAAAAATGTAGGTACAAGTGGGGAACACCTGTGGCTAACATCACCCAAAAATATTTAGGGAATGTTAACCACAAGTGGCCCCCACTAGCACCTAGATTTTTGGTTACGTACACCCTGCCGTTCAAGAGAAATTGGGGTTCAAGTTAGAGAAGTGGACAATTATGTGTAACCAATGGTTCTGATGGGTAGAGTTTTTGGGGTAATGAGTTGTAATGATGCTATGGTGATAACATTTTGGAAAATTACTTGCATCTCTCCATTCCAGAGAAATTAAGGTTCAAGAAGAAGTGGACAGTTATGTATAACAGGTTTGGGCAGCCTGTTATGATGGTCAGAGTTTTTTTATGTTCTAATATTGCCATAGTAATGAAATTTTAGGGTCTGTTAGCCACTGGTTTACCCCACTTGCACATACATTTGCAGTGTTCTACACCTCCGTGAGAAATTGGGGTTAAAGAACGGGAGTGGACAAGGTATAATGGCATGAAATTTATAGTTTTGTGACAGGTAGGTATAAATTTAGGGGCCCCACCCCCAGGCTTCCAGGCACACAAACTTTTGAGCAACCCTGATGTTTAATTTTAACAAGAATTTAAACTTATGACCACATATATTGAAGATCTTAGCTTAAGGGGCTGAAAATTTGGTTTTACATACATTTTTTTTTATTAGTAGCTAGGATGGTCCCCTGTGCACCCTGAAATTTTCAAGTTGTTACCATCCAAACCATCAGTTTAGCAGACATGAAGGTTTGTAAACAGTGAGTTGTTACGCTCCAGAAAATGACATGCATAATTTACACACACAGCTATCACAGCACTACCGATGACCTCATTGCGCACGCCCACATATACACTACCACTTTTACAAAGGCATCTTTTTTTTTTTTTTTTTTTTAATAGAAGAGCTGTCAGTTGTTTAGATGACAAGCTACCGCTGATGAGAGCCGGGTGGAGAAGGCAAGTGTGGTGGGCGTATCGCCCAGAAGAAAGCCTCTGTGGAGAGCTTTTGTATGGTTTAAATCTCCCCTTACTTTTTCTTCTCAGTTACAATGGCAGATGGTACACAGAGGGGTAAATATTTCCACCAGGGATGCAAACAAAAAGTAAAAATTTAATAGGTAGGCTAACCCTTCTCCCACTTTAAAACTAAGAAAGATACACATAAGAAAAAAATATACCTTTTTCAGCAAGTCTAAATATGTAGATCATGTAAAGTTGGTAAAGCAGACCTAAGAGTGAGAATTTCATAAAGGGGTTCCAATAATCTTCTGGCAATTTAATCTGGCAGAGTATCCCTGATAATGTAAGTCATGAAGTAGAATTAGAAGGTAATAAAGTCTCGTAGCCCCACGCGTTTCGCCAAATGGCTTCCTCAGGGGAGTTGCAAAGGGGTAAAGGGTTGTAACAGGTTGAAAACTTTCTGACAGGTATTGCACAAGTATGAAAGCGAGTCTAGGTTTTCAGGGTGATCTCTGAATGTTGTATAAAATGGCACCAAAGTTAACAGCTAATTCAGGGTTCATTTTTTTTCAACTTATAAAATAGCTTTATTTTTATACCTCACATCACTTTGGAATGTACTGCACATTACAAACATTTCCTTTTCAATATATCTATATATAAGCATTACACAGCAACAAGAGCATATGAGAAAAAATTAAAGCATTAGCCCAAATGACCAGTTTTCTTTTTGTTCTACATTAACAATTATAGAAAAAAGGGCTCAGACCTGCAGCATCACTGAAGGAGGGGGATGTGGACAGGTGACCCCCATCAGAGGGGGCGATGCCAAAATAACATTCAGCTACAATATTGTTGTAAATTGTGTTTTTGTGAAGCTTTATCAATTTGTTGAAAAAATTTATCCTGATCTCTAGAAAAAGAAATACAACTTCTCATTTTGTTCAGATGCTGATAAATTTGGAACAATTTTTAATTTGCAGTTTTTTTACCAATTTTTTTTTACTTTTAGGTCACTACTATTGCTACTACATTTATCAATTTACATTAATAAATCATTATGAAGGATTCTGCAGAGCCTTGTGTGGGAGCACATCACTGTGTGTATGTATTTATATGGTGTTGATACCCACTGACCCCATGGGTTATTGTACTGGGTAAAAAAACCCCAATAATGCCATTGGCTCAGACTATTAAATAGCCTTATGACTCTTAAACTTAGGTTTGTATATTATTGAATTTTCATTTGTTAAGGAGCTACACAGTAGCTCTTTAGTGGAGAATATATTTTTTTTTTTTAACCAACCAAAGGTGTTGACTTCTCAGCATGGAGAGTTTAGGCAATATATCCAATGCAATCTGTTTTACCAGTATCCAGAAGGATGCCGCTGAAACATATTTACTTGTTCCAGCACCGATTTATGGGTAATGCAGGCCTTCAGAGAGTGGAACCCCTTACTGGACTCTCTTTGGTCCACCTCCCCTCTAAAGACTTTCTTGTCCACTATGGAAGCTTGAGAATGGCCTCATCTTCTTTATGTTTATCTGCTGCTACGTACAGCTGCAGATTGGTCAATAACTTTGGAAATTTTACCAAAATTCTTGTAAAAGTGTTGATAGTACCCACAAAACTTAAGAAAGCTCTTCGGCTTCATGACCATTTTGGGTTTCGGCCAGACGGACATCTATTCCACCTTCTCAGGTGCAATATTGATCCCCTCTCCTATGAGATCAGATGTCCAATGTAACCAAAAGAAGGAAAACTGAAGCAGTTTTTCTTCGCTGAACCCTTGTAAACTTTTTTCTGCATCCTTTTGAACGTTTTCTGCAGCTGTGCTTTATGTTTCTCAAAGGTTGTGCCAAAGATGATGATGTAGTCCATGAAAATGAGGGGGTCGACCATGTTCAGGTCCCTGAAGATGTATCCCATCAGTTTCTGGAAGGTGGCCAGCATGTTGCAATACCCAGGTTTCATCCTTTCGGTTTCATAGAAGCCAAGCGGATGCAATGTAATCAATGTAATTGATTGATGACTCTGCAGCACCTCCATCTACATTAGCTGTTACTTTGGTGCCTTTTTTTACAACATTCAGAGACCACACTGTGAACCTAGAATCTCTTTCATACTTGTGCAATCCTGGTCAGAAAGTTTTCAACCTGTTGGGACCCTTTAAAACATTCTCCGCAAGTCCCCTGAGGAAGATGTTTGGCGAAACTCATGATTTACATTATCAGGGATACTCTGTCTAGCTAGAAGGTCTTATCCCCCCACTTAAATGTATGTGAGAATGACCTTTATTGCTGTGTAAATAAGTTTGTGATACAATCACGTGTACTTTGTATGCAATACTATTTTACTTAATATACTAATTTTTGCCACACACAAAAAAAAAAAAATCTTTCTTTCACCTTTTATCATTATGAGACCTAGGAGTGAGCAATTGTTTTATTTATCACTGACATTTCTGCACTTAAAAAATGAGCCTAGGCAAAACACAAGCTGTTAACCCACTTCATACTGCTGTATGATTAAAAAGATAAAGTCATCTACTTCAGTGAAAAAAAAGCCTGTAATCCAATAATCAGTAGTTAAGAGTGGTTAAATTTGTTTTATGAACTGCTTTATGAATTCCAGAGAGAAAAGCAAAACTTTAGATGTTAATCTACTTAGTAATTGACAAAAACAGTGATTTTTATACAAAAAAAATGATAATTCTAATTGAACATGAATGCAAAAAAACAAATATTACAAATAATTGAAAAAAAAAACCTTACCTAATACTTTTACAGCACAGCTGGGACTTTCCAGAACAAATCCTTCATCAGTGTCAAAAATTGGGTTATCGATTCCAGTTTTAGGAAATGTTTGTGCCAATTTTTTAAGTCTCATTGAAGAATTAACATCCAGCTCCTGTTTCTTTCCTTCCTCCTCACGTCTACGACGCATGTCTTCTTGCTGTTGCCGAATTCGGTCAAGCTGAACACTTCGACGTATGGGCATCGCCCGTGTACCCAAGTCCGCTGGACAATCTACTGCCATCTCTCTGTGTTTCTGTGGCTCTTCTGGAGAAAGATCTATACTTTGCTTCTCACTATCAGAATCTTCTGCTACATGACCATTTACATGCGAAGTGGTCATGGCTGCTATACATGCACTTTGCACAAGGCTTTATTTCTGTATGTTTGTCCAGTAATCCAAGCAGGGAAATCCCATTGTAGCTAGCATGCTCCAGGATCACAGACCCAAGTTGTGTAAAATTTAAACAGATCTGTAAAGTAAATAAAAATATATATTTATTTTTTTACACACACTTTAGAAACGGATATCTGCCATTTATAATAATTTCAATTTGCTCTGGAGCCTTCAAATATAATACACCCACTCAGCTCCCCCCTAATTTTCTGCAGTGCACAGGAATTTTGTTTGCTTTATAAACAAAGTGGGATGCTTATGGGTGATAGCTGCAGAATAAGCAGCAAAATGCTTTTCTTTATCACATGTACAGCTCCCTCCAAACAATGCATAATATCTGCCTTCACAACACTAACTAGTGTAAAATAGGGTTTTTTTTTTGTTTTGTTTTTTTAATACGGATGACATTAGATTCAAAGGCATGTAATTTCCTATGTGCATTAAGTGGTAGGAAAACATGTTTCTGACATTGTATTTGTCTGTCTGTACAGAATATTATAATAAAAAATATTTAATGCACATACCAGCATTAAAAAGCCCTTAGGGTTGGTGGGGTGGGGAGGTATTTTGTACTTCAATAAATTAAAAAATGGTTTATGTCATTCCTAATGTTGAAGTGGCTTTTGCAGCACCAATCATTTATTTACTTAAAAGGAAAAAACGTTTTAACAATGCACTACATTTAAAGATGATGCATTTGCCAGCCAGAAAGAAAAACTGTGGTAAACTGTGTTAGTAGTAGGGTGATTTTTTTTACAATGCTACATACAGAGTTATTTATTAAGCATCAACATTTTACGCAGTGCTGCACATTAAAGAGAGGTCGCAAGTAACAGAGATTCAAGCAATGACACAGGAAAGGACCCGGTCCAGAAAAGCTCACAATCTACAGTGCTAAATCCAGAATTTTTTTTAAGCCGGGTGGGAAGAAATTGTAAGTGGGTGGCAGCCCTTGTTTTGTGACCAAACTCTTTAGTAACCACCCAAAAACAGCCTGGGTGGGTGCTGAAAAGTGCAAAAGCAACCCAGTGAAAAGCACCCAGCTAAAAGGGCCTGGGGAGAACCCTGATCTAAGAGGAGGAGGATGTAGCACACAATAGGAGTGGGCATTTGGGACGATGACCGAGTAGTGAGGGTTTAGGAGACTGAAGAGGACAAGAGGCAAGTTTGAAAAGATTTTTTTTTTATATATATACATTTTTATATCAAATTTTCAGTGCAACAAACAAAAATGAAGCTTTACAAGATATTACAATTTATGCACTGGTTTGTAACTTTTGATATGCAAAGACAGAAAACTCTCCACAAAAACAGCGCATAAATTTATACAAAGATTCCAGAATAGTATACACATATAACACAAAAATGCGTGGTGGGAGGGCGGGTACGGTGAACTTCAAACAATATTCATAATTGGTGTGGTCAGCATGTTTGATAGGTGTACAGCTTTTGCTGTCAGATCTTGGTGAAAACAAAAGGAAGAAGGTAAGATTTTAGAATGTTATTTAACCACATAGTGATTTAATAGCTTATCGTTCCGTATACCGAAACAGGGCAAGTGTGGCCTCCCGTTCTCCTGATGGCAGAGTATTAAGTATAAACGTAACCATATGTTGACAAAAATGGTCAGTTTGCTGATACATTAGGTGTATCAGCTCAATTGAGACATCCTTCACAGTCAAGAGAAGCTGTTGCAACCTAAGCTTGCATTATTGCTCTCCGCGCAGCCAGAAAACATATAGAAAACATGGGTTGTAAGTGCACTTTCAAATGTGCAAAGAAGGTGTGAAAAGAATGGCTGGAGTGTATTTTTCTATCAGGTCAGAAAAGTAAGTGGGACAAGGACTGTGGAGGTATTTGAAGGCAAAGCACAGAAGCTTGAATTTGATTCTAAGGAAAAAAAAGAAGCCAGTGTGGAGAACTGCAGAGAGGCAACAGAAGAGGAGTGGTGAGAAGGATGGCTGCAGCATTCATGACAGTGTTCTCCCCAGCCTCTTTTAACCGGGCGCAATACCCAGCACTTTTAAGTAACCACCCAGCTGTTTTTGGGTGGGGACTGAAGAGTTGGGTCACAATAGATAGGCTGCCACCCATCAACAATTTCTTCCCATCCGGTTTTAAAACATTTTAGGGTTCAACAATGCATGACAGTTTGGAGAGGAGAGAGTTGGGTTAGTGGAATACCAGAGAAAAGAATAATACAGTAGTCCAGACAAAAGTTAATAGTGTGTACAAGGAGTTTGGTAGACCTCTGGGGATAGGTAGGTGTATTTTGGATACAAACATACAGGCAACATACCCCAGCAAGAATAAATGGGATACCATGGATTCTTTGACTCCAGGCAACAAACCGACTGCCCATATTTTTCTTGCTACTTACCCTACAGAGAGTGTATCCCTTGACAGCATGGCACTGGTTGAATTTTACTTGGTTTTGATATGCATTTGTTTGGTATCCCATTTCAGCTCGCTGGTGTGCGTTTCTTGCCTTTCTTGTTTCTTGTATGTTTTTACAAATACATGAGTAGTCAGAATTACATATACATTTATGTATCTTTTGAAATAATGCTATTTTAACTCCATTCAAAAATATAATATGTTAACTTGTAAAAAATTTTTGCACCAATCCTAAAATCCCACTACTGTCTACAAAAAAAAAAAAAAAAGGGTACATGTAACCGACAAAAGGTCAATATTGAAGACATCCCGAAAAAGGTAATGGTCCTCCAATCAACTACTGGGAAAAATTTTTTTTTACTGGGAGTACAAAATGAATATATATTCCATCATTCATTGGAATACTTTGTGGATTATCTGAAAGCAGACTCAAAATTGAAAGAGTAATGAGTAAACAAATACAACACATACAGAAGGAGTGATTAACTTTCTGAAAAGGCATCCAAAGTTAGAATTTACTACCCATCGCTTCTCGGCCTTTTGGCTAAGATCAAGTGGGAATTTACTAGATAGATAGATTAGATAGATAGATTACATAAATATACATACATACAAATACTCACACAGACTATAAAGTGCTAAAGCAGCTTTGTCCCCGAAACCTGTACTGGGAGTCACAGATAGTTCAGCTTTAGGGGTTATTTTTCTCTTCACATTTTAGAAACAGGTTTTTAGCAGTTGATGAGTTATAAAGCTGTTGTCCACAAAGAAGAGTTAAAGGTGCGTACACACTTCCAATTTTTATCGTTCCAATCGAACGACGAACGATCGATTGGGCAAAAAATCGTTCGTAAAAAAGTAACCAACGACGCCGACGAACGAGGAAAGTCGCTGGAAACGAACGACCGGACCGACGGATCGGATTGGACGACGATCGTTGAACATCGTTCGTGTGTACGGTCGTTCGTTGATCGTCCATGGTCAGAGCATGCGTGATGAACGAACGTCCGTTCACTTTCCTGTCGTGCACATAGTTCCTCTATCGCTCAAACGATCGTATCTATTGTGTGTACAATATCTACGAACGATCGTGTCGTTAACTCTATGTGCAGGATCGGTGATATACGATCGTTCGTATATATCGTGCATGAACGTTCGTCGTTCGTTTTCCAACGATAATAATTGGAAGTGTGTATGTAGCTTAAGCCATACAATGCCCCTTTGGCAGTATGCAGAAAAACACACAAGATATTTGTAAGGAGTGGAATTTTGCCGAGTCTTGAAGTTAATTACTTTTGTGTTTTTGCTATATTTTGTAGATAATTGAATTGTGTTGAAACTAGTTATATCCTCCTTATCAGTAAACCAATATTTGCTTCCCCCTAACCTTGAGACATTCCTGCTCAGCAAAGTCGTTAATTGTATTTCTTGTTATTTACTAACTACTAAGTGCCTTCCCCCCTGCTGTCTGACTAAATAAACTGCAATGTGATAATAAAGCTTGGAGAGTGATTTAACTACACATTGAGTTGTGTCGTTACACCCTACCAGCGCTGTAAAATAGAGGCCACTGGAGAGGGATAACTGGTCTGGGACCAGCAAAAAAAAAAAAACGCCCTAACAAGATTCAAGGCCTTTGTACTATGCAAGGGCAGACCCTGCCCAATTAACAGGATACAACATAACTGCTAGGAAGCGCCCAGAAAAAAGTCAGATTTGAGGGCCTAAAGTGAGGGAAGACACTTTTACAGCAATAGGTGTGCAAAGACATTGAACACAAAAAACATTTAATGTAAGCAGCCTTAATACACAAAACAGTGTACTTCTATTGCCAGCCCTAACCTGACCAGAACTCCTAGATGCTGGCATCACACCAAATATGTAGTCGGGTTATATGTAGTGCAGAATGCTGTTTCAAGAAAACTGACAGGTAAAGAGTCCTAACCTAATGTAGGCTACAGCCTAGAATTCTGTGTCCTCCAATGAATGCTGGAGTAACTAGAATAACTATAGTAGCAAGTATAGTTTTGTGACAGTTCTCCCCTGATTGCTGTGCCTGCCCAGCTCACCTCTAATCCACTGAACCAATCACGGTAGGGCTGCTCCATTCTAAACTGTCATCCGTTCAGAGGACAGCTTGTAAAATGTATCCACCGGAGTGGGCGTGTATAATGACACTTCGGCAGCACCATAGTTCTCCCCAGAGGGTTTTAGCCAGTTGCTCTGCCCGGCTGCTGTGCCTACCCCGCCCACCTCTCCTCGGCAGCTCTAATCCTCTGCACAGATCTCAGTGAGGCTGTTCTGTGCTCAGCTGTCATCCGTTCAGAGGATTGCTGCTGCGATTAGAGGTGAGCACACAGTTCAGCCTTCATGTGAATGAGACACAGGTAGCCATCTAATAGCACAATCTAGGATTTCTATTTAAAAAAAAAAAAGAAGAAGAAAGAAAAAAGCTGCCTGTAAAATGTATCTGCATGTCGTTCTGCATCCTCACAGCTCTTTGTGTATAAACCTCCATATCTTCTAAACTGTATGTCACAATGACTTGTAATTTTCAGGGTGCACAGGGGACCCTCACAGATACCAGTTATTACAATTTCAACCCCCCAAAAATTGAACTTTGGGGTTGCCGTTTCAGAAGAAATTCCTAAATTGAAAATGCAAATTGGGGACCATGGGGCTACTAACATAGCAAGGACCATTGGAAGTGGACCCCTAAATATATACCTACCTGTCACAAATCTATGCCTATAAAAGAACTGTCTGCTTCTCTGGGTACAAGTGGGGAACACCTGTGACTAAAATCCCCTAAAACGTCATCACTATGGCATCATTAGAACATAAACTCTGCCATACTAAAATTTAATGGGGTTGAGGTACAGGAAGGTTACAGTCATGTGTAACAAGGAAGTGCATTTTAAAGGACAGTTTTTTTTTAATGTTGAAATGATGCCATGGTGATAAAAAGTAATAGCCACAAGAGTCTCCCGGTTCCACCTATATTTTTGTTTCCCTGCACCTCTTAATTCTAGAGAAATTGGGGTTTGAGGTAGAGATGCGGACAGATGTGTGTAACTGAGCAGGTAGCACATTTTGCTAGGTGGGGATTTATGTTTTCATAATGCCATAGCAATTACATTTTAGAAAGGTTTAGCCACAAGTGTCCCCCACTCGCACCTACAGTTTCAGTTTCCTATGCCTCCTCATGTACCTTAAATAATTTCAAGTTAATACAACCAACAGTTTAGGAGATCTGAAGGTTTGAACACAGCGAGTTGTTAGGCTGCAGAATATGACATGCAGCTTTTATACACATACACACACACACACACACACACACACACACTGCGCTGCAGATTACATCATTACACACTGTGGATTAACGTCACAGTTTTTTTTTTTTTTTTTTTTTTTTTATAGAATTTGGGCCGTGATGAGAGGGGGTCACTGGCTGTCTTGACCCAATCTAATGTCACATGCACGATGCTATTAAAGCATCACCACATTTTTAATATTATATTAAAGAATGACTTTCTCTGTCATATAATGGAAAAATGTGTGTTTTTTTGTTTTTACACTTTTTTAGGGAGGACCTTTCCCCTTCAGTCTTAACTTCAATATCGGCAAAGACCAAAGGGGAAATCCACAGCCTCCTGGGATATTTGTGTCACATATCCCAAGAGGCTCTGCACTGCTCCTTGTGTGCATGCATCTTCAGAGGCTTTCTTATAATGTAAAAAAAAGTGTTCAATCTCATGCATGCGTAGTGCAAGGCAGCACTGGACGTACAAGTGAGCATCAGAGAAAAGGTGGAAGCTGAGCCAGCATGAGCCTGCTGGGCTAATTTTGTAAAAAGATCAAGAGAAAAAAAATGTTTTCACAAAACCTCACTTTAACTAAATATAGCCTCAGGAGCACATCTGAAGTTAGGCTGAATTCACACCGCCAGTAAGGTTACATTTGTCCATTCCTCATGCCAGGAACCACTGCTGCTTAAAAAACTGAAAGGTGCCTAGCTTGCCTAGGTGCCTAGCAGTTGCCAGAAGTCACTACGAAAGGGGTAAATGTTTTTGCTGCTAATATGAACTAAGCCTAACTTGTTACACCACATTCATTAAACTATTACAAAGGAATACACTCTTAAAACTTTGAACACTGGGAAGTTGGGTCACAATACACGGCATAGGACAGTTGTGGCAAAATACATAGAATACATAGAAAAATTGGATATACTAACTGGGCAGGCATTACAAAGTTGGAACAAATTATAGGGAGAAGGTAGAGCACTGAAACAATAGGAGGTTACTGGATTCCCCTGGCATAAACAACTGGGAGCACTAAATTTGCCATGTTTTGCCACCCCCTCTTTTTGACCACCTGGCTGAAAAAAAATTCTGGGGAGAACACTGCAGTGACCATAATATGATTTAACTTATTGTAAGCATTAAATAGGAAAGAAAAAACATTTAATTTTAGGAGAGCAAATTTTCCATTAGGGGTGGCTCTCTGTGACTTGGTCTGGGAGAAAATATTGTCCTCTAAGAATACTGAACAGAAATGGGAATGTGCAAAACTGAGAGCTGGAAGGACTTTGTATGTATAGTTAGGTGAGAGAATGGGACCCACCACCACTGCCTACTTTGTTGACAGGTCTAGGGGTATGTGTGAAGTGCAGGCCTCCATAGGAGAGCAACAGCGGAGTCAGAGGTGAAAAGCCACGTTTCAGTGAGAGCCAGCAAGTTCAGAGATTTAGAAATGAGAAGGTTGTGTATGGAGGTTAATTTATTGCCAACAGATCCGGTACCATAGACTGAAAGAGAGAGGGGGTAAGAACGTATGGGTAGGGTGAATGGGGATGAGGTTATGAGAAGGGAGTATCTTGATGAGTGTATGGAAAGCAGAGGCTGGGGGGGGGGACCAGGGATGGGTGAGATGTCACCAGTAAGTAGCAGCAGAGAAAAAAGGTGCAGGAGCACAGATTGAGAAATCAGGGGAGTGAAAGAGCAGGAGGACAGGGAGTAGTGCCAGAAAAGAGAGTGCTGGGTGAATAATACATTTTTACAGATAATTGTGCACCGTATGTGTACATTAAACAATGTGGCAAACTGAAGTCCATGAGAGGCGGTCCTGTAATATGGGTTGAAGTGAGCTTAGTTTCTAAGCTTGTTGAATTCCAGGAGTAGGACATGATGATACAGTCAAAGAGATGGTTTGATGAAATAGCAGTTCAGAATGGCAGCAGCAGAGGATGTTATGGTGTCCAGGTGGATGAATCAATCCAAAGACTGGAGGTGGGAGTTGCAGAGTAAAATGTATGTCCAGTTCTGTGCCAATTCCTCCACGCCGCATTGGCTGCATTCCCCCTCAGCTATACTTTTCCTTGCTACTCCAAGGCTTGGAATTGAATGGTTGGATTTTCATAGAAGAAAATTGTTATTATTGTTAACCTGTGCAAAAAGGTTACCATTGAAATTTAACCCAGAAGGCTACAAATAGAGAAAGAGGCATTGGATTTTTTCTCAAATAAAATGTAAAAAAAATCTTATGCCCCTTTCTCTATTATAGACTTGTTCCAGAATGCATGTGAAGCAAAACCTCTGTTTCCATATGAAAAAGTTTTATATCTAATGAGAAGGAAAAACTTCCTCAATTTTGTCAATACATTTGAAGGTTGGCCAGCCACTTTGTCTAAGTTTTTAATTTTAGCAGACTGTGCATTTGAGTTTGACACTGACATCCTGGAATAGAGTAACAAAGAATTTGAGATATCCGTTGAACCTTGGGAGGGGTTGGCAGGGCAATAAATATCCATGCACACTCAGCTGGAACTAAGGAATAGTTAACAGATAAATCTATGGGGAGATTAAAGTTGATGCAATAAATTAATCTACTATGATGAGGGTTGAAGGGGAAAACAATTGCATACACAGGGCTGAGATTTGGCTGAATGGGAGACGTACCATATACAATCTGATGAGAGTTGCAGGGGGAAACAATTGCATACACAGGGCTGAGATGTGGAAATGATTGAGAAACAGCAGGGAAAAAATTAAGGTTGACAAAGCACCAGGACCAGATGGATTACATCCACGTGACCTCAAAGAGCTGAGCTCGGTTATTTCAAAGCCCTTATTTTTAATTTTTAGAGACTCTTTAGTCACTAGCAAGGTACCGATGGATTGGCGTAAGGCCAATGTGGTTCCTATCTTCAAAAAGGGAGCAAAGTCATTACCAAGTAACTACAGAGCGGTTAGTTTAACATACATAGTTGGAAAGGTCCTGGAGAGTTTGATAAAGAACCAAATAGAGGAGTTTCTGCTAGAAAATAATATTATAAGTGATAGTCAGCATGGTTTTAAGAAAGACAGAAGTTGTCAAACAAATTTACTCTCTTTTTTTGAGGAAGTAAGTAAACAGGTAGACAATGGAGTAGCAGTTGATATAGTGTACTTGGACTAAAGCACTTGACACTGTACCCCACAGATGGTTAATAAGTAAATTACGGTCAAAAGGGTTAAAAAAGTCAATCTGTAAATGGATGGAGAACTGGCTTAAAGGCCGCATGCAGAGAGTTGTAATTAATGATTCATACTCTGAATGGTCTAAGGTTATTAGTGTTGCACCCCAGGGTTCAGTTTTAGGACCTTTACTGTTAAACATCTTTATAAATGATATCGTTTGGGATTAAAAGTACCATTTCTGTGTTTGCAGATGACGCCAAACTATGTAACGTAACTATGCCATGCAAGTGGCAAATCACATTTAATATAGATAAATGTAAAGTTAAGCACTTCATACAGCTACCGTGTTTCCCCGATGATAAGGCAGGGCCATCAAATAAGACAGCCCCCCCTTTTTAGG
>NC_092869.1:17128528-17160659 GCF_032062135.1 Pyxicephalus adspersus
ACGCTCCATATAGAAAACTCTCTTCCCCATTATTCACTTTGAGATCATTACAAAGAACAAGAGGGCACTCTTTGCGTCTGGAGGAAAAGAAGTTTAAGCTCGGGATAAGGAAGGGATTCTTCATTGTAAGGTCTGTGAAAATGTGAAATCGGCTCCCTCAGGAAGTAGTTTCAGCAACTACTATAGACTGCTTTAAGAAAAGGCTGATGTTTTTCTAAAAGCACAGAATATACCTGGGTAGTAAGGCTTTGAAGTAAAAACACCAGTGACTGTTGATCCAGGGAACATCCGATTGCCTCATTGAATCAGGAAGGAATTTTTTTCCCTGTTGAAGCAAATTGTACCAGGGTTTTTTTTATTCTCCTCTAGACCAACTATGTCTTATAGGGTTTTATATCTGGGATATGTTTATTTCCCCAGTGGTTGAGCTTGATGGACTTATGTCTTTTTTTTAACCTAACCTACTAAGTAAATATGCAGCGGCATGCCGGTCTCTTGTTCTCCCGTCTGTCCTCTCAATAGAGCAGAACGGCACTGTATGTACAGCTCTCGTTCCTACATCTTTCAGTCTTTTGTCGTTGAAAGAAATCAGAACCGATCTATTGCAAGGACAAAAATACATAGCTTTAGGCCAGACTCAATCTGGGATTCGTGCAGAGAGAGTGGTCAGCGGGTCTGGGCAGCCTGCCAGATCTGATCAGAAGATCAGGACTATGTAACACAATGTTTATTTTGCTAATTCTGTATCTTTCTTTACACAGGTATTTCAGCAGAAATGACAGGCTGTGGCTATCTAATATTTGTTGCCTACAGTACAGCCCCGATGTATCAGGGTGTAGGTTTGGATATGGACATATAGGTGTAGGTCTGTATATGGGCATAAATGTGTAGGTCTGTATATGGGCATATATGTGTAGGTGTAGGTCTGTATATAGGCATGCTCAAACCTGCAGTGGGAGTCAGCAATCCTCCAAAGCTCCCACCGGCTGGAGCTTTGCTTGCCATCTATCTGGACCGACCATGTACTGCAGAGCTGGTTCTTCAATCGACATTTGTGGATTTAACAGCAGGCCACAGTGACTGGTAAGAAGTTCTGAACCACTGGTTCTGAATTATGTAGCATTTCCCCATAGGCACTTCGAGCCTAAACACATCTTAAAGGGTACCTAAATTCATAAATTTCACTTGTGTACAACCCCTTTTAATTTTTATTGAAGTGCAACTCTGTACTTAACTGCAAAAAAAAAAAAAAAAACCACGGAAGAGGCCTCCAGATGGATAAGACTGCCCAGCAGGATTGAAGATATGTGTATTTTTTTTTGTTTTAGGCACTTTTGGGTTTAGTTCCTCTTCAAGGTATAGTTCACATTGGAAGTTTTTCCAAGTAGTTTAACCAGTTTTTATGGTTAAAAACTTCCTGCAAAATGATAAACATAGTAACAAACGGTTACTTTTTTTTTGTATTTTTGCTAGTGATAGGTTTGCAAAAAAAAAAAACAATTTATGCTTTACACTTAAAACACCTGAAAAAAACAAACCTTTAACATCTGTAATCATTCTCTGACCTAGCAGTTGTCAGTAAGTGCTTTTTAGGCGATTAATGCCAGTTTTTTTCCTCACCACTAAGGTTAACTAAGCCTAAATTATTAAATTATTACACTACATTGAATTGATCACACTATTACACCCCTAGAAGTGATTACGCTATCTAAAAAAGACTGTGTGTATAAACCTTCATATCTCCTAAACTGTATCTTGTGAAAATACAACATTGGGATTGCAGTATTAAAAGCAAGTGTGCCTTGAAATCCTAGATTAAAAATGCAAATTGGGGACCTCCAAGGCCACTTACATAGGAGCACTGGGGAAGGGCCCCTAAATTTATACTTATCTCTAACAAATCTATTACTGTCATACTATGTTACACTATAGGCTTCTCATCTTTGAACCCCAATTTCCCTAGAATGGTGGGGTGTACAAAATCAGTAGGTACAGTCGGGGGGGGGGGGGGGGGACCTTTGGATAACCCCACCACCACCACCACCACACGCACTAAAATTTAATTACTATGGCAAACACACCGCCCTGTTACACTTTACTGCCCACTTCTAACACTTGAACACCAATATCTCTGAAATGGGGAGGTGTAGAAAACTGAAAGCGTGGGGAACACATATCACCCCCCTAAAATTTTATCACAATGGCATCATTAGAACACAAAAAACTCTGCCCATCAAAGGGAAATTGGGGTTCAGGTACTGGTAGGGTACAGTCATTTGTAACGGAAGCATGTTTTGATGGGCAATGTTTATGTAATGATGGTATGGTGATCAAAATTTGTCCCCCACTTGCACATATAATTCTGTTTACCTGCACCTCTCTGTTCTCAAGAAATTAGGGTTCAAGGTAGGGAAGCGGACAATTTCATGGGCAGAGAATTTTATGTTCTAATGATGCCATGCTAATGAAATTTTAGGGTTTATATATCTGTTCCCCATTTGCACCTACATTTTCAGTTTCCTGCACCTCCTAATTTCAGATAAATTTGGATTCAAAGAACAGAAGCAAAAGAGGGCAGCATAGTATTACAATTATAGTTTAGTGAAAGGTAGGTAAAATATTTAGAGGGCCTCACCCTAATGCTTCTTGCTATGCAAGTGGCTCCGAGGGTCCTTATTTAGCATTTTCAACTTTGTGCACTTTCTTATAAAACAGCAACCCAAATGTTCAATTTCCACAAGTTTTTAAACTCATGATGCCCATATTTTTAAATTCTTGAAATTAAACGAAATGTTGGTTATTAGTAGCTATGAGAATCCCCTGTGTACTCTAAAAATTTTAGATAATTACAACCAACAATTTGGGAGATTTAAAGGATTGAACACAATGAGTTGTTATGCTGCAGAATCTAACAAGCAGACTTTACACACACAGCTATCCTACGGGTGGATAAATTTCACAGGTAGTTTTTGTTTTTGGCAGTGAAGGGAGGAGGGCACTGGTTGTCCTGTCCCCATCTGCGATCACATGCATGATGCTCTTTGTGTTACCTAGGTATAGCGCTAGGAGCTGACATCTGAAGTCAGGCTGAATTCACTTTAGCAGTAAGGTTGCATTTGCTGCATTTACCCCTCACTTCTTGCCAGGAACCACTGCTGCTTGAAAAACTGCTAGGCCTGAAAAGCCCAGCACTTTCTGCCTCTTACCAGTCCCAGGCGCCCAGCAGTTATCGCCTGTTACCAATCCCAGGCGCCCAGCAGTTATCGCCTGTTACCAATCCCAGGCGCCCAGCAGTTATCGCCTGAGCAGTTGCCAATTAGTCACTCAAGAGGGGCCTAAATTGTTAAGCCACATCGATCACAATATTACAGTAGTACAAGGAAATACACTATTAAAACATGGGACTTTAGGGAGTTGGATTAAAACGCACAGCACTTGGCTGTTGGGACATAATACAAAAAAATGGAAAAATTGTACATTCTAACAAGTCAGGCACTAGAAATTTGGAACAAAGTATAGGGAGTAGGTAGAACACTGACACAATAGCAGGGGTTATTGGATATCTATGGCATAAATAACTAGGAGCTCTACATTTGCCATGTGTAGCCCTGTCCATTTTTTTTTTTTTTTTTTTTTTTACCACCCGGCTACAGCTTTCCCCCACCCAGCTTAAAAAAATTTCTGGGGAAAACACTGTATAAGGCAGTCATTGGAAAGTTGAAAAAGAGTATAGGAGGAGGTAGATAGCTGACAAGTATTGGGGTTACTGGACACCTATGATATGAGGAACTGGGAGCACTAAACGTTTAAATATTTGATATTTAAATAATTCTCAGAAATGGAAATCAGACAGCATTTTAGAAGCCAGAGTAAAAGTTGACTTGCAGGGCAAATTAGTACAACACATGCTTTCAAAAGAAAACACAGCTATACATTTAAATAGTGCAGCCAAAAGATATCTTAATTGCCCCTGTAAAAATGCTGCATTCTACCTATCTATACATTAAAAAAATGCCTACAAGAAGCATTTTAAACATTAATGTACTAAAATTTTAAAGGAAATGTGATATCCAAGACTTACATTTCTGATAAGCAGGCTTTACGTGCCAACACAGTTCACTTACTACTACTCACAGGTGCAACTACAAACACAAACATTTATACCCTAAATGTGTACCATACTGCACATTTTTTTAATAAATCATGAAAAGTATTTTAAATATTATCCATGAAGCTTTAAACAAAACTTGGAAGCCTTGGATATTGTACTCAATGCCCCATACAACATACAAAAACACAAGTGCTAATTTCTCACAACTATGGCAATTTTTGAGAGTGTACTGTGCAATGCTTTCCTCTACATAAATGCTTACAAAATACATTTGTTAATGTGACTCAACTTAATGATAGTAAAAATCAAATCCCTGAAAAAGTATAGCAAGTCCGACTAAAATCCATATAATATCTAAAGTTCTCCGAAGTGTGGCCATTTGTTTATTCACAATATAATTTTTCTTAAACCAGCCCGAGTATGAATACTTGATCCAAAAGCCACAAGGTATTTAGGTTAAACACACCAAACAATTGCATAAAAAGGATTTGACAAGCAGGAAAATTATCAGTAGGTTACTCAATCTAATCAAACAAATACATTTAACACAAATGTACAAACAAATACATTTAACACAAATGTGCGATAACAGAAATTTTGCAAAATGTATAAAAAATAATTTTTCTTTTTACATGAGTGTGGCATACACATATAGGCCAATCTTTTTACTTTTCTGGATTCCCTATTTGCAACATGGAGATAGCCAGATGGGAGTTGTCCATCTAACAGAAGAGATTAGCATTCCACAAGCATTCCTTAGGTCAAGACTATTAGTCTCTATAGCAACTGATGGGCAAGCCTAAAAGTAAAAATACGGATGTAGAAATAAACCCACGTACTTAAAAGGTGATCATACAATGTATGCTTTAAGTTCAGTTTTTTTACATAAGTAAAACCTTGCAACAAGGAAATATAGCTTTACAAAATGTCCTAAAAATCATTCATCTACTTTTGATTGTGCCAATAGAATGAAAAATAAATGGTAATTTGCTCTTTGTATGCCTAAATTGAATGGCATATGACTCCCAATGAGCTGCCATGATAACTTGAATCCTGAATGGATTAAAACATTTGGGGATTTGGTGTGAAAAAGCTTTGGTGCCATAATCTAGTACAACCACAATTGAAGTTGAATGGAAACAGTTGGAAGTATAGTAAAGAGGAACTAAACTCAAAAACGCATAAAACAAAAAAAAATCTACTTACCCTCAATCCCCCAGCGCAGTCGATCAGTCCAGAGGTGTCTTCTTTCGGGTCCCGCATCGTCCCAGCATCTGTCTCCGAGCCAGCACGCTGGGCGGCTCCATCTTTGCTTCTGCTTCCTGGTTCTTCTTCCTACGTCACCCGACCCAGGCACGAAATTGGGTGACGTAGGTTGTAAAAAAAAAATTGCCGATCTCACTGCGCATTCGTGAGATCGGCAAATTTTTTTCCTTATGAAAAGGCTCCTTCTGGGCATGCTTGAGATGCTCAAGCATGCGCAGAAAGAGCACCCAGGAGACTCCCGGGATGCATGACGTAGGTATCCCAGGAGGCTTTGCGCTCCCAAAAAATCAAGACTCATCAGACCAGGCAATATTTTTCCAGCCTTTTCTTGTCTAATGCAAATTGTAGAGTCAGGTGCCTGTTCAAGAGCAGACAAGAGTAGGGCCTAGTGTGGTTGCCTGCTGCTGTAGCCCATCAAGATTTGACATATTGTGCATTCACAAATGCTATACCTGCATACCTTGGTTACCATTGCCTTTCTATCAGCTCAGACCTGTACAGCCATTCCTTTCTGATCTCTGGCAAGGCATCTTCATCCAAATGTTTCCTTTATCAGAACATTCTCTGTAAGTCCTAGAAATAGATGTGCATAAAAATCCCAGCCGGTTCTTAAATAACTCAGCCAGGTCACTATTCTAAAGTTAAACTTCAGCAGTGACAACGTCTACATGCCTTAATGAGTTGATGCCATATGACTGGCTACTTACATATCTACTTTAGCAAGCAGTTGAACAGTTGTACCAAATAGGGAGGCTGCTGATTGTCTAAGTACCAATAACCTCTATTCCAAAACTGCCATTTCAAATAAAATGCAAACACCAATAAACCCTTTAACAAGTTAAAATCATGCCATTATCAAAATAGTTCCCCAAGTCTAAAAGTTATATGCTAAATATAATACTTCTATGTATCCACTAGCATTGTAATGATTGCAGGAAACTACAATGTGATTCCATGCGTCTTCAAAAACAGAAAAACTACAGGACCAAACTTTACAAAGCACTTCTGTAGAGGTGTTCTAGTAAACATATTGCCAGCAAAGTCATAAAACACATAACATCCATATTATAGTTGCCCCGCCCGGTTGAAGTGACTCCCCCACCCACCTCCCATTCGCATCTCCAATGCCCTGCACAGATTTCAGTGAGGCTGCTCTGTGCTCAGCTGTCATCCAGAGGATTGCTGCTGCCGATGAGAGGTGGGCGGAGAATTCAGCACACAGCTCAGCCTTCATGGGAGTGGCACACAGCCAGCCCCACCCCATATCTGATAGCAGGAGCTGGGATTTCTGTTACTAAACAAAGGTGCTTCTAAAATGTATCCGCCCTAGTGGGTGTGTAAAATGACGTCATCAGCAGCAACACTGATAGAAATCACTGTGTACACGCTTTATATCTCCTAAACCATATGTTGTAATGACTTCAAAGATTCAGGGTACACAGGGGAGTCCCATAGCCACTAGTAACTAAAATATCAGCCCCCTAGCTTTAAGGAATTGCAAGATACGGGGGTCAAAAATTTAAAAACGTATGAAACACAACATTTGGGTTGCCATTTTAAAAATGCGCCTAGGAGTCCTAAATTGAAAATGCAAATTGGGGGCCCTGGGGCCACATACATAGCAAGGAGCATTGGGATGAGGCCCCAAATGTATTCCTACCTGTCACAAATCTATAACTGTCAAACTACGCTACCCTGTCCGCTTCTCTTCTTTAAAACCTCAATTTCTCTGGACCAGCAGGGTGTATAAAATCCAAAATATAGGTGCAAGTGGGGGTCACTTTTGGCTAAATAACCCACATTTTTCATTACTATATCATTAGAATAAAAAATTCCCATCAAAATGGGCTACCCTTGAACTCCAATTCCCCTGAACTGGGGAGGTGTAAGAAACCAAAAATGTGTGGGGAACATCTGTGGCTACTATCCCCCACAATTTCATCACTATGGCATCATTAGAACATACACTCTGCCCACTAAAACAAAATGGGGTTCAGGTACTGGAAGGGTACAGTCATGTGTAACAGGGTGGTGCATTTTGGTGGACAGAATTTTTTTATGTTGTAATGATTCCATGGTGATGAAGGTTTGGGGGGTGTTAACCACAAGTGTCCCCCACTTGCACCTTTATTTTTGTTTCCTTGCAGCTCTCAATTGGGGTTCAAGGTAGAGAAGCAGACAGGGTAGTATAGTATGACAATTATAGATCTGTAAAGGGAATGTTAAAAATTAAAAGCCCAACACCAATGTTTCTTACTATGTAAGTGGTTCTGGGGGTCCATAATTTGCATTTTCAATTTTGGGCTCTCAGAAATACTCTTTTAAAACAGCAAACCGGGCCAGTCTTCTCCCCAGCCCCTTTTAGCCGGGTGCACCACTCGGCACTTTTCAGTAACTACCCGGCTGTTTTTGGGTGGTTACTGATGAGTTGGGTCACAATACAGGGACTGCCACCCGCCTAAAATTTCTTCCCACCCAGCTTAAAAAAATGTCCGGGTTGAGCACTAACCCAATGGTAAATTTTCACAAGTTTTAAACTTGTGACCCCTATTTCTTTAAAGAAATATATACCCTGTACCCTAAAAATTTCAAGTCATTACGATCAACGGTTTAGGAGATCTGAAGGTTTGATCACAGCGAGTTGTTAGGCTGCATAATATGACAAGCAGCTTTTACGCACACAGCTATCACACTGCGCTGCCAATGACATCAATACATACTGTGGATAATCTTAACAGTTTTTCTTTTTTTAAAATATGGAATTTGGGCAGTGATGAGAGGGGAAGACACTGGCTGTCCTGCCCTCATCTGCCATCACATGCATGATGCTATTAAAGCATCACCACATTTTTAACATTATATAAAAGAGTGACTTTCACTTTTATATAATGGATAAACTTGTTTGTTTTTGTTTTTTTACACTTTTTTTGGGGAGGACTTCTTCCCTTCAGCCTTTACCGCCATGGTGGTAACAAATGAGGGGGAAATCCGCAGCCTCCTGAGATATTTGTGTCACATATCCCAGATGGCTGTGGGCTGCTCCTTCTACACATGCATTTTCAGAGGCTTTTTCATAATGTAAAAAAAAAAGTGCTTAATCTCATGCATGTGCAAGGCAGTGCTGGACGTTACAATGAGTATCAGAAAAAAGCGGGAAGCTGAGCCAGTGCAGTGCTCAACTCAGAAATTTTTTTAAGCAGGGTGGGAAGAAATTTTAGGTGGGTGGCAGCCCCTGTATTGTAACCAAACTTTTGTAATCACCCAAAAACAGGCGGGTGGGTGCTGAAAAGTGCCGTGTGGTGCGCCCAGCTAAAAGTGCCTGGGGAGAACCCTGCAGTGTGGGACATCTGAAGTTAAAGTGAATTCACACTGGCAGTAAGGTTGCATTTGCTGCAGTTTTTTGATGCTAAGCCTAACTTGTTACAACACATTGATCACACTATTACACTACTACAAGGGATTACACTCTTAAAACTTAGAACACTAGTACGTTGGGTCACAATACACAGCACTGGACAGCTGGGGCATATTACATAGAATGGAAAAATTGGACATACTAACAGGGCAGGCATTAGAAAGTTGGAACAAAGTATAGGGGATAGGTAGAACACTGACACAATATTAGGGGATACCTATGGCATAAACTACTGGGAACACACAATTTTTTGACAAACAAATTTGTTGTGTCTTGCTCCGTCCCCTTTTTGACCAACCGGCTACAGCTTCCCCCCTCCCGGCTGAAAACAAATTCTGGGGAGAACACTGCACATGGTAACCACAATGTAATCTATGTAATGTAAGGTGGGATAAATGGTGACACTTAGGAATTAAATAATCACTCCCTTGTATATTGAATGGATTTAAACTAAGGCGTGCAATATACAAAGGAGGAAAAAAGTACACCCCCTAAAATTCTTTATAATAAATTCATAAAAGAGGACACACACACACACAAATATTAGTTTGTAGAACCACCTTCAAGTAGCAGCAAGTAAAAATATCCTCTTCATGACTAAAAAGTTTCTCACATCCTTATGGAGCAGTTGTAGCCCACTCTTCCGTTATATTATTTTAGTTCTTTGAGGTTTGCAGACATTCATTTATGCACAGCTCCCTTGAAAAGGAACTATACTCAAAAACCAAAAAACCAAAACACACTTACCTTCAATCCCGCAGGGCAGTCCGATCACTCCGGGGGTGTCTGGCATCTGGTCCAGCGTTGTCCCATCTGTCCAGGAGCTGGCGCTGCCATCATCGTCTTCTCCCCCGGGTTCTTCATCCTACACCACCCGACCCAGGCATGAGATCGGGTGACACAGGATGAAAAAAAAAAATTGCCAATCTCACTGCGTATGCGTGAAATCTGCAAATTTTTCTCTTTTAGCAAAAAGGCTCCTTCTGCGCAAGCCGGAGATGCTCGGGCATGTGTAGAAGGAGCGCATAAGACCTTTGCCTACGCAGCTGAGAATTACAGGGCGGTACTGCACCCTTTAAAAAAAAAAAAAAATAAGTGTGTTGCAACAAAGAAAAAAAATCTGAATTTTTAGCCTACATAAGGGGGTTCTATACCTTTTTATGTAAAGTGAAAATTCTGAGTATAGGTACGCTTTAAGGACCCCCCACAAAATTCTATCAGGTTGAAGTCTTGGTTTTGACTAGGAAAGTTCAACACTTTCTTTTCTACAATACTGTGTAGGTTTTTGAGGCAGGGGTGAAAACTAGATTTGGCTGCAGCAATGCAAGCTTGTTCACGGAAAGGCTGGAGAGCGAATCAAGAAATCTCTGCAGTCAACAGTATAGCAAGTTCCTTGAAAGTTTGGGGTTCCTTCCTGCTAATAGATTTAGGGATTTGGTCAGGATTATTGGTGTCCACAGTACTGAGAAATACAAACATATACTTTTCATGCAATACCATCAGGGAGGTATCTGAATGGACAAAAATGTATTCTACATCAGGTATTACATGAGGAGACAGAAGGATCTGAGGCAGCCCACATCCACACAAGATCTGTGGTTGGTTTTCCAAGATGTCCGGAGCAAGCTACCTGCCGAGTACATTCAAAAACTGTACAAATGTACCTAGAAGAAATTATGATGCTTTGAAGTCAAAGGGGGAAGGGGGGGGGTCACACCAAATATTGATTTGATTTAGATTTCTCCTGTTCATTTACTTTTGACCAAACATCTATATTCGGGCTTGTCTGTCAAAGGAACATTGTTCCAGATGTCTTGTGAATTGTTCAAATGCAACTTTGCAAACCCAAGCCATCATCAGACCACACCATCTGCATTCCCATGCTCTCAAATACAGGTTTCTGCTACATGATGATATAAAAAGCAAGAAAGAAAGGAATAAAAAAAAACACTAACACTACAACCAAAGGTTACAGCTCATTTTAACTGAAATATAAGCCTTTTGGTAAAGTTTGCCAAGTCTGTATTTTCCATAGGTTTTTTTTAGCTAGGTGGGAAGAATCTTTAAGTGGGTGGCAACCCCCGTATTGTGACCCAACTTTTGGGTAACCCCCGTATTGTAACCACCAAAAACAGCTATGGTAAAGTAAGATTTAAGGAGTGAAGGTAACCCAAACCTCACTTATTTTAGAAATTTGCTTTTGCATGCCCTTTCAGGATTGCTTGAGTAGAAAGCTTCACAACATAGAAGGGAACATTTTTCAAATAATTTTAAACTAGCCCCACCCACCTCTTCTTTTCCTTGCAGCCAGCAGAGGGCTAATGGATACAAAGACAATCTTGAAACTGCAGTAAACAGTGTAGTGGGTTGGAAGTCCATAAATCTATCTAAAATCTAAAACTATCCCAGCTGCACTAATCATGCATTGCTCCATTACATTATTTTCACAGCATCAGTACTCAAGGGGGTGGGGCTAGATGATCGTATGTGGGGTTTTTTTAAGAAAAAAAAAACTTTTTAACCTACAATTGATGGATATTTGGTAGAATGAGCCAACTTCATTCCCCAAGTTTTTTTCAGTTTCTGTTACAGTCAAAGGTCCTTCAAATAATATCCAGTTCCGTGTGCATTCAGTCAAAAAGAGTCCAAACATGTTTTGCGGAGAGAAAATTCTACTTCTTCAGGGGAAGTACTTGTTCACGTAAACTCCGAAAATCAACTCAAGGTCAGTATCTAGCAGGCAGGGGTCAAGGGTGTAACAGAAGTTACCCCTTGCATGTGAAAGAAGTAGCTTAACTTTTATTTTTCATATAGGGTAAAGAGACTTGAACACAAAGTGGGTTTATTTGTGAGGTCACTTTCTAAAATTAGGTTTTGTCCTGACTGATTCATCAGTAAGGGTGACGTGGTCCATGAGTTTACCTGGCTGGAAGGAAGTCAAAGTACTGTGTATATTTGATGCATGTTCTGAGATTTTCTTGTTATGGAGATCAGAATTATTAATTGAATATTTCAAAGATAATTTACTTGCTGCTTCAAACACTTTTATTTCCTTTTCACACGGTTGAAAATTGTATTCACTTTATCATATTAGGGTTGTGGCACAATTAGGAATTTTGGGGTGCTACCTCACTCTTTATATAAAACAAAACAAGTTCAGCCTTCTCATGTAGACAGAGGGTTTCCACTGTATTTCAGAGATGCTGGGACATGATGTCTGCCATTTATTGTTCTTCCATTGTGTCTCATTGTCACTTCTGATAGAACCTCCCACCAGCTAAATTCAGAGACATGGGGAAATGAGATGTAGTGCAGTATGCAAGCTTATTCTGGCCACAACTTTGCTTCAATACACTGTTTGTATTTACTTAATAACCTGATTGCTATTAGAATTCGTCTTGTTCATATTTAGGTTATGTTGGACTTCGGGAAAAAAACAACCTTTAGAAATGCAATATTTCATTTAGGCCCACGGAGCAGATTTAAAGGATAACTGCATTGTTTATATGTATGAATAAAAACAGAAAGAAAAGTGGTGATCAAGCAAGGCTTTGTTGCATAAAGAGACAGGCAATGTCCCTTTTACAATAAGAATTCTAACTTGCCTGATCACTTCATGAAACTGTCAAGATTGCTGAGCTACACATGTGCATGGCACCTAGGAAGAGAAGAAGATGGCAGAGACCTGCAACACAATGGGGGCAGAGGAGCATAGCAGGGTTTAGTTCCACTTTAAGCAGCAACTATAGCAGTTAAAATACATATATTTCTGCTTCTAAAGCACTTGCATGGCTCCTCTGGTAACCCATGTTTGATAGTGGGAAATGGCTCATCTCTGAGCCTTTTTAAGATCAACAAACTTAGCTGCTGCAGAAGAGTAGCCTGCATATCAAGGACACCTGTATTCTTGCCCCACTGGATAATAGAACAGCCTCTTCCTAATAAATGAATTTGGGAATGGTATGGGCAGCACGGTGGCTCAGAGGTAGCACTCTTGCCTTTGCAGCCCTAGGTCCCAGGTTCAAATCTCAGCTCTAGGTCCCTGGACACTACCTGCATGGAGTTTGCAGGTTCTCCCTGTGTCTGCCTGGGTTTCCTCTGGGTACTCCAGTTTCCTCCCACATCCCAAAAACATGCAGTTAGGTTATTTAGCTTCCCCCTAAAATTGGACTTAGACTGTATAAATGACATACAACCACGGTAGGGACATTAGATTGCGAGCCCCTTTGAGAGACAGTTAATGACACAACTAACGATTTTGTACAGCGCTGCGTAATATGATGGCACTTTATAAATATTGTGTAATAGTATTAAATATGTAGCCCAAAAACAAAAAAGTGGCTGACAACAATGACTGAGATTTCAGTGCAGTTGAGGAAGCATTGTCAGACAACTACAGAAAGTTAAGAGCTTCCAGGATTCTAGCAGGATCACCACGTGTGTCTCTGCATTTCCTTTTCATTTTAAAAGGAATGTGAGGAATCTCCATGTATTGCATAGATGTACTGCATTCTTATTTTACATATCTTGTCCAGACATACTTTCTATTAACAAAGTAAAAAAAAACCTCCTACTATTCTCATTATTTATTTATGACCTATCTACATGTGTTAACAATCTTAAGGCCATCATTTAGATTGATCACTAAGGCGATTAAAAATTTGTAACATCCCTACTGACAAATATATATTATTTTCCCCAAATTAATGAAATATGTGGCACGATACACCTAACACAATTGTATGTGAAATTGATTGGTGTCGTGGATTATATTGCATTCGTGTAAACTTAAAAATGTGTACATTTATATTTTATCATGATGCTTTATTACCAAAAAAGTGGGGTTTTTTTCTTGATAGACAATCAACTTAACATGTTCTAATATCAAGTGCTTCATCAGAAACAAAATTTAAAAACTAAGTAAAACAAAATATTTGAGTGACCACTTAACATCTTTGTTTATGTGAAACTGGTACAATTTAAATAATGTAAAGCTGGTTAGCAAAAAACATCACAAGACCAAGTAACGCAGACATCTCTAAACAAGTGAGGTGGGAGAGGTCCTGCCAAGACCTATTCCACGCATAAGAGCAATTTCAGTATGGTCACAAAGCAGCTAATAAATTACATAAATTGACCGTTTATATCTGCATCTGACTAGCTAGCGAATAGAGTTCTGTATCCATCTTCCCCAGCTCATGAGTATGAAAGGTCCCTTTCCATTACCTAATCACTATTTTATAATTTGAATGAATGATAAAAACTAACAAATAACAGATTTCTATCACAAAAGGGGTTTTCAAAGCACAAACTCCACTAGCCCTCTCCTGTGTCTTTACAGGCCTTTCCTCCTGTAGTCAATGCTGAGAAGACGTAATAAACTACAGCAACAGGTTGCACACTCAACTTCGCGATCACATCAGTACTTAAAAACGACAAATGCGGCTGTAACTAGGTCCGCAATCATCTTCAGTTCTCCTAAAGTGCTGGTATTTGCAGTTCAACTTTGCTGCCAACGATTGCCTACCCTTCTTCTAGACACCTATATCAACTAACTGGTTACCTTTGAAAACGAGCGTGGGAAAAAATTCTCGGTCCATCTGTGGGTCTTACCTCTTACAGAAAGCAGACTGTATCGTTATCTCCGCAGTTTCGGTACAACAGTGTTACCTCTCCCTGTACTGAACGACAATGACGTGGGAGTATCCCAGGCTTCACCTACAGCTACTGCGCATGCGGGATGAATAGGAAAGCCTGGGAAAATGACCCTGCGCATGCTCACAATCATTACAGAGCTTTTCCTTTCCCGGACATGCGTATTAACAGCTACTATAGGCATGTATGTATATGCATGGGACTAGAAAGGCCAGTTTATGGTTACTACCTGTGGTTAGAACCGGAATGACGTAATTCAGCTAGCAGTCACGGATACGACCAAAGGGCGAGCTTGAAAGGATCTGCATCTCGCGCTCCCTCTTCTGGTAAAAACCTACGCATACAGCTCTTTTCAGGACAATAACATTGAATGTTTTGGCCCATGTGCAAGTATTGTTCTGAGCATTTTTAAACATTACGGGCCAATTTAACTGGAACAGTAATTCGAAGCTTTTGCCACAATCAAGGGACCACACGCTCACAATATTAAATATATAAAATGTTGAAGTAAAAAAGATCGGCGTGTAGGTATGACACAGATAGGATTAGAAAGTGTTCCAGATAAAAAATCTGTTCATGGGTGTGATTTATTATGGATGCTGCCTGAAAACCTGCTGTAAACATATCACAAGTAGTTAAAGAACTTAAAACCTTGCCAGGTTGTGGGCACGATCTTCTTTTCACTCTATCAACAACATAAACACCACCTGGGTGGTGGTGAAATGGAAACAATGCCCGAGAGTCAATGTCAGCAGGATAAATGTGGGCAGGGCTTGGGAGGTTCTGAGAGTCAAAGGGAAACGCTTTTGGGTGTTTGGGTAGCTAACGGGCTCTAGGGGTCTATTTTATAGGTATGTTTATTTTTAAAGAAAAAAAAGGTGCAGCACCTCCACTTTCTGTGAGCATAGAAAGGGCTTTTTCTTCGTTAAGGGGAAACATGCTGATCTCACGCATACACTGAGATTGGCTCTCTTTTTTACCCCCTTAACATCGCGCTATGTCACCTGATCTTGCACCTGTACAGTACAGGACTGGGTGAAGTAGTAAGAAGACCAAAGATGGGGGCACCCGGCGCTTCCTTTGGGACAAGGAAGAATTCCAGGACAGTGCAGGACCAGGTTGAAGAAAGGTCCAGCGCCATCGAGGGATCTGCAGGATAAAAGATAAGTAGTATTTTTTTTGCTTTAGTTCCACTTTAAAGCAGGATTTAAAAAAAAAGGCCAAAAAGGTCCTGTAATCCTGTATTCCTGTGATCCTAGTCAAGTTGGTCCCATGGTCATCTTTTTCTGTTCTTTTCCTGTTTCTTTTTTCAGCATCACACAATCTCGCAGTGCAGAATGATATCGAATGAAATGCTTCCATAAAATGTGAAGATCACATGCATGCGTAGTGAGATTAGCACTGAAAAAGTAAAGAGAAGCCCCTTTTTATGCATGCACAGAAGAAGCAAGCTGCAACCTCCTGCGATACTTGACGTAGGAGGTAAAGACAGAAGTGGAGGGGTCCCTACTTTAAATACCTTTAAAAGGAAGTTAAAAACATGTTTTACCTTACACGATATAAGGGATATCTATCCTTTTATGAAAAGTAAAAAATGTAATGATAGGTCAGGTTTTAAACAATCACTCACCCTGCTACTTAGTGGTCCAATGTCAAAGTGCACAGCTGTCACAACAGGAAATGCTTTATGTATAAACGAAAATTATGGATAAGTTTAGAGAAAATTCACGGGAATGATCTATACCTACACCCATAAGAGAAATATGGGGATTGTTACATTTTGGAGGGATGTTTAACCCCCTGAAAAGAATTAGCACAAAATAAAATCTTTTTATCCCATGAAAAATCTTAATTACACTCCACACAAAGTACACATATGCCCCTCTCTCCAATGTGTTATTTAGAATTTCTCAGAATTCAAAGAACTGAAGTAAGCAGGAGGAAGCATTTTTAACATCCAGCACCCACATACTGCACCTTTTCTGGACTCTTGGTTCCTCCCAAATGGTAAACAGATAGAAATGTCTTTAAACTCTGGTAATGTTTTAATAATGGGCGGTTATAACTACCCTGAAATTGACTGGAATGGCACAACAGGTACAACAAAAGGGAGGAAATTTATGAATTTGATACAAGATCATTTTATGGTACAGTTTATAGAAGCCCACACTGTGAATGATACTCCGCTGGACCTAGTTCTTTCTAACAATGCAGAGCTAAAAACAAATGTGAATATAATAGAGAAACTGGGTAGCAGTGACCATAATATGATTTCATTTAATGTAAGCTTTAAACAGGAAGCAAAGCAGGAAAGATAAAAAAAAATTTAATTTTAGGAGAGCAAATTTTCCATTATTAAGGGTGGTTCTCCGTGACTTGAACTGGGAGTGAATATTGTCCTCAAAGAACACAGAAGAGAAAAAGGAATGTTTCAAGTCTGTTCAACACAAACTGAGCATCTGAGCATTTAGGCCCCTTAAAAGATGCCTCTGGGTTGGTCACTGCGGATAAACAAAAGGCTGATTTACTAAACACTTTTTTTTAGTTCTGTGTACAAAAAGGAAAATGGCAGAGCTGATAAGTCTATGAAATTGTTAACAGCAATGTCACTGCCTTAAATGAGCCTCAATGGCTCAAAATTGATATGATTAAGAAACAGTTGGGCAAAATTAGGGTTGACAAAGCACCAGGACCTGATGGATTACATCCACGTGTCCTCAAAGAGCTGAGCTCAGTTATTTTAAAGTCATTCTTTCTTATTTTTGGAGACTTTAATCACTGGCTTGGTACCAATGGATTGGCATATGGCCAGTGTGGATCCTATCTTCAAAAAGGGAGCAAAGTCATTACCAAGTAACTACAGACCGGTAAGTTTAACGTCCATAGTTGGAAAGGTTCTAGAGAGTTTGATAAAAAAAAAAAACACATAGAGGAGTTTCTGCTAGAAAATATTACAATAGGTGATACTCAGCATGAATTCAAAAACACTGTAGTTGTCAAAACAATTTTTTTATTTTTTAAGTATATTTTTATTGAAAAAATGAACAAGTATTACTAACAATATACAACATAAAGCATATGTAAAAAAATTACATATGTTACACAGTTCAAAATTGCATGGAAAATAGGGACATATATGGGCCCACAGAACTATGCTGTTGATAAATTTATCTGTGTCTAAACAATGTTCATTTACTTTTATCATAGTAAATGATACCAAAGGGAAAGAAGGGTGGGATGTCTCAAATTACCACAGATGGTATCATGAAAAAACTAAAATAAATGTTGACAGAAAATTACCTAAGGGTCCTATGTACCACCTAGAGCCCTGTGGTCATACCAGATTGTATTACGAAATGCATCTATAATTTTTACTGTCTTATTTTGTCTTTTATTTTATAAGGGAAGTTAGTAAACTGGTAGTGGAGACTGGAGATTTAGTTGATAAAGTGTACTTGGACTTTGCAAAAGCCACAGATAGTTAACCCCCCTAGCGTTCTAATTCTGTAATTTTTTTATGCAAAAAGTGATCCTATTTTTTTTGCATAGAAATTTTTGTTTATATTGTGGGCCTGTAATTCTTAGGATTAACTCCCGGGTATAATAATTCTATTTATTATATGGGATCCTGAGATCGCCGCTGGAGCGCGGGGATAAGGTAAGGGGGTCCCCCAAAGGTACCCCGAGTGTGACTCGGGATTACCGCTTTTTGCAATTTTTCCCACCCCGAGTCACACTCGGGAATACCGCTAGGGGGGTTAATATGTAAGTTAGGGTCAATAGGCTTAGAAAAGCCAGTTTGTAAATGGATAGAGAACTGGCTTAAAGATCACACCCTGAGAGTAGTGATTAATGACTCCTCTGAATGGTCTAAGTTTATTAGTGGTGTACCCCAGGGTTCAGTGTTGGTACCTTTACGGTTTAACATCTTTATAAATTATTTAGAGTTTAGGAATAAAAGTAACATTTCAGTTTTTGCAGATGACACCAAACTATGTAAAGGAATTAAATCCATACAGGGTGTCTATAATCTACAAGCAGACCTGGATGTACTGTTTGATTGGGCAACCAAGTGGCAAATGACATTTAACATTGATAAATGTAAAGTGGATTGATCTAAATTATTTAGATCAATACACTGAATATTATTGCATGCTCTTCTCATCTGTTCTTGTTTCTTCTTATTGAGATTAATTGTTTTACTTTGCCAGAGAATGCAATGTGAAACCAAATGAATTGCTGCATTCATTTGGTTTCACATTGCATTCTCTGGCACAGTAAAACAACTAATATAGCAATAGATCTATGATAATTCCTTATAAAAAAAATAATGCTGATAATGCCTGATTATTGAGCATACCTGTCAGTATAAACTTTGTGGGGTTCACTGCTGTTCAATACACGAGTGATGCCGCTACTTTAACTCCCGGCATTACTTGCGTCTATAAAATGCGGGGCCACGCATAGGCAGAGAAGCGGCTGGTCTAGAGACGCAAGGGATGTCGGGAATCGTAGTAGCACCACTGTACTCACTTCTATAGACCAGAAGCTTAATATGAATTGCAGCTGGCCCGCTGTTACTACGGATTGCAGTAGCAGCAGGCCAGCTGCAATTCATATTAAGAATTCCTTTGGGGCCCAAGAAAAAGGACATGCCGGGCCAGATTTGGCCTGCGGGCCAGAGTTTGACACCCTTGATCCAGGGGAGAATACATTTGGGCGAGTCAGGAATTGAAAAGGATCTGGGGGTTATGATAGATCATAGACTTAAAAATAGCATGCAATGCCAAGCTGCAATATCTAAAGCTACCAAAGTATCTTTTTTTGTGTTAAAAGAGTGCAGAGATCAAAACATAATCCTGCCCCGCTACAAAGCATTGGTCAGATCACATCTGTATATGCAGTCCAGTTTTGGGCACCAGTTCACAAAAAGATTTTCCTAACACTCCTCCTGACAGCATGTACACATGGGTAATCTCCGCCCCTTGCCCACCACAGGACCACTTTACCAAAGTAATAAATGTAACCTCCCTCTCCTATACAGGTGTTCTTTTTCTGTCTCTGCTCCAGGACCAGGCATTTGTTTCCCCTACCCCTGGGGCTGAGGGTATGGTGATATGGAGCTTAAATAGCCCTTTGTTGCGGGTGAGTGAGCAGCAAGGACATTTTTTCTTACCTGTTTCCATTTTCTTTGGCTGTCTAAACAGTTGCTAAGTGCCTTGCACAGGTGCAGCAAACTTCAGCTCACAGCCATCATGCAAATGGCAGTAGTAGAGATGACTTTGAAGGAAAGAATGTCTTTGCTTTTTGTTGTATCTCTGGAGCCACCTGCTGTATGGCTCCATGAAAGTGCATTATGAGCCTCAAATAATAGGCATTGCATATAATCTGGTAGAATTGTTGTTTTTGTACATACAATATGGCTTAGTGCACTATTGTTCTGCCTGTTATGGTGTTTTTACCAGGATTCTATAACTATACATACCTGTTTATCATATTGTGGTATTTGTGGGAAACACCTTGGATGTTTTTTCTTGATTACTTGTACATTTCATAATCACCAGCTGAGTAGCTCGGACCTCCCAGCTCGTCACCTTTAGCTAAACCACCTCCACCTTGCCCTTCTCCACCCCCAAACCTGCTCACCAACCACAACCCCCTGACCCCCACTTAAGAAATACACAGACACTGATGTGCGCTTAAAATCGTCTGGCAAGCAGCTGTTTGTTAAACAGTTTAAAAATAAATAAATAACCAACTTTGTAAATATAAATACACATAAATGTCCATAAATTATTCAAACAAGTAGGCAAACAAACAAACAGACCAACAATAAACAGACAGACAAACAGCAACTAACGTTTAAAATCCTCTTCATAACCACAATCCAATTAACCAAACTAAAAGCTCAATAACGTAAAGATGAACCTTTTCTGCTTTACATCTTAACCACCACCATGCTGCAGATCTCGGAAGGCATAATCCATGCTCCACCAACATTCCAATCCAACTGCGCCACCCTGGCCCCTAGCCGCCCAGCACCGGCTCAGGGGCCTTAACCAACATAAAACATAAACCGGGACTCTACCTCAGAGGACCCCTCTTTCCACCACACCGTTTTCTATGCCCAGGATCCCTGCCTTCCAAGACCCTAACCACCACAGCGAACAGACATGACACCTCACACCTGAGCGCCCCAAACTCTCAGGGCCATCTGTATACCGTCTTTGCTTTTTGTTGTATCTCTGGAGCCACCTGCTGTATGGCTCCATGAAAGTGCATTATGAGCCTCAAATAATAGGCATTGCATATAATCTGGTAGAATTGTTGTTTTTGTACATACAATATGGCTTAGTGCACTATTGTTCTGCCTGTTATGGTGTTTTTACCAGGATTCTATAACTATACATACCTGTTTATCATATTGTGGTATTTGTGGGAAACACCTTGGATGTTTTTTCTTGATTACTTGTACATTTCATAATCACCAGCTGAGTAGCTCGGACCTCCCAGCTCGTCACCTTTAGCTAAACCACCTCCACCTTGCCCTTCTCCACCCCCAAACCTGCTCACCAACCACAACCCCCTGACCCCCACTTAAGAAATACACAGACACTGATGTGCGCTTAAAATCGTCTGGCAAGCAGCTGTTTGTTAAACAGTTTAAAAATAAATAAATAACCAACTTTGTAAATATAAATACACATAAATGTCCATAAATTATTCAAACAAGTAGGCAAACAAACAAACAGACCAACAATAAACAGACAGACAAACAGCAACTAACGTTTAAAATCCTCTTCATAACCACAATCCAATTAACCAAACTAAAAGCTCAATAACGTAAAGATGAACCTTTTCTGCTTTACATCTTAACCACCACCATGCTGCAGATCTCGGAAGGCATAATCCATGCTCCACCAACATTCCAATCCAACTGCGCCACCCTGGCCCCTAGCCGCCCAGCACCGGCTCAGGGGCCTTAACCAACATAAAACATAAACCGGGACTCTACCTCAGAGGACCCCTCTTTCCACCACACCGTTTTCTATGCCCAGGATCCCTGCCTTCCAAGACCCTAACCACCACAGCGAACAGACATGACACCTCACACCTGAGCGCCCCAAACTCTCAGGGCCATCTGTATACCGTCTTGTAGCCCCAAAAACCACAAATGCATACCAATCGCATTGAGGTGCACAACATTCTTGCGGCAAATACCAACATGTTTCCTGCCCCCATTCCTCGCAATAAATCTACCCATCTCCCTACTGATCTTGATCCTAGCCTTGTTGACCCTGTCAACTGAGCGAGGCCCTCGCCAACAGGTCCTGGCAATTATGTCAGACCACACAAACACAAGCCCCAGAAATTCTAATTGCAGTCTCAGATAATCCAAACGAATGTCCCCAATTAGCTTCTTCAATGACCTCTTACCCAGGTTGTTGCCCCCCGCATGAAAAACTACCACCCCGGGCAGCCTATCCAAAGCAGCAAATTTTCTAATTTCAGACACCACCCGACTCCAGAGCAACCCCGGTACCCCAATTCAGCAAAACAAGGCTTCTTCTCTTAAAATTCCCAGCTGCCGACCATCATCTCTCACTTCCGCTCTCTTGGCTCCCCACCAGACATATGAATGCCCGACAATCCAAACCAGGCAAACTGAACCACCTATAAAACAAAAGGAACAAACGGCACAAAATACTTACAGCACTCCCCCGAGACCCCAAACCCACAACATCCCCCGACCTCACCTATAACAAATGCAGTCTCACATACAGCCGGAACCTATCAGACTCCCATCTCCCAATCTGGCGATTCGCCTCCTCCCCTAATCCCCATCTGGCTACCTCTGTGGCGGGCCCAATTCAAAAGGAGTGTGAGGAGTAACCATCACCCTCCACCCCCAACAACCCCAAACATTTCCTGAAAACACCCACAAACCGAAACTTTGATAAAAAATGACCCATCCTTCTGAATTAGCAATGGCCCTTTTACATCTGGCCTTACCCCCAAAAACCCATGCACCACCCTCACCGGGCAAACCACTGACCCTTCCAACCGATAAAGAACCACCCTGAAAGCTTTACCTTCCTTATCAGTCTTTGACTTTCTAACCAACAAACTCACCTGATCCATTGCCACCGCTATGTCATTGATGAAAATGCACCCAGATCTTTTCCTGGCCAGACAAACCACTTCACTAATCCGGAATGCGCCAAAAGACGCCAATGTATAAGCAACTTTAAACAAAACCTGCTCATACACCGACACACAAACCCCTTCCAAAGCCCCCATCAAACCCACTAACAGTGAGAATGACACTGGTCGCCTAGCATCCAGCATTCTCTACCCTCTCTGATAACCCTTAACCGCCTGCTGCACAACAATTTCCTTGGTCACATTACAAAAACCATGTAGCTTGAACCAGAACGCGAGCCCCGCCAACATCCTACCCAAGGAAGCCCTAGACACCTTCGCCACAAAGTTCCTCGCCAACCAAAACAATACCTGATGAACAAACTCACCTTCCTCCACTGTTCTCCCCATTTCTTCCTGCAACTTTTCCCAATCTTGCCAAACTCCGGAATAGGCCCGCCAAGTGGCTGCACTCACCGAGTTCTTAATGCACCGACTGATGATCCCATTGCAACCTACCAAAGATATTCCGTACAGGGACAACCCAGGTGCTCTGCTCCCGATGCCAGCTCCCGAAACTTATCCTACTGCAAAGGAGACAATGCGTCAGCCACGACATTGTACACACCTGGAATGTGACGCGCAAAAACAAAAATATTGTATTGCAACAACGCACAACCAACTGACGCATCAACCTGACCGCCGGCGGGGATCCAACCGAAAAACGATTAAGGGCCTGAACCCACCCCATTGTTAGTGGAACTGAACCTTCTTGTTGGTCAGCTCCACCCCCAACAACTCAACCGCGACTACAATAGGAAACAGCTCAAGGACCACCAAATCCTGTACCAAACCAAGCTCCACCCACTCCCAAGGCCATTCCCCAGCACACCATTTCCCCCCAAAATACGCTCCAAACCCATGCGCCCCTGCCGCATCTGTAAACAGTTCCTGGTCCACCGAACCCACCGGCCCATCCAGCCACAAGGCCCTCCCCTTAAACGATTCCAAAAACAACAGCCAAACCTGCAAGTCCGCCCTCATCTCCTTTGTGATCCTAACAAAGGGGGTAGGCACCACCACCCCAGCTGTGGCCGCCCCCAGTCTCCTACAAAATGTCTGTCCCATCCTCATGACCCTGCAAGCAAAATTCAGCTTACCCAACAACGACTGCAGCTCCCTCAGGCGCAGCTTCCGTCACCCGCAGGCAAACCTCACCTCTTCCTTCAGCGTCAGTAACTTGTCACTTGGAAGCCTGCTCTCATGGTCGTTGAATCCAACTCAACCCCCAGAAACACCAGCGATGTAGCCCTTCAGTCTTGTCTGCTGCCAACGGGATCCCAAACCAATCCACCACATGCTGTAAAGTAGCCGACAATACCCTACATAAAGAACTATTAGGCGGCCCAATCAACAAAAAATCATGCAGATAATAGATGACAGAATCTACCATCCACAGCCTTCCTCTGCCTGAACTAGTCCTCATACCGCAGCCAAGCAAACCCCCCATACATTCTATATGCCTCCCGTATCGTGTCCAAAAAGCAAAAAAGCACTGTACAATTGTCTGAATTTTCTCAATGGCCCCTCAAAGCACACATAAACCTCCCCCCAAGCCAAATCGCTGACAGGCACCCCCGCCTCCCCCTCCTTTGCTTCCCCCGCAGCCTCCTTGCTTCCTTGAGATGATCCCGCATCCACACTCTCCACCCCCCTTTGGTATGCCCCTAAACCCGCGCCCCCTTTAGTAAACCCTACTCCCCTCCAGCTTCCGCAATACCTCCTTCATACCCTCAAGCACCTCTGTGACCCCCACCTACACCACCCCTCAAAGCCCCCCTTTGCACCCCAATACCTCACACCCCACCACTTCAGTACCACCTCTTCTCCTGACCCCCCCACCCCCCAACCCCCGACTCTCAGTTCCCCCTGCTCTTCAACTTTTTTATCCTTCTGCACATTATTGTGCTCTTCATCCCATTCCCCCTCCACACCTACCTGACAGCCCAGGTCTTCTAGGGCCTGTCAGTCTGTCCCTCGAGCCCTGCACCGCATCCAGCGGGGAGCTCGCACTCAGGGGAGCCGGCAGCATCTCTTCCTGGATGTCCTGGTGATGCAGCCCGGATTCCCCGCGTGTAAATTCCGGTTCTTTGTCACTTCCGGTCTGCCTCCCAATGGCACTTCCAGTCGCGGACTCCTTACACCGCCTCTCCAGGGCAGCAGAGCCACTCCTGGAACCCAAACCGCCCCCGGGGGGCCGCAGCACATGCCACTACCACCACCGAGGAACGACCAGACCCAGAAGATTCTGCGGATGGGCCAACCTTGGGACACCTCCACCAAGTACCTGCACTAGGCGAGTCCCCAGCTTCAGGTAAGGCCTGCCCGTGCAACGCCTCATGTACATTTGACCAGGGGCTGCTCCCCCTAGTGGCCACAGCCCCCTTACTAGATGCTCCCTTCCTATGGGGCCCCGCAGAACACGAGGCCCTTGCTTCCCGAAAGGCCCCAGGGCTGGGAGCCTCTCTCAGTGGGGAAAGGGGGCTGCGCTCCCTGACAGCCACAGCCCCCATGCAGGCTGGCTAGGAGGGTCCCTGGAGGGGCTCCCATGGGGACCACTAGCTCTTTGGAAGGGGTCTGGACTGAGGCGCACCGGAGGCCTCTGCCCCCGAGGCCTTAACCCCAGTAACCTAGCTTAAAGCAGCCCCCCCGCAGCACCTCAGCTGCTCTATCCTGCAGCCAAGCTTCACCTCATGAAACCGCTGCTTCAGTAAGCTGGGCCATAAGACCCTTCACTGACTCCATGTTGCCTACCTTAATCCACCGAACTTTTGTCTTCCCTGCACACTAGCTGTTTAGAAAGAAGGCCTCCTACTTCCTGCCTCTCCTTTTTAAGCCCCTTTCTCTAACCCTCCTCTTCGCTTTGCGCTAACACTCTCCCTCTCCTCGTGCGTACTGAAACAATTAACCCTCACCCTCTCACTGGAGCCTCTCACTTCTGTCATGCCGGCCCTGCGTGTAACTTTAGACCCTATGGACCTCTCTTTAGATGTTAATGAGTACATTGTTAATCTTAAAACTACTCCAGCAGGGGTGACAGCCTTTGTTAGGTGACCATTACTGTCCTGCCTACAGCAGGCGCCATTTTTAAAACCTTTTTCTGTTTTTACTTCTTTGTAGCTGCTATGCTGACTGGTAGGAAGTCAGATAGGAAGTTTTATTTGTTAGGTACATATAAAAGAAAGATTTACTTGTTTTAGTTGCTGGCTGACCTAACCTTGTCTCATAGGCACAAAAACTGTGGCACAGGTAGGGGATAAAAAGCCCTCCAAGAAAGCATACCAGGAAGTCAGAGCATGCTTCTCTCCAGCTCAGTCTACAGTGCCTCTATTAGAGGGTGTGTAACAAAGGATGTGTCTCCATGTAGGCCAGTGTCAAAGGGTGCTAAGGCTTCCTTAATGCAAAGTGGCAATGCTACGAGGCATTTATCCAACTTACTAGCAATGTGCAATATGGGCCCCTCAGGTCAGCTAACATTGAAACCAGTTAATGTTTTGGCTGTTTGTAAACATGACATTCTTCCCACATTTATCACACTGACCATCACACTGACCAGCAATGTACAATTTGTGCCTCCCAGGTAAGCTAACTCTGACACCAATTAATGTTTTGGCTGTTTGTAAAGGTTACATTCTTCGCACTGGCAGCAATACAACCAGGCATTTATCCCACTGACCATCACAGAAGTGTACAGTGATCTGTGGATGTGTGGATTGTGGCAATGGTTCCTTAAATCTCACAAGTTGTTTCAGGGAATTTTCCCATCTTAAAAAAAATTAGAAAGAATGGATTTAGGCCATCAAGCAAAGAGAAACCTCCTGCCCATTTTAGGTCAGTCCGCATATCGCTCTGCCCTTGAAGTATGCGGGGTGTGTGACACAAAGGCTTTGCCCTTCAAACGTATCTGTGCATCTTGCTTTAAAGAAGCAAATAAAGATAAGGAAGCACAACCAAGCCATGCATTATGACCGCGCCAGATACTTCCCCGCCTGCCTTTCAAGTACTATCTGTGCAGCAAAGGGATAAAAGCCCTGGAAAAAAGCATCTCAGAAAAACAAGATACCTGGCTTCTCTCAGTCCTATTAGTCGTTCTAGAAGAGCATGAGGGTAAAAAGAAAGTTCACCCTGTGAAATTACCAATGGAAAGAGTTCACTCTCTCATTCCAGATGCAAATCAGTGGAGCACCTGGAAAGTAAATCGAGTTGGGCATGTGGCGCAAGAGCATTACCATTCAAGCAGGAGTCAGCTATATGCTTTAACCCCCCTAGCGTTCTAATTCTGTCAGTTTTTTTATGCAAAAAGTGATACAATTTTTTTTGGCATTGAAATTTGTTGTTTATATTGTTGGCCTGTAATTCTTAGGATTAACTCCCGAGTATGATAATTATATTTTTGTATTATATCATATTCATTAATTAAAATATAATAAATATTAAAAAATAATAATTATAAAAAATAATGAAATAATAGACCACAACAATGTTATTTATCAAAGAAAAACAAATTTATCAAAACATGTTCACTGAAATTTGTCCAAACAAGGGTGCAATAATATTGATAAAGCAAACCACGCACATCCTTGTAGGTGCTGCCTTTCTCTGGGTTGGTGGGATGAATTCAGTGAAGTGATGACCAGTCAGGCGTTCTGGGGTGACAACGGTAGCAGCACAATGTCCAAGTCTATTTATAGCCACTGATAGTGTTTGGTGGTTCTTGACTATGGATTTGGAAACTTGCAAAATGAAGTCTGAATGATTCACAGGCCTCTGACTATTTTTTCTGTACAGATTGTAGGCATTTGATAGGCCTGAAAATCTTCTTGTAGTACTTCCTTTGCTGTTTCTTCATCGCTGGGTAGAATGTCATAGCTTGGTCAGCTCTGTCCACACCTCCCATGGTGTTGTTGTAGTCAATCACCACCTGTGGCTTCATCACTTCTTTCCCACATTTGTGTGTACCAGAACAGTGGAGGCATTTTGGGCAGTACTCATCAGGCACCCATCTTTTGTGTCACGCCATCTCAGGGCCATCATCTTGCCTTTCTGCCAGGCAACACTTTCTCCTGTCTTCAGGCTCCATGAGAGATAGCACTGAAGATATTGCCAATCCATAATGGCTGTATCTGGGGTTGAACTGTGTCCCTTTTTCAGTGTAAAGTACTGTATTCCAAATGTAGCCTGATGAAGATTCGTACAGCATATACGTTTTCATGCCAAATCGTGCCCTCTTTGAAGCAATGTATTGCACCCAGCTGAGCCTCCTCTTGTAGGCCATTAGACTTTCATCAATACTGATGTCTGGCACATAGGTCTCCTAGAAATTTTTTAGAATCATCTGAGACACTTCCCAAATTTTCATCAGTTTTGGTGCAGGATGGGTAGTCTCATCCAATTTTTCATTGTTTGCGAAGTGCAGGTACTTCATGATGAGGGAAAAAAATCGGTATTCTGGCATGACTGGCAATTTTGACTGGCATGACAATTTTATTCTTGGACCAGTACCACTTCTGAACGGGTTTGCCCACAACTCCCTGCAGAATCACCAAGCCCAAAAACAGCCAAATGTCATCCTTGGTCACAGGTTCCCACTTTCTGCTTCTTGCAAACCTCAGGAGTGGAGCACCTAATTGTTGTCCACAGTACCTGCATAAAACAAAACAAAAAAGGTCTTTTAGAATATGTTCTTTTATAGGGTGGTGAAGGTTGCAAGTAATATGTTATCAAACACAGAGCAACATACATGTTTGCATAAAAAAAAATAAAGTTTTTTTAGTAATGTGTTAGCAAACACAGAGCGGCTTACCTGTTTGTCTCCACAACAACTTTTTCGATAACTTCATCAGTCAAAAGCAATTTCAGGTATGCCAGGGGGAATGCGATCAATTTTCATCCCAGGTGCTCCAACAGCTGTTGCTGCTCGCATCTAACTAGTGATGCGAGCAGCAACAGCCGTTGGTGAATCCAAGGGTTGAGGCAGGGCAGGACATACCCACTTGCATAACCCGGAAGATGTCATATCTTCCCGGGTGATGTGAGCAGCAATAGTTAATTCCAGGGGTGGTGCCAGCAGGAAATCGTCACTGGCATCACCCCTGGAATTTACTATTGCTGCTCGCATCACCAGGTAGTTACGATGTACAATGCACAGCGGCGTGGCCGGGACCCCGGGTGGCATTTAAAGCAGGTTACACGGTAATCTGCTTTTAAATTTCCCGCCCGGCCATGCCCCCTAACATACAGACACCCCGGCATGGATCACGAGGCACAGGTAAAAGGGGCTTTTTTCTTACCTCGATTGTGACTCAGGGTTAGCACTTTTTGCATTAAAAATCCACCCCCAGTCACATTTAGGATTACCGCTAGTGGGGTTAAAGAACCAGGCAAAGATAAAGAAAGTGAATCAAGGCTAGTAAAAAGTGGCCGGTCTTCACCTAAAGAAGTTATCCTACATTTTAGAATTAAACTCCAATTATTTTCTGTTTAGGATCCTCTGGGTCACTGTCTAGATGGAGACTTGAAGCAAATCTACACCACAACAGGTCTGGTTGTTGCCCAGCAGTAGTATTAGGATTGGTGTCATGTTGTTAGGGCCAGATAAACAGGTCCTGTATGCTGCCCCAGATCCTATTTGGAAGAAGGCATACTGAGGAACACAAGGGGAAGGTTGTCAGGGTGTGGCATAGGCATCAGTAGCTATTTTACATAACTGTGCAGGAGACAAGAGATTTCCTGTCAAGAAATTTGTTAACCCTCAGTAAATGGAACCTAAAAATCCTAGGTTCTGTAGTCAGATAGTCTATGAAAAGCCCAAGGAAAGCCTTTTGAAGATGTATCGATCTAGACGTTGAAGATTGAAACAAGTTTGTCCAGGTTTACGATATTTGGAAAAGCATGCGGACACCCTGGGAAATTTCAGTCAGGCAACTTGGTTTCCGAATAGAGGTTTTTGTCAGGCTCTCTGAGATCCTGGTACAATCAGACAACAGTTCCAAGAAATTCATAGAAGTGCAATGCGCTTCTATCTTATGTGCAAGAATGGGGCATGCAATGGTGCTGCTATCAATAGGAGAGCAAGAAAGAGGATTCTATTCAAACTTTTCATAGTAAATGACCTCTCATGGGTTTAGGTCAATTCTGTACCTGAAGGATTTCAATTCTTTTTACACTAGAAGGTTTTGTATGATAATCTTGCAGATGACCTTGTCAGTCATTTGTCTCGCTCATTGGATAATTTCAATAGATCTAGCAGAAACGTACAGGCCTGTCTCGATTGGGAAATGCCACCAGACATTTTTCCTGTCTGAGATGTTTCAAACACCTCCAGTTCACCTGTCGACCCTTCATTATTTCTACAGCTCCGAAGATGGTTAATAAACATTTGTCACAGTGATAACCTTGCTGTGGTTCAGGGAGTTAGCCTATGTCAATACTTGAACAACATTCTTTGCTGACAATATCCAAAACCAAGTTGGACAGTCACAAGAAGACAACTCTGCAAACTCTGACTTTGGTGATCAGAAGAATCAGTGGGGGTCAATGCAGGGAATAGAAGTTTGAGGATAATATTAATTACTGTGAAATCTAGAACACTTTTGCCTTCGTACAAAGTGGCACAAATGATGGTGTGGGCTCAAGGAGTTTTAGAGGGGTCGACACTGCCAGCAAAGGAAATATTATTTTATTATAATTATGCAGGTCAGATCTTCTCATTACCAGAGAAAGTGGATCAAAGGTTGTCTATTTCAATCAAGTCACAGTCGGGTTTTTTGTTTTTTATGGACAAAGAAGCATTTCAACTTTTCTTTCTCCCTAACCACCAGAATAAAAAATCTGTTGGGTGATCATATGAGCAGATCATTTCTCAACCACAAGTGACCTCTGGGCAGACACAGTTTTTCAAATCCATAGACCTGCCTGCATCTCCAGTTAGGTCCAAGTGCCAGCAAAGACTTGGCATGACCCTGGCACGAGGAATTGATTTTTTTCCCTACTCCTTTTATTCTTTCTTGCTAGGACTAACTTTTCCATGGCCATTAGCAGCATTCTATCTCTGACTGCCTGGGACTGAATGCCAACTTGCTGGAAGGCAGCGGCTCGTAGCATCTGGCTATTCTCGGTGGTGGCAGATATGCTCAAAGCTTACAAACATCTGTAAATAGATGCCACAATATAGAGAAAGTTTATATTTGTATAGCAGAAATCAAGTTTTTTTTGGTTAACCCATCACCAGAACAGGTTTCAGAATGTTCTGCATTCAGCTTGGAACGCGGGGTCAACTTCTTTAGGTCCAAGTGTCAGCCCCCACAACCACCAAATGAGTGGAACGTCTTTTGTGGTGACAGTTCTTCAAAGCAGTTGTGAAATTGAGGCCTTCAGTAAAGTAATTCTTTTCAGCATAGGACTTGCCTCAAGTTCTGAGCTCACGTGTCCTACAAGTTCTCAGGGGACTTCCCTTCCATCCAGTCTAGGTATTCACAATAGGTAAAAGGACTTGGAAGATTAAATTCTTGATTTACTGTGACCATGACAAGCAAGGTTTCATAACTATGCACCCTTTTGGGAAGGAGTTAGATTGCACCTGTCTTCCGGAAATGTACGGGCATCTATCATTGAATGTCTTATTAAATGTGTATCCTGTGTATTACTCCAACTGAGAAGTAATTCCTCAGCATGGAGACACTCATTTCCTAAAGGTTCTCATGAAAATGAGGAAGATACCATGTGGTATGCTTACATCATGAGAACTTGATTCTCATGATGTGTGGCACTTGCATTGTTTTATAATACATTTTCTGTCATGTTTGTCAAAGATGTATACTCTGGAATACCTATTATATCATTTGTAACTAATGTTATATCTCGTTATCTCTCTAATACATAATTGTTTACATGCTTCTGCAATATCCACGTATTACTTGTTTAGCACGCTTGTAATTATTATTAGTGTTGTGGTTCGAATTCGGGTCATCCTAATGTTTGACCCAAATATGGCTGTTCGAATTCGGGTCGACCAGACCCGAATTTTGTTGGATTCGAAGCCCCTATTTCGACCCTCCCACAATGCCTTGGGACCTCCCCCATAATGCTTAGGGCCCTCCAATAACAGCAGGGATCTCCTCCATGTTTGTTGTGGCAGGCATAGGGTAGAGCGTGCCTGCATTTAAAACTCCTGACAGAGATTTGCTAGCATCACAACCTTTCTGTGCTGCTTGGCTTGCTTTGTCAAAGTAAAGAAAGTGTCACACTAACACTATTAGTCAGATAGATAGTTGGATTGTACTGTTGGGGGAGTCCTGAAATCTACTGTACTCAGATAGAGTGCTTCACTGTTAGATAGATAGTGAGTGTGAACCAGAACCAGGGTACCCTCCCTGACCGCGTGCACAGTATAACACTTGTACTGAAAGACAGACACACAGACGCAGTGTATACTGCAGTATATAGTTTGTACACTGTGCTGCATATTACAAGCGTCACCACTG
>NC_092869.1:17160988-17201173 GCF_032062135.1 Pyxicephalus adspersus
GTACATGACCCAGCCTGGGTCAAGTGATTGTACCCCCTCTTCATCCCAGTCCCAGACACAGGCCTCACAGGTGTCCCAAACAGTCCATGATACACTTGTTCTCCCTAATTCTTCATCAGCGGCTGGAAAGTCAAGCATTCCTTGAAGATGCTCAGTTGTTTCAGTCATCTGACAAAGAGAGGGAGTTCACAGGCTCCCCCCACCCCCAATTACTTTTCACCGAACACTCTGAGCCAGACAAGCCATTCAAACTGGCTCCAAAAGGCCGCTGCTTCCTTTCCGAACATACAGGGAATCTGTCTCTTCTGATGATGATGATAATGATGTTCTTAATCTGACATGGGGTGAACAAGGAGATCATCATAGGCAGGAAGTGTAGGAGGAGGAGGAAGAAGAGGAGGAGGAGGTTGCAGAGCGCCCTCAAAGGGGAGGAAGGAGGAAGAGGGTAAAAGCTGCCCACACTCTGCAGTCTTCACGTACCAGTGAGGCAAGTCATAGTTGTCCATCGCCAAAAGCTGTCACCACACAGGAGCACCTTTCGGCCCAGTTTAATGTTCGTCCGTGTGGGCATTTTTTAGTGTCCATAGTGATGACAACAGTATGGTCATCTGCAAACTGTGTGCTCAACACTTTGAACGAGGCAAAAAACCCAAACAAACTTCGAACAAGTTGCATGAGCGCATATTTAAAAAGCCACCACGCAGTAACCTGACGGGAACACGTAGTCAGAACACAAAGCTCTGTGCGACCACCTCCACCCAAGAAGCAAGCTCAAACTGCTGGATCTTCCTCTGCTGACTTTCCTCCTTCTGCCACCAAAGTTACCCGTGCTGCTGCCAGAAATTTGTGTGGGGCATGTAGCTGAGCATTACCTTTTTCAGGCTCCACTAGCGATGAGCAGGAGCTCCAATGCAGATTGGCTGCTGTTTGTCACATTACTAGCAGTCAAGACCAAGCATCATTGCCATCCCCCACACCTTCTACCCCATCGTCCAATGTTTCTGTGGTTAGCATTAGCAGCATGCAACCTTCCATCCCCCAGATGCTGGAGTGCAAGAGGAAATTTGGTCCAAATGACCTTAAAAAAAAAAGCTAATCAATACAACAATTTGCACAGCTGATTGCGTTAGAGCTCCTCCCTTACCGGCTGGTGGACTCTAAAGCGTTCTGTTATGCAACAGTATTTTGCAGAAAAATGTGCTCCCGCTTTGCAGGAACACTTGCAGAGCAATGTGTCCGTGACCCTGCAGCACTCTGGAAAGGTGCACCTGACAACCGACAGTTGGTCGAGCAAGCATGGAGTGGAAAGATATATTTCCTATACAGCTCACTGGGCAACTTTGGTGGCAGCAGGGGAAGATGCAGCTGCAGCATGGCCTGCATACCTACCTCCGCCCAGAGCACATGGCCATGCAATCTCCTCCTCAACCTCCACTTCCACCTCCCCCTTTGCCTTGGAGACCCAGCACCTCCCATTTGGCAGCATCTGTTAACCGCCAGCAACAACCTGCAGTTTCCTGTTTCGGTGCACAATTCAAATGTTGCCACGCAGTCCTGAAGTTGCGAAGCCTGGGTTCCCTCAGCCACACGGGCACAACCATTCTAAGTGCCTTGTGGGAGCAGGAGGACATATGGCTAACTCCAGCCAGGCAAGGTCGTGTGTGACAATGGGGCTAATCTGCTGGCAGCCCTGCATTGTGGGAAACACACACGTACCTTGCCTGGCTGACGTTATGAAAATGATAGTGCAGCGCTTCCTTAGGAATTACCCAGGCTTCCAGCTGCTGTTGCTGAAGGCCAGAAAGTTGTCAGCACATTTCCGCTGGTCGTCCACAGCCAGTGCCACACTGGTGGATTTACAGCGAAATCTCAATCTGCCAGTGCACCGGTGAATTTGTGTGGTGGCCACTCGTTGGAATTCCACCTTTTACATGCTGCAGCAGCTGGCTGAACAACAGAAAGCGGTGGCTGAATACGTGGCAGGATCGGTTCTTTCAGACGTATACCTACATTACTTTTCTTCAGCCTTGCGGAGTGGCTGCAAATTGAGGACTTGTGCACTGTATTTGTCACCTTTTGAAGAGGCGACCAGGATGATCAGCAGGGATCAGGAGCTGCAGCAAGAGATGACGTTTCAAACATCATCTCAGACCGCAAATCCAGGAAGAGGAGGGGGTGGAAGAGGATAAGGAGGACATTGCAGGCATGGGAGAAGGGGAGGAAGGGGCAGAGGAGGATTTTGAAGGTACATGGCATCCATCCACCCAAACACAAGGCGTACTGGGAGGAGGAGACGGTGGGCCCTGAGACGGAGCAAGGACGGCATTAGTGGTTGAGGTCATCACCTATATGGACAGTTTAAAAGCTGTAGCTAGTGGAGACATTGCTGTGTAGGGGACTGCCTTTTCCTATCTGCTAGCTGTAACTTTCCAAAATGCGGCATGGACAGCCTTGTTAACTGGCCTCTACAGCTGGGTACTGGCTACTGGGCAGGCGGTAGCAGTAACAACAGGAGGAAGAGGTGGTGGGCTCTGGAACAAAGTGTGGACGGCATTAGTAACTGCCATCTAGAGTAGGGTACTGGGCAGGCGGCAGCATCAGTGAAAGCAGGAGGAGGAGGCGGTGGGCCCTTAGAAGTGTGGATGGCATTGTTAACAGGCATCTAGAGCTGGGTACTGGGAGGAGGAGGCGGAGGGCCCTGAGACGGAGCAAGGACGGCATTAGTGGTTGACCCTATATGGACAGTGCAGAAGCTTTGGCTACTGGAGACATTATGTGTAGGGGACTGCCTTTTCCTATCTGCTAGCTGTAACTTTCTAAAATGTGGCATGGACAGCCTTGTTAACTGGCATCTACAGCTGGGTACTGGGTACCGGGCAGGCGGCAGCAGTAACAGCAGGAGGAAGGGGTGGTGGGCTCTGGAACAAAGTGTGGACGGCATTAGTATCTGGCATCTAGAGTTTAGTACTGGGCAGGCGGCAGCATCATTTACAGCAGGAGGAGGAGGCGGTGGTCTCTGAGACGGTGCGGGGACTGCATTGGTAACTGGCATCTAGAGCTGGTTACTGGGCAGGTGGCAGCATCAGTAACAGCAGAAGAAGGAGGCAGTAGGCCCTGAGACGTACTGTGGACGGCATTACTAACTGGCATTTAGAGTTGGGTACTGGGCAGCAGCAGTAACAGCATGAGTAGGAGGCATTTAGCACTGAGACGGAGTGTGGACGACATTAGTAATTGGCATCTAGAGTTGGGTACTAGGCAGGCAGCAGCAGTAACAGCATGATTTGAAGGCGGAGGGCCCTGAGACGGCGTGTGGACTGCGTTAGTATCTGGCACCTACAGTCAGGTACTGGGCAGGAGGCAGCATCATTTACAGCAAGAGGAGGAGGAGGAGGCGGTGGGCTCTGAGACGGAGCTTAGACGGCATTAGTGTCTGACATCTAAAGTCAGGTACTGGGCAGGCAGCAGCATCATTTACATCAGGAGGAGGAAGCAGTGGGCTCTGAGACGGAGTGCGGACGGCATTAGTATCTGGCATCTAGAGTTTTGTACTGGGCAGGTGGCAGCATCATTTACAGCAGGAGGAGGAGGTGGTGGGCTCTCAGACAAGGTGTGGACTGCATTAGTTTCTTGCATCTAGAGTTTTGTACTGGGAAGGCGGCAGCAGTAACAGGCAGTAGGAGGCGGTGGGCCCTGTGGCGGAGCATGGACAGCATTGGAGGTTGAGGCCATCACCTCTATGGACAGTGTAGAAGCTGTAGCTAATTGAGACATGAATGGATTAACGAAAATCACACTTTCCATACCTACTATCTAGTGAAACCACATCAAAGGGAATGGACTTGGTGGAATACCCAGGGAAATACATACATTTTTTTATCATTTGTGGATATCTAGCAAGTGCTATCATAGCTAAAAATCTGTATTTGTTTCACATAAATACATACATTTTTATGGGTTTTAGGATACATACCAAGTGCTATCAGAATAAAATATCTGTATTTGTTTATTTTGTAGAATAATACATCAACTTTTATGGCATTAGGGATATATAGCAAAGTGGGATCAGAACTAAAGATCTGTATTTTCTGTAGAGAAATATAGAATATGTATTGGTCTTTAGGATCAATACCAAGTGCTATCAGAATTAATTTCTAGATTTTTGGTTGATAAATATAGACATTTTTATGGCTTTTGGGGAAGAAATACTAAATTTTTTTATGGGTTTTAGGATAGATACCAAGTGCTATCATAATAAAATATCTGTATTTTTTTTTACAGAAATACAGACATTTTTAGTTTTTTTGTGATAAATTGCAAAAGGTATCCTAAATTATACCTCCTGTGATATATCACAAAAGACAGAAAAAATTCTATATTTATCCATAAAAAATACAGATATTTAATTCTGATAGCACTTCCTTTCTATCTAAATAGCCATAAAAAAAACTGTATTTCTCTCTAAAAAATACTGATATTTAATTATGAATCATAATTAAATATCTGTATTTTTTAGAGAGAAACACATACATTTTTATGGCTTTTTTGATAGATAGCAAGTTGTAGCCTGAATTAAATATCTGTATTTTTTTGTAGAAAAACAAATATTTTGCTGTTTATTTTGATAGATAGCAAGTGGTATCAAAATTAAATATCTGTATATCATCAGATATCTGTATTTTTTTATAGAAAAACAAATATTTTGCTGTTATTTTGATAGATAGCAAGTGGTATCAGAATTAAATATCTGTATATCATCAGATATTCCGGCTTCCAGCAGCTGCTGCTGCTGCTGGAAGCCAGAAAGGCTGAGCACAAGTCCCTTACAAGCACTTCTTGGTAGTGCTGCATTTTAGGTCCCCTGTATTGGGGCAAGATCAGTTGTTGTATCTCAGGCTTGTAACGTGGATCCAGTAATGTTGCACTCCAATAGTCGTCGCTATTCTGAAAACAAACAGACTCTGCCACGTAATCCACCACCGCTTTCTGTTGTTCAGCCACCTGCTGCAGCATGTAAAAGGTGGAATTCCAATGTGTGGCCACATCACAAATTAACTGGTGCACTGGCAGGTTGAGATTTCGCTGTATATCCACCAGTCTGGCACTGGCTGTGTACTACCGGCGGAAATGCGCTGACAACTTTCTGGCCTTTAGCAACAGCGGCTGGAGGCCTGGGTAATTCCTAAGGAAGCGCTGTACTATCAGGTTCATGACGTGAGCCAGCCAAGGTACGTGTGTGTGAGTTTCCCACAACGCAAGGCTGCCAGCAGATTGGCCCCGTTGTCACACAGGACCTTGCCTGGCTGAAATCTGTTAGGTGTTAGCCATATGTCCTCCTGCTCCCGTAAGGCACTTAGAATGGCTGTGCTCGTGTGGCTGAGGGAACCCAGGCTTCGCAACCTCAGGACTGCGTGGCAAGGTCTAAATTGTGCACCGAAATAGCAAACTGCAGGTTGTTGCTGGCAGTGAACAGATGCTGCCGAATGGGAGGTGCTGGGTCTCCAAGGCAAAGTGTCCCTGGAGGAAGAGGTTGAGGCACAAGATTAAAAGGAGAAGGTGGAAGTGGAGGTTGAGGAGGAAATTGCATGGCGATGTGCTCTGCGGGGAGGTAGGTATGCAGGCCTTGCTGCAGCTGCATCTTCCCCTGCTGCCACCAAAGTTACCCAGTGAGCTGTATAGGAAATATATCTTCCCACTCCATGCTTGCTCGACCATCTGTCGGTTGTCAGGTGCACCTTCCCAGAAACTGAAAGCTGCAGGGCCATGGACACATTCCCTGCACGTGTTCGTGCAAAGCAGGAACATATTTTTCTGCAAAATACTGTCGCTTCGGCATAACGTACTGTGGGTTCACGCAGAAGAATGCGTAACGGAACGCATTGGAGTCCACCAGCCGGTAAGGGAGGAGCTTTAACGCAATCAGCTGTGCCGCATTGATTAGCTTTGTTTTGGGGTCATTTGGGCCATATTTCCTCTTGCGCTCCAGCATCTGGGGGATGGAAGGTTGGATGCTGCTAATGCTAACCACAGAAACATTAGACGATGGGCTAGAAGTTGTGGGGGATGGCAATGATGCCTGGTCCTGACTGCTAGCAACGCGACAAACAGCAGCCGATCTGCGTTGGGGCTCCTGCTCACCGCTGGTGGAGCCTGAAAAAGGTAATGCTCGGTTACATGCCCCACTCAAATTTCCGGCAGCAGCACGGGTAACTTTGGTGGCAGAAGGAGGAAAGGCAGCAGAGGAAGATTGAGCAGTTTGAGCTTGCTTCTTGGGTGGAGGTGGTTGCACAGAGCTCTGTGCTTTGACCAGGTGTTCCCGCCAGGTTACTGGGTGGTGGGTTTTTAAATGAGTGCTCATGCAACTCGTTCTAAGTTTGGGTTTTTGCGTCATTTCAAGTGTTGAGCACACAGTTTACAGATGACCATAGTGTTGTCATCACTATGGACATTAAACAATGCCCACACTGGTGAACATCTAACTGGGCCAAAAGGTGCTCTGAAGCTGGTGCTCGTGGTGGCGGTCCGTGGTTTTTGAGGCATAGCTGTGGTGACAGCTTCTGACGATTTATGTCTATGACTTGCCTCACTGGTACTTGAAGAATGCAGAGTGTGGGCAGCTTTTACCCTCTTCCTCCCTCTCCCCCTTTGAGGGCGCTCAGCAACCTCCTCCTCCTTTTCTTCCTCCTCATCTTCTTCCTGCCTATGATGATCTCCTTGTTCGCCCCATGTTGTATCAAGGACATCATTATCATCATCAGATGAGACAGTTTCCCTATATTTGACGAAAGGAAGCAGCGGCCTTTTGGTGCCAGTTTGAATTGGCTCGTCTGGCTCAGAGTGTTCTGGTGAAAAGTAACTGGGGGGAAAGCCTGTGAACTGACTCTCTTCGTTAGATGACTGAAACAACTGAGCATCTTCAATGAATGCGTCGTCTCTCCAACCCCTCGGTGAGTCTCCTCTACAAACTGCCGTACACGTGACTTTCCAGTCACTGATGAAGAACTAGGAGGAACAGGTGTATCATGGACTGTTTGGGACACCTGTAAGGCCTGTGTCTGGGACTGGGATGAAGAGGGGGTACAATCACTTGACCCAGGCTGGGTCACGTACTCCACTACATCTTGTTCCTGGTGTGGCAATAATGGATGCCCACTACCAACAGCAGCGCTTCTTGTACTTGAGTCTGCAGCTAAAAACAAACTCATACTGCTTTGCTTGCCACCCCTGCCAAAGCTGCCCTTTCCACTTTGACCAGACATTGTAGAAATGTTTTTCTTTATGTGGCTTGACACCCTGCAAAATACTTTGTAGCTAAGATGCTGAATGTATATGTCAATTTGTACAGTAAGTGGATTTTTTTATTGGGGGGTGAGGGGGGGTTGACACAAAAAATGCAAGTGCGCTGTGTGTGTTGTATGCAGCACTTTGCTTCAATGGTGACGCTTGTAATATGCAGCACAGTATACAAACTATATACTGCAGTATACACTGCGTCTGTGTGTCTGTCTCTCAGTACAAGTGTGATACTGTGCATGCAGTCAGCGAGGGGACCCTGCCTCTGGCTGCGTGTATGTAACACACTGACTGTCTATCTATCTATGTATCAGTGAAACACTCTACCTATTTGAGTACAGTAGATTTCAGGACTGCACCAATACAGTACAATCCAACAACCTATCTGACTAATAGTGTGATTGTGTCACAGTCTAACAAAGTAAAGCACTTTTTTTCACTTTGACATAGCAAGCCAAGCAGCACAGAAAGGTTGTGATGCTATCAGCAAATCTCTGTCAGGAGTGGTAAATGCAGGCACACCTTGGCCCTATATAGGCCAATGGCTGCCTGTGTGGCATGCTGTGACAGACAGCCAATTGGCTGCCTGCCACAACAAACATGGAGGGGGGCATCCCTGCTGTTATTGGAGGGCCCTAGGCATCATGGGGGAGGTCCCTAGGCATTTGTGGGAGGGTCGGGGCTTCAAATTCAGCAAAATTCAGGTCGGGTCTACCCGAATTCGAATGGTCATATTCGGGTCAAACATTAGGACGACCTGAATTCGAACAACACTACTTACGAACCTAAGCACTGTGGCAGTGTAGACTCCCTCATAGAAGGACTGAGTTCTTAGTTAGGAAGATTTGGGAAATTTTTTATTGAATTTGTGCACACTGATGGCTTCTGTTTAATGTATAGAATATAAGAATTTTGATGCCAATAGTCAAAAGTGTAAGAAATATTGTATATAAGATAAGTTTGTGTACTAATCTTGTTGCCAAGGTGAGGTTGGGTCAATCCTCACTGCAGTGGTTGCCTGGGGCAAGCAGTAACGTGACCTAAGCTACATTTTGGTAAGCAGTCCTGGGAACAAGACATCAGCGAGCACTGCAGCCCCCAACTGAACTAACAATAACTACAACCGTCTGATATTTTTACTGTAATTTATACTATGGGGATCTCCCAAGGTAAGGGGAATCCCACAAAGAAGGAACAGCTCCCAGATCCACATAAAAAACATGTAAAGAAATGCATTAAAATCAGACAGAAACAAAAACCCACTGCCATGTCACCCAGTGATGAGGATATTCCTTATAATATTCCAGGGGAAACTCCTGTTGATTTTGTTAACCGCAGAGCAGGAGACTTTTACACTGACCCCTTTACATTACATTTGAAAAATGGCACTGAAACTTGAAATGCCCTGACCCCTTCTCACTGGAAGATCATTCTCCAAATTCCATATTAGTTGTATTTTAGGAATGTGTCCCAGTAATCAAGACAGATGGGGATATAAATTAGATCCACAAGTTCCCGAGTGGGACCGGTAATTCATGAAGGCTTGCGGAGAAGTCTGTTATACTTTGAAAATGTATTGGAAAGATTACCCCGGTAAAGAGAAAACTGTTGCCCAAATCACATCCTCTATTCATCCCCCCTATACACCCTTATATCCACAACTAACAACAGAAACACAAAGGAGAACACAGGAGGATGAGGATTATGAGCACGATATCTGTCTAATACAGTCCGTGCAGCAACAAACCGTTACACAGGATTCCCCCTCAGTCCTTCCTCTTCTTACCAAAACAAAGACCAAGCAGTCACAGATATTATTACCACCAACCACTAGTCCTACATCGCCCAGCAGCAGCGGCTACACATCATCCGCTGTTGTGTAATTAACCCCAAAAACTTATGTGGGAACAAGTGCATAATGAATTTGTTAGGATACATGGAGATAAAAAATCAATGGCCACAGCATTAGCGTGCAAACAGAAAGCAGGAGAAACAGTAAGTGATTATGCTCAAAGGTTTAGGAAAGTGTGGAAGGAAGAGGCAGGTCTAGCATTAGGAGGACATTTGAATCTTGTTTTTACACAGTCACTGATAAATCGATTAATCCCTGAACATGTTAAAACTGCCAAAATGATTATTGATAATTGGAGCATATTACCCCCCGCAGGATATAATGGGACAATTGTTAACTAAAGACGTAGCAGGTTGCTTTGAGCTACCTAAACCGCAAAAACCCCATGTGCAGGGACTCCCTTATTCAGGGAAACCTGGAGGGTACAGAGGAAAAAGTAGAGGCAGAGGAGGTAGACAGGACAGGAATGACAATAGAGGATATGGAAATGTTAGAAGGAATCAAGCATGTTTTGCCTGTGGACAGGAAGATCATTGGGCCAGGGACTGCCCTACACACCAACAGCAGTCAGTACAACAGCAATCACATAGCACGCCAATGCAGCCACATTTAGCTCACAATTACAACCACCTCCAAGTACCCTGTACAATGGGGAGGCAAACCACATCAAGCATAGGGATGCCCATAGGAAGACTCTACCACCACTATGTTAGAGATCTCTGACCAGGCTGATGAAAACCCAACAATCACATTAAAAGTATGACAGTTCCTGACAGACTTCTTATTATACACAGGAGCAACTTGTTCTGTCCTCCAATCCTGTTCAGGTCCATCTACACCTGGTGGGCCCTCTGTGGGAATAGTCATCACCCCAACACGACGCACACCTCACATTCCTATATGTACAGTACATGGAGAATACATTACACATAACTCATTCAAGGTATTACCTAGTTGTCCAGTTAACCTGTTAGAAGGAGACCTGATGAGATCTCTGGGAATGACAGTGGTTGTTGACTTCAAAGCAAAGCATTAATGTCAATACAACCTTGCAACTGCCCTTATTGGATTTTCCAGTTCCTGACAGCACATGGTGCACCGGACCATATGACATGGGATTTCTGGACTGCACCCCATATGCAGCACTCACAAAAGCACATACGCCAATATACCAAAAGCAGTATTCTTTAACTAAAGGCAAGAAGGATTCCTTAGCACCCATGATTCAATCTTTCTGCCAGCAAGGCATAGAAAACCTGCTCTCCATATAATACTCCAGTAAAACCTGTCAAAAAGCCTGATGGCTCATACCTTTTTTCAAAGTATCTCAGAGCCATTAATGAGCTGGTCACGCACCTGACACCAGTCATGTCAGATCTTACTACCATTCTTACAGCAGTACCGCCCAAGACCCAATTTTACAGTGTTATTGATTTGGCCAATGCATTTTTCTCCATACCATTATCGCCTGAGACTCAGCCTTTTATGGCTTTCATTTTCATGGGACAGCAGTACACCCAGTGTTGCCTGCCCCAGGGTTTCGTTGACTCACCCGCAGCTTTCTCAATTGCCCCCAGCACGTCCTTGCCAACTGGCAACCGCAGCATGTTTCAACTTTATTACCGTATGTTGATGATCTATTGTTGTGTAGCCCGTCGCAGGAGGCATGTCAGAAGGATACTGTTTCATTGTTGTGTTTATGGGAAAGGAGGGACAGAGGGTTTCACAGAAAAAAATTCAGTTTTGTCTGCAACAGGTCACATTCCTGGGAATGCTTTTAACCCCAGGATCCCGGCTGCTAGCCCCCAGCCATGTACATGCTATTACCAGTCTGCCTTTCCCACAGACAAAGAAACAGCTGCTCAGCTTTCATGACATGATCAATTTTTGCAGACACCCGATTCCTGACTGCTCGTATTGGGACTAACAGCTCCGTCCCAGTACCACCCCCAGTGCCCCTAACAACATTCAATGGTCTGATGAAATGACTAAAAGCATATTTGATGTTAAACGAATCCCTGACCTCTGCCCCTGCATTGGGAATGCTGAATTTCAATGTACCATTTGTATTGTATGCAAGAGAGAATTGTAAATCCGTGGCTGATGTGCTTGCTCAGATGCATGAAGGTAAATTGAGGCCTGTGGCATATGTCTCTAAGACACTGCCCTTTACTGTTCAAGACATGCCAGCCTGTCTGTGTGTGCTGGCAGCGTGTGCAATGGCTGTAGAAAGTGTCTCACTTCTATCTTTGGGTCACAAGACAACACTCTACACATCCCATGCTGTACTACACTTGCTTAAGAATTTAACTACTCAACACATAACAGCACAAAGGTTGTCTGGTTATGAAGTTATCCTAACATCCACTGCAGGATTGAAGTGTAAAATATGCTTCTGCTACCAGCGGTCCTGTCGCTGTGCTCAATGCCCTCTTAGGTTTTTAAGGGCCGGAGGATGAAGTGCCAGAGTCACACTCATGTATCTCTGAAATACATAACACATCAACATGGTTAAGACTTTTCCACAACACCCATTCCTCAAGCAGAAAATGTTTTTGTAAATGGGTCTTGTTCGCGACCCTCTGACAAAACATATTTAGCTGGATATGCCGTGCTACAGCTCCCTGACACCAAGCTGCAGAATTGATAGCACTCACCAGAGCCTGTGAAATTATAGGAGGAAAAGCTGTAAACATATTCACTGACTCCCGCTATGCTTTTGGAGTCGTACATGATTTTGGAGCCATTTGGCAGCAAAGAAGTTTTACCACAGCTGATGGAAAACCCACTCAGCACTCCGCATTAATTTAAAAACTTTTACAAGCTATTCACCTCCCCAATCAAATAGCCATTGTCAAATGTCAAGCACATACTTCTTCCAATTCCTTTTATACCAGAGGCAACAGAGTAGCAGATTTTCATGCCAAAGCCGCTGCTTAGTCTACCACACCCACCACTAACCCCCCGATACAATTCTGCGTGCCATCCCAGCTTCCACTGAAACCAACACACTTCTAACACAATTACAGTCCTTCACCACTTCACAGGACATTGAATTATGGGAAAAGAAAGGATTGACCTTAGATTCCTTTCTAAGGTCAAAAGGAGGGATAGTAGGGCTGCCGCAAATAGCAGTACCCCTCATTGATTTTCAAATCCACGTTATAGGACACAAAAGCATTAAGAACACTAAACAAGAAATAAACAAGCGATTTTGTGCCCAAAATTTAAAGGAACATACACAAGCCATACTTTCCCGTTGTTTAACATGTGCTAGAAATAACGCGCAAGGAAAGAAAGCAGGACAACATGAACATTTGTTACCTCCATAGGGTCCATTTCAATGTTAGTGATTACAGATAGATTCAGCAGATGGGTAGAAGCTTTTGTAGTCAGGAAAGAAAATGCAAGAACAGTAGCTAAAATACTGTGCAAGGAGATCATCCCCAGATTTGGATGCCCTTGAATAAGCTCAGACAATGGCATTCCATTCACTTCTAAAGTCACGCAGGAGATTTCAAAAATGATGAACATAGAATGGAAGTTCCACATCCCATATCACCCCCAGAATGCTGGAGTAATAGAAAGGAAGAAAAGGACATTAAAAGACAAACTTAGGAAAGCAAATGGAGGGACATTCCAGAAGTGGGACCAATACATACCAGCCATGCTAGCAGAAAAAAGAATGACACCCAATCCAGTTAATAAGCTATCACCCTTTGAAATTTTAAAGGAATGCCCATTCCCCAGCCCTTGGGCCAAAGAACCCCTTATCTTAATACCGGGGGACTTACAACAAATCAGGATCAATATGTAGCTAAGGTAATTGAAAAATTGAACAGCAACTACGGAGATATCTCTCTCTTTTCCTCTCCTGGTCAAAGCTCTGCACAAGCACAAATCCTTGGATCCACCCTTTGGACCTCCAGTCACCGTGCAAGCCATCACTAGAACAGCCATGCTGACCAGTAGAGGATCCACCTGGATACATGCTTCAAGAGTGAAAAGGCTCCGCCGATCCAGCACTAAGATGATGCTTCTTGATCCACAAGTACCAGCCCGGATGCTTGTCTGCAGTTTTGGAGTCCTGATGATCATATTCTGTTTTGTTTGGGTCACAACAACTTGCCACTATCACCCCCAAGATTTGCCCTTCATTTGTCTCCAATCAATCCATAGCCTAAAGAATGACTCTACCCTGTCTATGCACCGGAGAGGATTTGAGTACAGTGACTGGACTGACTTTCGTGGTAACATATGGAAACGTCTTGCCAAAGAAATATATATTAGCTCTAGTTTTTGCTTATCTGATATTCATAGTACTTAATAAATGTTAACTCCTTGTTTGATTGCTGTCTCCAGTCAACATACTGCTTAGAGTCTTTAGCAATATCTACAATGACACTGATGTTACTGAAAGTGATATACATTTATCTCATAACCCGTAACAACTGTAAAACCTATGATTCCCCCGAAAAATTTATGATATTTACACATACTATAAATATGTGTAAAGATGTATGTTACTGTATGACTTGTAACCCCTCTGAAATACCCCACTGTAGGATGACAGTACTACAGAGAATCACTCCGCTTCCTCAAGTTATGTATGCCCAAGAACCAGAAGCTATCTACTTGTATGTAAAGGAACAGAGGTATGAAGTCAAGTAGTTATCCTTTGTTGAAGGATCAAAAGAGGGAAATGAAAGTAGCTGAAGTGTTTTGCAGAGTCTTTGCATACGTTAATTATTTTTATGCTTTTGTTATGTTTTGTAGATGATTGAATTATGTTAACACTAGTTGTACTTTTGTTATCAGTAAACTAACGTCCGCTCCCCCCTTTTTGCCTTGAAACTCTCCCTTTCCTCCCTACGGCCATTTATCTGTTACTTTGACAAAAATATCTTGTTCTAAGAGAACCACAAGGACATTTGTCATGTCTGCTAGTTGTCTGTAGTCATGTGATCATGCACTGATCATGCCTTTGAATTGTTATATAAACTGTGTGCAAACAAAAAATTTTGAGAGTGATCTAACCTGACATTAAGTTGCTTGTGTTACACTCTTCCAGCGCTGTAAACAGAAGCTACGGTATTAGAAAGAGGGACAATTGATCTGGGATGAATAGATCGCCTTACCATCGGTGTCATAGCTGGGGGGGCATTCCGGTCTTTTTAGTAACAAGGACGCGATCCTTCCCCCCATGCCTCCATGTGATTTAATTTATCTTGATTTCAAAAGACATTTAAATTGTTTGTCAACATACCCTTGGATTGGATATTTTTCAATCTGAAGGTTTTTTAACATTCTAACTCCTTTGTTACTATGGTATACTTACTGCATGGCAAAACCCCTAAACCTAATAGGCTGTTAGTGTGTGTAAATAGAGGAGCAGTATTACAATATACCACATTAAATCAATCTACATAGAAACTTTTTAATATGGGCAATTCATAATAATAATTTGAACAATAATATTACAAAAACTTAGTACTTGATTAAAACCCATTTAACAGCTGTCAGATCCATCCCTCTCCTCATTCCATCTCTTCTCTCTCTGCTCGGTGTCTTGCGGGGGATGGGGTGCTCGCATCTTCTACATTTTTCTATTGAGATTGTGCTGCCAGCAGAGGGAGCTGCTTGTACTGTGAGATAATCCCAGCAGCAAAATGTGAGCTGTGTTCATGCTTCTGCCAATAACCCCATGTATAAATCCTCATATTGTTTTCACTGATTATCATAGAAATGTAAATTTTTTAGGGTACACAGGGACCCTAAGAGCTGGTACTAAACCAAATGTAAGCCCCATAAATATAACAAGTTGCCAGATATGGCGGTCACAAGCATAAAATCCTAACAACAATTGGGGATATTTTCACAATAAGGGGGGATATTTCAAGACCAGGGTCTCCAAGTTGAGTTTGCATGTGGGGGACCCCCTGGGGGGCACTCTCATGGTAATGAACATTAGGGTACTGCCAATTGTGTTGGTGCTGTGGTGCCCCTTAAAGTTCACAAAATTTCAAGGCTGCATTCAGGTGGGCGGTGTGGTTGTTGAGCAGTTTTCTCATGCAATGGAACCCTGCCTAGGGGGAGATAGTACCACTCACTACTGCCTGGAGTTAAATTTGCAGACGCTGTGGTGCAAGGGACTGAGAGGCTGGCAAGCTGCCTGTTACACATACAGTAACTGGGCACTTACATTCTGTGAACCCCAATTTCTCTTGAAACAGAGGGATGTTGGCAACTGGTCCTGAAGATGTAGTAATAAGAACAAGGGGTACATGTTCTTACTACTACATCTTCAGGACCAGTTGCCAACATCCCTCTGTTTCAAGAGAAATTGGGTTCACAGAATGTAAGTGCCCAGTTACTGTATGTGTAACAGGCAGCTTGCCAGCCTCTCAGCACCACAGCATCTGCAAATTTGACTCCAGGCAGTAGTGAGTGGTGCAATTCATGTGTTCTCTGGAAGAATCTATTGCAGAGATTCTTGGTTTGTCATCTCTTTTATTTGGTGCAAGTATGTTACGGTAACTGGAAACATTTCAATTTAATTTCATTTTTTTTAAAAACTATTCTAGTTATAAACATACATCGTTTGTTTGCATTGTGGCCAGCGAGTTTTATCTTAATGTCTACAGTGGCCTCCAGATGAAAAAAAGGCTGGGCACCACTGCTCTATATGTAGATAATCATTGACCAAACAAAAACAATTACTCAATACTTAATATTCAATTCAAACTAAATGGAAATAGTAAGAAAGAGGTAAGTGGCTTTTTGGGCAACACTGAGAAACTAATGTACTTCAAAATGTGAACAAAACTAATTTTATTAAGTTTTGTTTACAATACAATTCCAGAGGCTTATTAAAATTTGTCCATTAATAAATCACCATAATCAACAAGAGACATATAGTCTCCCAATACATGTAAATACAATCTTATAGGACTACTCAAATATTGTCCCAATAACCCGCCATGTTTCGCTGTATAGCTTCCTCAGGAGAACTTGGGACTTGTACTGGAGAAAAAATAACGATAGAAACAACTTCCTATGTTCCAAATGTTGACATGCTGACACTGCACATGCGTGAGATTGGCAAAATCATTTTTTTCCATGAAAAGGCTGGCACAGAAGGAGCACCCAAGAGCCTCCCGAGATGTATGACGTAGGTATCCAGGGAGGCTTTGTGCTCCCATTCGCCTAGGCGATCGAGAATTAGATAGGGGGCGATGCTGCACTCTTTTTTTTTTCTTAAAAAGAGTGTTGCACCTAAAAAAAACAAAACAAAAAAAAAACATAATTTTTACGTAACATAAAAGGGTTGTCTACCCTTTTATGTAAAGTGACATTTCTGAGTTTAGGTACGCTTTAAGGTGTAACACTGAAAATCTTGTGTGTGTGTATATATATATATATATATATATATATATATATAAATATAATCATCCCTTGTTTCTTCTTGATCCTTTGGCTTCACTAGTACTCTAAGTATGTCCTGCGGTATTGAAAAAAAGGAAAAGCAATTAACATAATGTAAGTGGATAAACGTGTTTGCAATAATTGGTACTTTAAACATATGAATATTATTGGGAGTTGTAACGTTTTTGATTATATAATAATATATAATATATAGGGTTCTAGGGAACAGTGGCTTGATCCTTTGTTCTTACTTAACCATTTGGCTTCATCAGTACTCTGGGTATGTCCTGCTGTGTGGGAAGAGAGGAAAGCAACCAAGATAATGTAAGTGGATAATCATGTTGGCAATAACTGATATTTAAAATGTATAAACATGATTGTAATGAGTTGTAATGTAAATAATTAAATTTATTGTATGAGTTCTTCAGGTCTCCTGAGGAAGCAGACTGAAATTCTGCGAAACGTGTCGAGAGTTTGTCATCATCTAGAGCATTGATTTTCAACCACTGTGCCACAGCACACTAGTGTGCCTTGAGAGATCTTCAGGTGTACTGTGGGAAATTATCCAATTACCATTTTCAAGGGTCTGTGCTGTAATGACTGGCAGAGTATTGTAATATTCTTCCATGTCAGTGGGTGGCAGTAAGTATCTTAATTGCCTTGTTTATTCTTAGGGACAAGAGAATTAGCTACAGAGTAATTTTGTAACATTTTTGATTTGTGGTGTGCCGCAGGAGTTTTTCAATGTATAAAATGTGCTTCAAAAAAGGTTGAAAAACACTGATCTAGAGTCCCCAATTACACCTAAACAATGTAAATGTTTTTAAAGTTGTTTTTTTATGATCAATACAAAAAAATTATGTGTTTTAGACAACATGTTTTATTAAAATGTGAAAAAGTCTGTATACTGTATATCTCATGTGATCTATTACTGTCTTTAAAGTCCCATATGCACTATGTTGTTTGTTAATTGTACTTAATGTAATAAAAACTTTTTATGTGGAATATTAATGTACAATGTTTTTCTGTTTATATTTACTCTTTGTAATGCATTGCACCATTAAGAATTTATTATGGGTTACAACATTTTGCATATTATCTTGCACTCCCTTCTTAAACAAGATCCAAAATATAGCATCGATGTAAAGATGACCAAAAAAATTTAACCCCCCTAGTGGTAATCCAGAGTGTGACTCAGGGTAGAATTTACATGCAAAAAGCGGTAATCCTAAATCACACTCGAGGTAGGAAAAAAGACCGTCTTACCTGCACCCCGCGATCCAGTGGCGCCCCAAACAATCCCCGAATGGCTTCTGCATCACTTCTTCCAGGTGATGCTGGTAGCATCGGTGCATTGGCGGGGGTGTGGGCAGGTGGGAATTTTAAAAGCAGATTACAAAAAGCAGAGCCGAGTGCTAGTGTACACACCTTCATTTGCCAGCCAGATTCCTACCTTGATAAATGAGCAATAGGGGTCGCGAATCTCCCAATTAAGGCGATTAGTTTTCAGCTGCGCGATTAAGGAGGATCTGTTAAGCTGTCAATGGTGAGATCATAGCAATTATTTGGCGCACACCTGCTCTCTGTTCTGTGCAAATCTACTGTCCATTACAGGTCAATTAGAATCTTTAATGCTTTATCTTCTTTTGGGCAAGTGCTACTTTTTAGGTTACATTGTACTCATTACCAAAATTTAATAATTTATTGTTACATTTGTTGCACTGTTTTCATACTTTTTGGTTTGCTTTGCAACACTGCAAACTAATTTAGATCAAGCTGTGTATATACTAGTATTTCCTGCAGTTTAGGGGCCTGAATGGCCACATGGGTGCCATCAATGGGCCCCAAAACATTTGGAAGTATTGCTCGCCTGAAGAAATCCACCTTTACCTTCCTCCACTCCTGAGCTGTTTGAGGGAAGTGAATATATAGTGGGACAAGGTCCACAATGGCATTGATGACCTTCGTAAAAACCCTGGAAACTGTAGGCTGGCTAAGTCCACAAATTAAGGCCGAGGAGGTTTGAAAGAACCCCTTCCTAAAGTATACGGAGTGGCCAAGAGCCTGGTCATTCCTGGCACTACCTGGCTTCTCTTGGTTTTTGGAGCAATTTTATCCTCCAGCAAGCTGTACAGGTCATGGATGACCTGGTGAGACAGGCGGAAACGCCTTTTGACATCCTGGTAAAGTAAAGTTTCAAGGCGGCTACACTCCAAGAAGATGCATGGCTCTCGGAGCCGTTGTGAAGCACAAGCTTGCTCCCATGGTTGCTGTTGTTGCTGCTCCTCCTCTGCAGTGACAAGCAGCGTTGTATTTAATGCCACAACAGCAGTGGCAACGAGCAAATCCACTTCCAAATCGTGCTCCATGACAACAAGCAAAATCCTTGCCCCAGCGCACATTTTAAGTGTGCATAAATGGCATACAAATGGCACACAAACGTGCGCACGTACTGTATCCCTATAAATTTGCACAGAGCTTCTTAGCCATTCTACATGCACACCAAAACTTTACAAAGACAAAAAAAGAACACACAAACCAGAAGGCTGCTACAAGAAAAACGGAAAGTAAGAATACACCATTGACTTTATTCCTCCAAAAAATGTTTTGTGTGTGTTGTCACATAACTCTTATTTTTTTTACTTCTAGTTACATGGAGCCAAGGAGAATGGAGGCTGGAAAGAGTGGGACCTATCGTGAACATCTTGTGCAGTGTCTCAAGGACTATGAAAGATTGGCGTTGCCATTCATTGGGCCAGGAACAGTGGTAGGGGTGGACTACCAGGATGACTCCGATGCTTGGCAACCTTGTAAGTTCAATCCTTTTACATTACCTAATTACCAAAGTGAGGATGAGTGTTTATTTTCACACATTTTTGGCTCTGGGAGTGGTATGTTTTGTGGTTAGATTTGTAGTGAACCAATCAATCCAAATGAACTTGGGTTAGAGTTAAGCGCACTCTATTTCATTTGTTTTTGTGCTTTAATTAACAGATCACTATCTACAGGAGGAGGCCGTTGATCCCCTGCAGAGAAGCCTGGAGTAGAATACAGGTAATTTGGTTTGTGTGTGTGTTCAGCCTTCCAAAAGCTAAGTAATAAACGTGGATCTTTCTATAATATATCTATATATAGATAAGATTTGTAAAGTTTTCTTGGCAAAGGTTTCTGGTACAGCCTTCCTTTGGGAATGTGTGCGCTTAATATGTCAAAAATAATTTTGTGTGTGCAAAATATTGGGGGCTTTTGATATGTGAAGACTTTTCACCACATTCATTCATTTTGATGTGATATATCATGTGCCTTTGTAGAACATCCATGTTTGCTGGTTTCTGGGTCTGAAGAGTTTTCACGAGCTGCATCCACTGTGGAGGTAGGTAGGCAAGAACTGGTCCATTAGTGTTTATTTTGGGATGTGTTGGGGTAATAAACCTTTCCCAACGTGTTCTGTTTGTGTTTTTTTGTTTAGGGTCCCTCAGGTGGACATTTACCACAAGAAGAAGAGGAAGGTTTCCGTAAGCAACCCATGTTTAATGTTTAGGATTCAAAATAAATGTGTCATTTTGTCTAACATTAGTTGATGTTCCAATGTCAGGATGCTGTCTGCATGTTATGGTGACCCACAGGTGGATTGGGTCAACCCAGTGTGGGCAGCCAGTTTCTAAGCCTCACTCAGAGGCTGGTTGGCCATTTTGATAGATTAGTGGAGTCAAGGATGCTTGGCCCAAGTTCAAATAATTTGGAACCAGTCCTTACGCTCCTACATGAAAACCTCAATCAAAATCAAAATCGCCAGGACTGACAATGTAACCAACATCTGGCGGCCAAGCATTGATAGAATCAGTCCAAGAACAATCGGCCACTTTGGGTGCCTACATGTTCAGAGTTGACCATCTCTGTAACATGTTAAGTGAATCCCTGGGCCAACAATCTCAGCTAAATCAGGGGATTATTCAGGCTGGGTTGACAAATCCCAATAGGTCCTGCTAGCCCCCCATCCCCTGCAGAGCAGCCAGCGCCATCCTTCTCCCTGGCTCCAGCCTGTTCACTGGCTGTTGCCTGGCCACCCACCCTGTACCCCTACCTGGCCAATAAATGCCCCTGCCCGGCCAATTAGTGCCCCTGCCCAGCCACCCTGTGTTTTTTTTTAGTTTTTTTAGGGATGGAATTGGATTGGCAATGTGCACTTGAAAGAAAATAAAACAATCACAAAATCTGGCTTTTAGTTTTTTAGAATAATATTTTTTTTTTATTCTCCCTCATAACTTTAAATGTGAAAAACCCAACAAATATAAAAATAGAACAAAACTTTTTTAAAACATATGTACAAAAAACATTTTTGTTAAAAGCGGTACCGCCTGGGCATACCCCGAGGAGGGGCCATTCTGAATCAGCGCTCCATTGCAGACATCCTCAGGCTATCCCGTCTACTTCCTGGCGGGTGATAAAAAAACAAATACCGTATTTTCCGGCGTACAAGACGACTGGGTGTATAAGACGACCCCCAGCTTTTCCAGTTAAAATATAGAGTTTGTTGCACTTAAAAAAACAGTAACAAAGAAAATTTTTACTTTAAATAATAGAATTGTCTACCCTTCTATGTAAAGTAGTCGCACAGCGCCACCTAGTGGCTGATTTTTAAATCACAATATTCTATAACACGCATGTAAATCTTTACCCCATGGCTCACAGCCCGAAGCTCTCTGGCGGCTGACTCTTGCTAACCCGAGCTCGGATCTTCTCCCCCTTCAGGGGATTGGTAAGTACCCGGCGTATAAGACGACCCCCGACTTTGGCACAGATTTTTCGGGGTTAAAAAGTCGTCTTATACGCCGGAAAATACGGTATATTAACTGGTAGAGTTTGGCCCAAACACTTTTTAAAAGTACTGTCCTTGTAAAAACCAAAAAAATGAAATTATAAACTTACAAGGAGGATGTCTGCCATGTCACCAGGGTTGGGGTGGCGGTGGTGGGGGGCTCGGAAGCTCCTCAGGAGGGCTGGCTGCCTCCCTGGATGTGGAACTGGCTGTGTTTGTAGGAGACCAAAAAAAAGAAGAGAGGTAAGTACTGACCAAATGTAACAGTATAATATACAGCTAGTTCTTAAATTGCACAGTGCTAAAGAATTCAAGTTATGTCATCTCATCTGACTGTTTTGCTGTTTACACCGTGCCAAACAAGAAAGGTTATTCCTGGGGCCATACTAATTATGGCTATGGAACTAAAGTGATGCAGTTTGTTGGCAATGAAGGTTGTGGGTTTTCACAAGGGACAAACGTGGCTAAGTGACATTTAACCTTTGTCTTCTGTTAAAAGCTGCCTAGACATGAAGCTAGTCATACACTCCTAATGATACTTGATGGAGCTAGGCCTAAAAAAGTATCTCCTACTATTATTTTCATGGTTTTTAAGGAATGTTCACAATACCTAAAATGGAGAAATACTTACATTCAGATGGGGAACGTGTGTCCTGTGGAGGAGGTGCTGGCAAGGGCGCTCCAGTAGCTGTAGATAAAAAATGAACACCATAAGTAAAAGTGGTTGGGCAAGACTAAAGTAGATTTGTAAGGTTAGTTAAGGTGAATAGATTAATGCAAAACTTCTAAATGATACTTTCTGCCTACGTCCAAAAATTCTGAGCAAACATTTGTCAGTACAACTATGGACAACTGAACAACTCATGTCTATTTTTATTCATGCCAGCCAACAACCTAGAAAGAACCTTCATTTGATGCATGAATAATGACTAATAATAATAATAATTAATGATACATGAAATCCTGCTAGATCTTTTTTCGTATTTGTAACCAAAAATGGTGAAAGTATTGTGAGAACATTTTGAATTGCAACATTTTACAAAAGTTGATTCTAAGGTTAGCTTACAGGCAATCTCCTCGGCCGCCTCCTCTCCTTCATCGGAGGACTCTGGCTTTAGATGTTGGGCAGCGGGCTCCTCCTCTGGGGATGGCTCCTCCCCCCAATCTTTCTCCTCCTCCCTGACTGTCTCCTCCTCCTCCTCCCCATCCTAGGGGATGGCCAGTTGCCTGTGTGGCCGCTGGATTTTTTGCAGCCAGCAATCTGCCAGCCTCTCCGCAATCCGGCGCTTGGTATAGAGTGCTGCTGGTCATACCGGTGCAGAATCATTGTCTAAAGAAAAAGAGAAATAATATGTGAGTTATTTTGACAACAACCAAACACCTCTTAAAAACAAAAAAGATAACACTAACTGATTGATTGATATATTTTCTGTTGCAAATTGACATTGGTTGTTATATGGGTATACTATTACTAAGAAGCTTCTGGTTGCCACCCCACTAAGCTTAATCCTAGTTAAACCATTGTAAAAACAATAATTGTGCTCCTAGATGTAAACTCTGTTTATCCGGTTTTAGTGAAACATTAGTAAGTGCCAGGCATACATACAATCTAGGGGCAAAATGTAAGCACCGTTGCATTAGGTCAGATAATGCAGCACATGTGGATTTATTTTGTTGACGTGAAAAAAAAAATCTATAAAAAAAAGTGGAGAAATACTAAACACGGGAATATCTATGTGAGACAGTAGAATGATGTGCCTTCACCAAAATCAGGATTGTGGTCTCAGCTATCCAGAGGACATTCTACAAGAAGGCTTCCACTGTCCTCTGGACAAAGAAAGATAATATCCAGACTTATGTGATAGCAAGGAGGCAAATTAGTGTTCTTCAAATGATCTACCTCTGATTGAGCTTAATAGGGTAGAATCATGAAGATTTTTCAACACCGTAGATACACACATCAAAATATGTACATGTACATAGTGGTCAACAGCCAACGTTAGGTGTGTGGACCTCTACCCAGCTCTCATCTGCAGCTCTAATCCATTGAAAGAACAATAGAGGGCACTCCATTCTCAGCTGTCATCCGTGCAGAGGATTCCAGCTGCCGATAAGAGCTGGGCAGTGGGAATAGAGCAGCTAGAATGAGATGAGGACACAGGCCACCATATTTCAAGCATTTGAAGATATGGGGATCCCAATTGCAAACACTATAGAAAATCCTACATTAGAAATGCTTTTTCCAAAGAAAGTGCACATAGGAGTCCTTAATTGAAAATGTGGCCCCCCGGGCCCACTTACATTGCAAGGAACAATTGCAAGGCGCAATACTTGAACCTACATTTTCTGGTTTATGCACCTCACCATTCCTAATGAATTGGGGTTCCTTGAAATGTAGGTATAAATTTCAGCCCAATTCTCCTTGCTACGTAAGGAGCCCGGGGGGGGGGGGGGGGAATGGCCCTTTTCACCTTTTGCCTTCTAGATGCACTTGCTTTTTAAACAGCAACAAACCTCAAGAAATGTGGTTGAGTAGTAGCTAGTAGGATCCTCAAAATTTCAAGTAGTTACAAACAAGGGTTTAGGACATGTGAAGGATTAAAGACAGTGATTTCTTAGGCTGAGGAATATGAGAAGCAGCCTAAAAACACATTTAAATGTGCAAACATGCATGATGCATAAAAACACATAAATGGGCAAACATGCATGATGCATAAAAACACATATAAATGGGCAAACATGCATGATGCATAAAACACATTTAAATGTGCAAACCTAGACAAACATGTATGCTTATTGTACTAAAAAGAATCCCCCTCCCAGCCCCTCAGCTAAAACTTAAAAAAAAAAAAAATCACTTATCTGAATGATGAAGCGCTCTCTACAAACAATGGGCACGGCCTGATGATAATGCAGATATGAAACTTCCTGGTTTACTCCCGCCTATTGAAAAATGTGGCCACGCCACGCATTTGCACGTAGGCCTGCTGTATGCGCATTAATACTCGAATGTAACCATTGTTCTATGTTGCGCATAGGTAGGCACATATTTCATATTAATATAGTTTTTGTATATATTTTTTGTTATGTTTCTTTTTTGAATTATGGATTAACCTGCTAGCCAAGCCCATGACATCAGAAATCATAGGAAGAAATAGGCAATCTTTGCAATTTAAATCATGTGAAGCAATAGGGCCTAAAAATTCCTTATTGCCTATTTCTGACTATTTCTTCCTATAATGTTTATGTATACACATAAATGCATACATACAGATATATATGCATGTATGTACATACATGAGTGCACATGAAACAAATATACACCTACAAAAAAAAAAAACTTACGGGAAGGAGGATCCTTCTCTGGGAATTTTTTCTACTAATAGAACAGCTGACACGCACATAGTGATTACACTGAGTTTTAATAAGCCAATTGTGCTGTTTTTAGCCAGTCAAAATAATCATAGAAGGGAACGGCTTATAAACAAGCATAATAGAATTTTTGCATTGGAGGTCCTGGGACATAGTAAAGGAGATCACAAAAACAAACCCCCCCAAAAAAAAAAAAATATACAAAATTTGGACAAAAACATTATTCAAAATAAACCTATTTGCTAAAAGGTCACATTAAAATATAGAGAACACACAGATAACACTAAATTTACATGACAAAATCAACCAAAAAATACACATGTAAACCCACACTTGCTTAAAAAGCTTAATTATTTCCACAGTGGGTCGGAAAATATTGCATTCAAAAAATACTTACCAAACCAATATGCTATTTTGATCTATCAAGGGTGGAAACCTGGATCAGAAAATATTTATGCAGGACGAACATTTCAAGGTGGTAATATAGACATACTATTCTAATTAAACAATATGGCCAAATCACAGGAACATAGCATTAACATTGACTTAGCAAAGTGGAAAATGGACATTAAAACATTCAAGGTACAAAAAACAAAAGCAGCTATTGTGCTAAATGGTAAGCAAAGTATCAAATGTAACAACATAGATTAGGCTAAAAAACAAAACAAGAGCCCCTCCTTGACCCAAAAAAAAGTTAGGACAAAGGAAAAAAAGCAAGTTAGACAACACCCTTATATATGCTCATCATTATGCACACAAGTGTTGAAAATTAACATGCAATTGGGCGTGCGTAGTACCTGGAATGTGGCTGCTTGGTTTTTTGACAGTTTGACATTCCATAATATTTTAGTGATCCGATCCTTTAGATATACATCTATATAAATAAATAAATAAATATATATATATATATTTAGGTAGGCATCTGTGTAAAAATAATAGGTCATTCAAAAATATGCTTATTTCACAGCTAATATAAATGTTTAAAACATTTGAACAGGCTAAACATTTCTTTTTAGGGCTAAGGGTAATATGTGTGCCATTAGAAAGAATGCTTTTTTTAGGGGAACAGTGACTTTTGATGCAAGCTCGCCAGTTTCAAACTGCCGGTAATGCGCGGCTCCAGCAGCGAGATCATTTCTGTTACTAACTTCCGCGCGAATACGGCAGCGCCTGAAATTTAGTTGATGAATTGATTGAAGGCTTCCGATTTTAGATCGCGAATACGAATGCGTGAGCCAGCCTCCGATTTTGCTTGGTGAATCAGGGCCTTTGTCTTTGACCTTGAACGTTCCTGACTGCTTACTGGAGACTTGACCACATCCATGGCATCCAAAAGTCATCTCGCCCGCTCAAGAGCTGTTTTTAAAGAATTTGAAAGCAGCGACCGCGATTTGGAGTCACTTGTGGAATTGAGCGATAGTGATTCACCAGGAAACTTGTCTTTAGACAGCGAAAGTGAACGGAGTAATGAATCTGAACCTGAAGTCAGTACTATGCGCACTTGATGCTCTATCGAATTTGATGCGGCCCAGGCAGCCCCCCCAAGATTCTAGTGTTAAAGCTGGTGTGAAAATTGATGCTGAACGCCACAACCCCCTGGCATACCTGAAATTAATTCTGACTGATGTGGTTTTTGAAAAAATAGTTGCTGAGACAAACAGGTATGCTGCACAACTATTAAGCGCTCCACACCTGAGGTTTTCAAGAGGCAGAAAAAAGGAACCTGTGACCAAAGATGATATTTGGCTATTTTTGGGCTTAGTGATACTTTGGGAAGTGGTGGGCAAACCCCTGCAGAAGTGGTATTGGTCTAAGAATAAAATGCTTGCCACTCCATTCTTTGCCACAGTCATGCCAGAGTACAGATTTTACCTGATCATTAAATTTTTACACTTCGGAAACCATGAAGAGTTTGATGAGACTACCCATCCTGCACCAAAACCCAAAAAAATTTGGGAAGTTTCTCAAATGATTCTAAAAAATTTCCAGCGGACCTATGTGCCAGAAAGGGATATCTGCATAGATGAAAGTCTAATGGCTTACAAGAGGCTGAGCTGGGTGCGTGAAACTTCAAAACGTACCATACCTGGGATGTCTACTAGACATTTAATTTTTTTTTTTTTTTTTCAAAAATCTACATTTTATTTAAAATATTATTTATCGATATTATTGCACCTTTTTTGGGCAAATTTCAGTGTTTTTGATTTGATAAAATTTTTAAAAAACATTGTTGTTAAATTATTTCATTATTTTTTATAATGAAATTTTATACTAGATTGTAAGCTCTTCGGGGCAGGGTCTTCTCCTCCTGTATCACTGTCTGTATTAGTCTGTCATTTGCAATCCCTATTTAATGTACAGCGCTGCGTAATATGTTGGCGCTATATAAATCCTGTTAAATAATAATAATAATTATTTATTATATTTAAATTTATCATAATAATTATTAATATATAATAATATATTATATATATTATAGTATATTATATACAGTATATATATCAGATTATAATTTATAATATAATAAATAAATATTATTATCATACCCGGGAGTTATTACTAAGAATTACAGGCCCAAAATATTAAACAAAAAATTTCCATGCAAAAAATTGTAAAACTTTTTCTATAGAAATACTGACATAATTAGAATGCTCGGGGGGGTTAAGTGTTTTCCAATTTATGCTTTTAATGTAAATATTGTCATAGTTATATAAGACTACTTAGAAAATAGCAGTTTCTATGTTTTTTTTTAAATAGCATTTTTTATTTGATCATTTTCTCTACAATAACTTTACATATGCTGCCACCTACAGCATTCTTGTGAAATTGCGGTGAAAGGTATATTATTTCTTGTAGAGAACTAGTCTTGCACCTAATTAGCTATTAAATAATTTAGGAAGATAAGTTCATATGATAAAAATAATGTTAGCCAACAAAAGTTAAGTTAAAAGTTATTAAAAATGTAAGGATTTGGCCCCAGCCAAGACACAAACAAATATGGTGGCAGGTGATCTGGAAGAGCATAGAGTGACTGAAGATCTATTAAGTGAATCAGATTGCTCACCAGGGAGTTCTCCCATGCATTTATTCTCAGCCCCTACACTGGAACCTGTTGATATGCTGGAACGTTTTCAACATATTTTACACCCAGCACTGGATGCAATGGCCAAATGCATCACAGAGCATTTTACCAAGAAACTGAGAGAACTGGGAACCCATATAGCAATTAGAGGGCAGAATGGATGATGCAACCATGGTACTGGAACCTCATGAATCAGACTTGAATAGCCTAAAAGATGAAATCTTGTTACTAAACCACAAAGTTGATAATCTTGAAATAGATCAAGCAGAGCAAACTTGCGAGTGAGAGGATTGCCAGAAAATATAGTTATTCATAGTGAGTTATTCCTGGAGACATTGTACTCTTGGTAAGCCTAGACCCAACAGTCTCCCTCGGTATATAATTGTGGCCTTTCATTATTTTCGTCCTGAGGATAAAATCCTACAAGCTGCACAGGCCAAATCCACTTTGAACTTCCAAGGGTATGACTATCAACTGTTTGCGGATCAGTCAACAGCTACAATTCAAAGTAGACAAGAACTCAAACTTTATCTTAAAGTACTTCAAGAAAGTGGCATAACTTACTTTTGGGAATATCCCTTTAAATTATTTCATTACAAAGGGAAGCTCCATACCATTACCACGATGCAAGAAGCTGATTCCTGTTTTGATGTGGTGGGACTACCAACGTTAACACCTGATGAGGATTCTCGAGCCCTCAATGCACCTTCTTCTACCAGAAGTTTAAAACCATAAGGTCAGCGAAAAATCCAAAAGAAGAAACCAAAATGGGCAATGGGTAGACTATGGTCTTCACAGTCAAGTGTCCCCCCCCCCCCCCATGAGACATTGATCTCCTGGAAATTTATTTGTATTTTTTCACTTTTTTTCAGGTCTATAGTTTAGGCAAAACTTTTATTCAGGCAACTTGTTATTTTTTAGTGCTACTGAAGTTAGTTTTATACAACAATTTTAGATTTTGAATACATATATTGCAGAATCCAGGTTCAACAATTTAAATGTACAAAGAGCTTTAGTGTATGACGTTTTCTGCAGCAACACCATTCAGATATTATTTTTATAAGGTTTCTGCAATTAATGATTGAATGGTTGTTACACTGACAATTTATATACTATGGAGGATACGGATGATCTATATATTTAATATGTTGGCCTGTGTTAGTTTGCCAAGTAGTAGAGACTGTGCGCTCCAGATTATGTTTCTCAGGAAATTTTCCCATACAAGTTTAAATGTGGGAGACTTTTTTGAGGAATCCATAGTGGGTTTTGTGCCTTTTTGTGGCTTTTTCTATTTATAACCTTCATAACTAAGGTTTATCTTTGTTTTTTTCTTTTTTGGATTCGTCATTTTTTTTGCTAATGTTTTGGGATTTATCATATCTCATTTTAGTGGAACTACAATACTAGCACTTTACCATGTCAGTGTCCATATTATCTCTTAATGTTCAGGGTCTGAACTCACCTGGCAAATGCTCTAAAGCAATTCAATATTCAAAATCCAAGAAAGCTGATGTATTGGCCCTGATTTATCAAGTGAGCTTGCCGCGCGTAAATACACACAGATAAAGGAGGTACACTCGCCTTCACTTGCCAGCCAGATTTCGGCTTTGATAAATGAGCATTGGAGTCGATAATATGCCAAATAAGGCAATTAGTTTGCAGCTGCGCGGTTTAGGAGGATCTGTTAATCTGTCAATGGTGAGGCCATAGCAATTAATTAGCTCACACCTGCTTCCTGTTCTGTGCACATCTACAGTCTATTACAGGTCAAATAATCAAAGTTACATTACAGATCAATTAATAAATCAATTAATTAAGGCCTTAAGTGCTTGATTTTTTGGGGTAAGTGCTACATTTTTATGTTACATTATGCTTCATTTATAGTTTTGTTGAGTTGTTGTTTTGATACTTTTTGGTTTGGTTGCAACACTGCTAACTAATTATGATGGATGACTATGATGGAAGGAAGACCATTGAGGCGGAACACTTCCTGGAGGATTATTTTAGCCAAGGTTGGAGATGAAGGAAGCCCTTTCAATGGAATAAAATTAGCCATTTTGGAAAAAGCAAAATGACTGTGCCACCATTTGATGGAGGTAGGTCCTTGATAAAGTCCATGAAAATATGGGTCCAAGGACACTTAGGTGCCGGCAGAGGAAAAAGTGGACCAGATGGTAATCTTCTTGAGAAACATTCTTCAATGTTTTAAGCACATTTGGAGCAGGCAGCAATGAAGTCTCTAACATCTTGACAAAATGTTGGCCACCAATACAGGTGTGCGATGAAGTCAAAAGTTCTATGCAGCCCTTCGTGACCATCAACCTTAGAATTATGACCCGATGCAAGGATACGGGGACAGAGACACTTTTTTACAAATTGTTTTCCAGGAGGCATGTTTTTCAAGCGTGCAGGGGCAGCCAACAGAATTCTGGAAGGATCAATGATATGTGAAGATTCACGTTCAGTATCCTCAGAATCAAAGGAGTGATTCAGGGCATCTGCCTTAGTGTTCCTAGTCCCAGGTTGAAAGATAAAATCTTTCAGGTGAAATCAAATCTTGAAAAAATAAGGCCCAGCTAGCCTGCCATGGATTAAGTCTTTGGGCAGTTTGGAGGTACAAGAGGTTTTTGTGATCTGTGTAAATAGTAACGGGGAAGAGAGCACCCTCAAGAAGGTGACGCCATTCCTCCAGTGCAAGTTTCACAGCCAATAGCTCTCGATCCCCTTTGTATATTTCCTTTCTGCCGACAAAAACTTCCTCGAGCAGAAGCCACAGGAATGGGTTACTTGGGTCAGGGTGCATTAGGACTGGAGCAGAAGTGAAGGCCTGCTTCAAGACATCAAAGACCTGGATAGCTTCCTTAGGCCACAATTTGCAGTTGCCCCCCTTCTTATTAGGAGCTGTGATGGGAGCCACAATGGAAGAGTAATCCTTTATAAACTGTCTATAGTAATTGGCAAAGCCAAGAAATCTTTGAACTGCCTTTAGTCCTTGTGGTAACGGACACTTCAGAATATCAGAAACTTTTCCAGGGTCCATACGGTATCCCTGATTGGAGACAATATAACCCAGAAAAGGCACTTCAGGAAGTTCAAAGAGACATTTAGCCAATTTGGCATAGAGTCCATTTTCTCTGTGTAATGCACGCGGGTGTGGACCCACTGTGCCGCTGACTGGGTATTCTCTGAAGGGGCGTAACTAAGCCGCTACCTGGTCTTCACTAGAGCCTCTGATGGTGAGGATAGGCTTGGGCCGCAGGGTAGCTGCTAGGTGCGACTCCAGAGCAATCCCCGGGTCAATGACCAGAGGGGTCAGGGCACTTGGTGCAAGCACCGAGGAGGCTTGCATGGCTTGGAGGGTATGGGTCAGGAGAGGTGGTAATCAGACAAAGTCCATAAACAAGATCCGAGGTCAAGGTCAGGCGGCAATCAGGCAAAGTCCATAAACAAGATCCGAAGTCAGGGACAGGCGGCAATCAGGCAAAGTCCAAGAGTTCAGTAAACAAGATCCAGTACACAGCAAAGCAGACAGAAGAAGCACCTTTGCAGTAGGAGTTAGACTAGCTAAAACCATGAGATTGCTCAGGCATCTTCCTGTAGTAGGAAGCGCCTTTAAATACTTGCAGAAATCCAGTCATAGGCCGTTGAAACAGAGGGCGTGTATGTGTTGCCTCATAGGTGAAGAGAGACACACCCACGCCAGCTCAAACACTGTGTGCTTCTATGCCTTATTCCTCTTCTTATGCTTCTATTCCTCTCTTTTCCCTCCTGCCACCATACTGGCTTTGCGGGCAGCAGGTAGCATAACCCCACTACCTGTGTTCCATGCCGGAGTTTCCTTCCTGCTGGAGACTGGCAAAGGTGCAGTCTCAGTCCGTCAAACAGAACATACTGGTTAAATCTTCAAAAGACAGTTGTGATAACTCCAAGACAAAATGTCTCCAGAAACCCAGTCTATCACTGGAGGGTGTTGGTGGAGCAATGGCATGCCTAGAAGAAGTTGATTGACTAGCTTGGGCATTACCAGGAATTTCAAAGTCTTAAAATGAAGGGCACCTAACAGTAAGGATAGTGGCCTGGTGTTGAAACAAATGGGCTCAGGGATTACGGTACTATTGACCACTGAAATAGGAATAGGATTCTTCAGGAAATCGGTGCTTGGAAACTATGCTTTGATCCATGAAGTTGGCTGCTGCACCAGAATCCTGATAGGCCTCGGCCCAGATAGTCTGGTCAGGACAAAAGAGCTGAACTGTGTATGTAATCTCATTAAAGGGAGTGCTGAATGAACGGCCTAGGGGGACCTCACTACCATCCTCTAGGCCAAGGCTTTTGGGTGCTGCTTGGCGGTGCGCAGACTCAGAGGCTGGGAGTTTAGACCAATTAGTCTCCATAGGTTCTGCTAGAAGTTCAGTAGCCTCTGGTAAGTTACCAAGAGGGATAGGAGTTTGTGGAAATTCGAAGGCACGTTCCTGGCAACGGCTCGGAAGGGTCTGCCAATTTTAATTGCAAGCTGCATGGTGGCATCCAGACTCTCAGGTGGAGGATAGTGCACAAGAGAATCTTTAATCATTTCAGACAGTCCTAGCTATAACTGAGAACGGTGAGTGGGGTCCTCTGAGAATCAGCAGACCACCGGCGAAACTCAGAGCAGTACTCCTCCGCTGTTCTGTGTCTCTGGCGCAAGGAAGGGAGAGGAGATTCAGCAGATGCTGCCCGATCTGGATCATCATATAGAAGACCAAGTGCCTGGAAGAGTGAATCTACAGAATGAAGAGCACGATTACCAGGTAGCAAACTCAAACCCAGGACTGAGGATCGCCTTCCAAAAAGGGCATCACAAGGGCAACTCGCTGTTCTTCGAAGCCAGAGGAGTGTGAACGAAGATGAAAGTAAAGTAGGTAAGCATTTTTGAAGTTTGAAAACATCTTTCGAGCACCTGAAAAATTATCTGGCAAATTCATCTTTGGCTTAGGTGCGGGAGAGATGGGAGCAGGAGCAACTGTAGGAGCTGGGGAAGGAGTAGCAGCAGCACTGCCCTGCAGGGAGGTGTGAAGTTGCTGCATGCGAGATGATAAGTCCTGTAGAACCTGCATAACTTGATCGGTCTGAGCCTCCTGATGTTCAATTTGTTGTACCAAGGCTTGCAGGGTGCTTGGCAGAGGAATGTCAGGGGGGTCCATGGCCTTTGCAAACTGTTATGGCTTTTGCCACAAGTATGGGGGAGTGGGACCTTTATGCAGTGTAATTGTTTCCTTATTGATAGCAAGGAGATGCAAGTTATCTCCACCTGCTGTTATGTTATACCTGTTCTTGATATGCCCTATCTATACGGTTGATTCAGAGATATAAAAGATAAAGCTGACCTACCTTGCACTAATGTATGTTTTTGTGGAAGGATGTCATGTTGGAGTACTTTAAAAAAAGATTATTTTTAAATGCTTGATGTCTTTTTTAGTAGTGCAACACCTGCCCGGTTGTTGTGTTTTTTTTTGTTCCTTTTTTTGGGCAATGCTGTATTGCTTGCCTGACACCTGTTTATACAGACTGGGTCTCTGGCTAGGGACCTGCTGGCTTCGGCCTATTACTTTTTTTTATATACAATGATATTTAGTTCTATTTTATGTTTTTATTTTTAGTTAATTTTGGTTGTTTTGCCCATGCTTTTGTTCTGTGTTCCAATGTGGTATACATCAAATATAGATGTCAGGTCCAAACTACACTTAGCAAGTTATCTGCTTGTATATCGTTTGCTCTATGCATCTTACCATGTGGGCTGAGAAATGTGTGCTTGTTACCCATAATGTCCAAGGGTTCAACTCCCTACAAAAAAAGAAGGAAAGCATTTAATTAACATGCCTCTTTGAATGTGAATGAAAAGATTTTCCTATTCCTCCTCACCTTCATAATTTCATAAGAAATTTCCCCAAATTTATCAAGCGAGTTTTCAAAAAAAAGATGAGTTCTCATAGCTTTTAACAAAAATACACCTTTTCACTGTACTAACGAATTTGCGGACCCTACTGGCCGCTACTTGTTATTGCAAGGCTATCTGTTTGACATGGAACTCACCATAGTGAACTACTATGCCCCAAATGCTCATCAAATCCCTTTTTTTAAGCATTTATTTAAAGTCATAGCTACACATACAAAAGGCACCTGTTTGGTAATAGGTGATACTAATCCGGTTTTCACGGCTCCACAAGGCCAAGTGGTGGACCCACTGTGTCACCAACCCTGTGGGTGGAGATGTGCACGGTGTGCAGGGTCTAAGCAGTAGCTTGGTCTTCTCCAGAGCCTCTAAACTCTAAAGGTGAGGATGTTGTGCAGCAAGCTACTGCCGGGTTGCGGCCCCCCTGCCCGCCAAGGCAAGTGACTGCTAACAAGCTGGAACCAAAATGTAGTGCAAAAGGGAAATCCAAGAGAGTAGTCAGACCAGCCAAAAGGTCAGGGCAGGCAGCGAACAAGGTTGGTCAGGAAACAGGCAAGAGGTCAGGGCAGGCAGTGAACAAGAGTAGTCAGGAAACAAGTCGGGGTCAGTACACAAAGATTCTGGAGCAGGCGAGAACCTGGGAGAACCTGGGAACCTGGGAGCAGAGCCAAAGGAACTCCTTGTTCACGCAACTTCCTGTTGCCAGGTCACTTCCTTAAGAAGGGAATGTCAGGTGATGGGCGTGGATCAAGTGAGCCGCAATCATCAATCCCACCAGCAGAGGGAGGGATGTCGCTGAGGTAATCTAAGGTGTTATTCAGATGTTTGCCAGCAGAGGGAGTGCGTCTGCGGAATACTCTGGTTCTCTGAGGCAAGCGAGCAGCTGACAGAGAATCACCTGACTTGGAACAGGAAGTATGCGGAGTGTTGGATCCAGAGGCAGAGATGGTGGTGGCAGCAGGGGACTGCAAAGAGGGTGAGCAAGAAGGAAGTACAGCGGACCTGGACCTGTGGGGATCTGTGACACTGGTCTTGAATGGTAAACTAGACAAATCATCACCTCCAAAACAGGGACAGTTAGGATCGATCCTCTTGCATTCCCAACAATTTTCTGAGCTCTTATCTAGTCAACAATTAGTTGATGTGTTGAGAGAATTTCATCCTACCTACTCTTTCTCCCTCAACAGCTTCACGAGGATTGATCATATAATTGCCCCCCAGCAGTTGTTGCCTTGTGTAGCATCCTCAAGATTATGGCGACCCCCTAGTCCGACCATTTTCCAGTGCTGATGGCTTGTGACTGTCTAATTCCCCGTTCATCGGAATTTCACTGGTGTTTGAATGATGCCATGTTGTCCTCCCCCGAAACAGTACATACACTGGGCAATCATATTGCTCATTATTTTGCAGTAAATGCTGATTCGGTAGACTCCCTTATCACATTGTGGGATGCTCACAAGGTGACAAATAGGGGTAATCTTATACAGACGGCTTCTCGGCATAAAAGAGCGAGAATGTAATAGATCTCCACCCTTACTACTTCTCTGGAGCAACTAGAAACCATATGAAAAGCTACGCTTGATAAAAAAAAGTATTTAAATCAGTTAAAAAAAAAACACGAACGGAACTCAATCTGCTGTTAGATAGCATGCGCTAACAAACCCAATTCCATGATGGCCAGATTGCCTAATAACAAGCCTGGCTTCAAATCTGTTAGATTGCGACAGGCAAATAGTACGGTTACAGCAAAACCCCTACTTTGTATGACTCTTAGACAGCTTTTCCAGTTTCTTGTGCAAATGAGTTGTTTGCGGAGCTGCATCTTCCCACTAGGTAGGGTAGGTGATAAGCTAGCAGCCGATATCACAATAGCGGAAAGTCAAATGAAATTGCTGAAAACTAATAAAATGCCAGGGCCTGATGGCTTTTCTGTACTCTACAATAGGAAATTTCAGGACCACCTAGCCCCTCACTTAGCAAATTTTTTCAATTGTTTACAGAGTCACCCTTAACACTCCCATTCGTCATTATTGGCTCATGTACCACTGATACCAAAACCGGGGAAAGATGAGCTAGACCAGCGATGGCGAACCTATGGCACGCGTGCCAATTAAGATATGCGGCGCGGCGGGAGGCGAGTGTGCTGGTGTCTGCTTTGCAGCTCACCTGGCGACAGGGCGGGACTGGCCATTGGGAGGACCGGGCATTGTCCCGGTGGGCCGCGGCCCATCCTCCTGTGCTGGCTTCAGTCCTGTGAGTGGATGTTTAGCCTTCCTGTCTTCCCCTTAGTATCCTATGAGCCAGGCAGGTTTAATTGAAAGCTCTTTTGTTTTCTTTACATCATATTATTAGAAATGTAATGATTTAACTATTTTCAAATTTGATTGTAAATTTTACAAAAAACATGTATAGACTCTTTGGGAATACACACCGAGTCTTGACACAGTTAACAGTTTTAAGAAGTTTACCTTTTTTTTTACTCAGGATACATTTGACATGTTATGTGAATAATACATTTAAAATATATTGTGTAACTGAATCAAATTCTTCCTAAATTCATTAAATTGAATGAAATCATTAAAACATAAATTGCCAATAAATTGAAATGAAAACCAAAGGATTTTAATCAAATTGATTCTCTGACAATACAAAGATTCCAACCTTTAAAAATGATGTTACATAGTTCAGGCAACTTTATAAAGAGTTTTTAGATACTAAAATCTTGTTATTAAGGTTTAATTGACGTGCTGGCACTTTGAGGAAATTCTTTGGTTTTGTGCGGCAGTTTGGGCACTCGGGCTCAAAAAGGTTAGCCATCACTGAGCTAGGCCCTCACAACTACAGACCCATATCTTTGTTAAATGTGGACATTAAAATCTTAACAAAACTATTGGCCAGAAGATTTAATGTATTTCTGCCTTCTTTGATTCATAAGGACTAGGTGAGATTCATGCCGAGTAGACAAGCTCCTGATAGCATGAAGAAAATTATTGACCTGTTACATGTAGCTCGCTCGGAGATTATTACAAGTATGCTGTTAGCCTTAGATGTACATAAGGCATTTGACTCTCTCTCGTGGGATTATTTATTTTATATCTTTCTGAGATGGGGTTTCCAACCGCAGTTTATGGCATGGATGTCTGCTTTGTACTCCTCTCCATCTGCTAGGGTGCGTTATATGTTACTATTCCTCACTATTCCAAATCAGATGGGGCACAAAACAGGGCTTTGTCGCCATTACTTTTCAAACTGGCTCTGGAACCCCTGGCACATTTGTTTAGATGTTAATGTTAACATTCACGGAATAGAGGTAGGTGGCGAGGAGTACAAATTGAATCTTTTTGCAGACAATATTCTGCTAACTCTCACTCAACCTACTGTTTCCCTTCCAAATTTGGTGAGGCTCCTATCGGAAATTGCCCAGGTATCGGGATTGGTGATTAATAAGGAAACATCTATGGCTATGAATGTCAGACTCGCCCCATCTACCCTTATTATTCTCCAGGCTACATTCCAATTTAAATGGGCAAATCAATCTCTTGACTACTTTGGTTTAAATGTTAGATCAATCTCTTGACTACTTTGGTATTAAACTCACACGAAAATATGACCAGTTATGTAAGGCCAATTTTAAACCTTTATTTTCCAAACCTAAAGTTATGCTGTCTAGGTTGACAAATTTGTCACTGTCATGGATTGGGAGGTCTAACTCTGTTAAGATGATGACACTCCCGATAGCTGTCCCAATTACATTTTTGTGAGATCTACAACAATCAATAATATCTTTTGTTTGGAATGGTAAAAAAATGTGGATTCCCCAGAAAACGTTAATTACTCATAAGAATTCTGGTGCCCCGGGGGTTCCCAATTCAATTAAATAATTAAATACTTTCAAGCAAGGCACATAGCCCCTATATGTGCCTTATATGCTGGGTCAAGGGCACACCTGTGGGTCCAAATCGGGCAACATCTTTGTGGTCCTATGGATATACTGGCGCTGGCATGGATTCCTGGGAAGCTAAGACCCCCAAACCTATCTCCACATTTGGGACATATGCTTTGATGCTGGGATGGTATTAGATACTCCAGTGGACTCATGTCCCCGTTCCTCCCTCTACCCCCCATTCAAAATAATCTGATGTTTCTTCCAGGGTGGGAGTCACCAGGTGCGTTTAATTGGTGGTCAGATCATCAATACTCCACTATATACTCGTTGTTGGATAGTTTAGGACTCCGTAGCTGGAACATTATCCGGGATAACCATGATGCTCCGGGTAAGGAGGTACCTGCAATTACGGCAATAAATTCTGTCCCTAATCCAACAGAAAGATCGCCCTCTGCGGTTTCAATGTTAGAACATATTTGTCTACGGACCCCGTTATCCCCTAAACAGATCTCTTTAATTTATAATGAGCTGAGTAAAAAGAAACAGGAGAAAGACTTTTTCTTGCCAAAATGTTTGTGTATATTTTCAAATAAAACAGAGTGTAATAAGTACAAAATTATTAATAGTTGGTGTGGTTCACAAACAAATGATACAAGTCTAAAATTACATATTGGAGTAAAGGCATCCCTACATATAACAAAACATAGGGGTATGCATTGCTTACTAGACCTAAAGTCATCTGACTATAAGTTGCAACAGATGTCACAAAGCTCAAATACCTCTAACCTGACGCATTTCGCCAGAAGGCTTCATCAGGGGATGCATGAAGAGAGTCAGAGCAGCTGTACAACAGAAAATAATCTTAATTATCATCATGCATAAGTCATTCAAAAATGCTATACACAGGAAAATACCACAAAGTGGCGATCAATATGTGAGTAAAAAGGTTAGTGAGAATATGTGAGAACAAAGGGTAGCATTGTGTATGTGACGGTCCTCAAAGGGTCAATACGACTGAATTGTGCACGATTTATTTAACCCCCCTAGCGTTCTAATTCTGTCATTTTTTGATGCAAAAAGTGAGCTGCTCACTCTCCTGCTCGCATCACCCAGAGATCAGCCTCCGGGTGATGCGAGCAGGGAGCAGGCAGTAGATCCAGGGGCTGCTGCCAGCGGGAAATCTCCGTAATCTGCTTTTAAATTTCCCGCCCGGCCACGCCCCCGACGGAGAAGCGCCCCGCCATCACAGCGGGATCGTGAGATCGCCGCTGGAGTGCAGGGATAAGGTAAGAGGGACCCTCAAAGGTACCCCGAGTGTGACTCGGGATTACCGCTTTTTGCAATTTTTTCCACCCCGAGTCACACTCGGGAATACCGCTAGGGGGGTTAAGTGTGTCTGTGATAATACGATAACAAGCTTAGACTTACTAGATTGTTAGGATTATGTATGAAAAAAGGGGTATGACATTGTCTGCTGATGAAAGTAGATATACGATACCCATGCAACAATCATGTTGCATGAGTATCGTATACCTTCTTTCATCAGCAGGACCTGATGGATTACATCCATGTGTCCTCAAAGAGCTGAGCTCGGTTATTGCAATGCCATTATTTCCAATTTTTAGAGACTCTTTAGTCACTGGCAAGGTACCGATGGATTGGCGTAAGGCCAATGTGGTTCCTATCTTCAAAAAGAGAGCAAAGTCATTACCAGGTAACTACAGACCGGTTAGTTTAAGATCCATAGTTGGAAAGGTCCTAGAGAGTTTGATGAAGAACCACACAGAGGAGTTTCTGCTATAAAATATTATTATAAGTGATAGTCAGCATGCCTTCAAGAAAGAGCCAAGTTGTCAAACAAATTTACTCTCTTTTTATGAGGAAGTAAGTAAACAGGTGGGCAGTGAAGTAACAGTTGATATAGTGTACTTGGACTTTGCTAAAAGCATTTGACACTGTACCCCACAGATGGTTATTATGCAAGTTAGGGTCAATAGGTTTAGAAATGTCAATCTGTAAATGGATAGAGACCAGTCCAGTCTGAATAGTCTAAGGTTATTAGTGGTGTACCCCAGGGTTCAGTGTTGGGACCTTTACTGTTTAACATCTTTATAAATGATATAGAGTTTGGGATTAAAAGTACAATTTCTGTGTTTGCAGATGACACCAAACTATGTAATGGAATTAAGTCCATACAGGATGTCTATAATATACAAGAGGACCTGGATGTACTGTTTAATTGGGCAGGCAAGTGGCAAATGACATTTAATATAGATAAAAGTTATGCACTTGGGGGCTAACAACATACATGCTTCATACTGTCCAGGGGGAATACATTTTAGGGAGTCAGAAATGGAAAAGGATCTGGGGGTTCTGGTAGATCATAGACTTAATAACAGCATGTAATGCCAAGCTGCAACATGCAAAGCTAGCAAAGTACTTTCTTGTATTAAAAGAGGAATAGACTGCAGAGATGGAGACATAATCCTGCCCCTGTACAAAGCATTGGTCAGACCACATCTGG
>NC_092869.1:17202780-17224618 GCF_032062135.1 Pyxicephalus adspersus
CTGGCTCGATTGAAAGATACAACTAGCTATTAAAGGACCAGATATGCAAGCTTACACACATACACTAAGGGGGTCAGATTGGGTCTTTACACAGTTATGTTGCTAATTTCTAGGTCGATTGCCAAAAGTACACTATATGAAAAGACGGTGGGGGTTGGAGTACAAATTCCACAGTTGGAGAATCCAGTATTTACAAAAGATTCCTCAAAGAACATTCCTCAAGTACCAGGTAACTGCTTCCCATTACATGACAACAATGATTAGGACAACTGAGACAGAAATTGAAGCCTCTTTAGAACAAAAGGTAATCTGGAAGGATGGTTTGAAGTTATATTTGTGTTAGCAGAAGAGCTTCAGGGAAGTGGTTGGGACTCTGAATGGACACGTTGACACGTCTCAGCCAGATGCGCAAACTGGAACAGTGGAAATCTGTGAGCAGAACCAAAAGGAACTCAAAAGGAACTCACCCAGGCAACTTCCTGTTGCCAGCTACTTCCTTTAAAAGGGGATGTCTTGTGATGAATATGAGTAATGTGAGCCGCATACTCCTAACCCAATAGCAGAGGGAGTGCTGCTGAAGAGACGGTCTCAGATGTTGTTCACATGTCTGCCAGCAAATAGAGTGTGTCTGTGGAACACTCTAGTCCTCCGTGGCAAAGGGGCAGCTGATCGAGAATCACATGACCTAGACCAGGAAGTGTGCAGAGAGTTGGATCCTGAAGCTGAGTTGGTGCTCATAGCAGTGGAGTGTAAGGTGGATATGATGCAATTAGCCATGACCTAATCCAAAAACATATTAGAGATTGTAAACAAAATGAGAAAAATGAAAATGTACAGCTTACATACTCCACGCTTCAATGATATGTGCACAATCAGATGAGCCCTGCCAGAGATATGATGATAGGGGTTCTTAAATGATTATGATCTATATGTATGAATGAATGAATGAGTTTCAAAGGTATTAAGCGCTTGAGGTAAGTGAAAGGATAATAGTAGTGGAAGGGGGTGAAAAGCATATAAAAGTAGTGATGTATATTGAACAGAAGGATATATTGGAAATTGAACATAAGATAATCAAAGTTATAACAAGAGGTTAAAACATAAGGAAGCATAAATTTAGAAGGCAGCAATATATATGGGTTAAAGAAGGGAAAACATGTGTCCTGCCTTTAAAACACCAGGAGGCAGCGTTCAATGATACCTAGTGCAAATGCATCCTCAACTCTCTGTAGCTACTGCACATGTACCAGTGTCACGGCTTCACAGGGCATAGTGGTGAACCCTTTGTGTCACCAGCCCGGTGGGTAGAGACATGCACGGGGCACAGAGTCTAAGTAACAGCACGGTCTTCTCCATAGGATGTTGTGCTGCAAGCCGCTGCCAGGTCTGTGCCCACCATGGTGAATGACTGCTAACAAAGGGTGATGCCAGAGCAAGAGCCAGAGAATGGTCAGACAAGCCAGGGTCAGTACAAGAATAAGTCAGGAACAAGAGGCACAATCAGGCACCGCAGAAACCTGGGAACAGAACCAAAGGAACTCCTTGTCCAGGCAACTTTTTTGCCAGTCACTTCCTTATAATAGGAGAGGTAGTCTGATGAATGGGCCATGTGGCCTGCAGACATCCTGACCCACCACCAGAGGGAGTGCTGGTGAGAAGGCAGGTCAGGTGCTGTTCACATGTTTGCCAACAAGTGGAGTGCGTCTGCGGAACACTCTAGTCCTCTGAGGCAAAGGGGCAGCTGACAGGGAGTCATATGACCTGGACCAGGAAGTAGGCAGGGACTGGGATCCCTGAGCAGAGCAGGTGATGATGCACGGGAATGCAAGGTCGGTAACACTAAGGAGGGTACAGATCCCCTGGTCCTGTGGGGATCTGTGACAACAAGGAGTAGGTGCCACTCAAGGGAATGAGATCACCCCCCAAGTGATGTCCTGGGAAATGGGTCCTCCCCCCCCCACAGGCCGCCTCAATAAGGCTGAAGATGTATTCCTAGGGAATGCTTCAGAGATATTGTGGATGAAGATGGAACAGCATCCATGCGGGGGATGTGACAGTGGGGCAAGGGATTAACCCTTGCTCCCCACAAGATGGACACCGGCCGGTAGGTCAATGCACCCGTCCCCCACAAGTCAGCAGAGGGGGGAGGAACATATGGGAAGTCAATGGTGCGAGAATTCAGGTTTTTTAAGGGTCTTTGAAGGGCTGCAAGAGCAATCAGATTGCTCTTGCAGCCCTTTACTAGTTGTATGTGTTGTTGGATGGTGTTTCTATATCCAACAACACATAGTACAGCGCTGCAGCAGCAATTGCTTCCTTGTTTCTCTATCCAAGAATACAGGGCACTACAAGTAATGAATGGGGACAAGTTGCCATTCATCACCTGTAGTGCCCAGAGATCGTAGTGAAACTGCAGAGGTATTCTGCAGTTCAGTTTCCCTCGTGACGTCACAATAGGATCGAACTGCAGATTACCTCTGCAGTTCCACTACCATCTCTGGGCATCTCCCCGTTCATCACCTGTAGTGCCTTGTATTCTTGGATAGAGAAACTTTATCCAAGAAAACATAGTAGAAGCACAGCGCGGCAACAGCGATTGCTGTTGCAGCACTGTACATTACAGAGGAAACAGAGGAAAACATAAGTAATGTGTATATAGGAGGGATGTGTTGAATGAGAGGGTGAGTATCATAATAAAAGTGTATATGAAGAGGGAAGAGAAATCTGCATACAGGGGAATACAGCTGATATAGGGTGAATAATTGTCTTATGAACAGGAAATGTAGAAAATATACTGTAAATAAACATATAGAGTTTGGAAAAAAAGATATATGAAATAAAGATATATGCTTAGGTACATAAGAGGTTATAAAATGATAAACACATAATCACATGAGAAGCGTAAATAAATATTTATATAAATTAATTTAAAAAAAATATATATATATATGTATACTTATTTTACACAGCGATTACACTTAATCACTGTTACACATTTACATGTTTACACACTGATTTGCAAGAAAGGTTTGAAGCTAAAATCTTCTTTTAGCCCAGGAAACTGATAAGCTTTCAACAGAAAAATCAATTTTGTTTCACATTGTAAAAGTCACTTGTCAAAATCCCCCCTCTAGGACTGGGGGAGATCATTTAATGAGCTGCAAATATAATACTATTTGTGTCAAAGTTATGTCCTGAACCCACATGAAAACTAATAGGTGTGATCATTTTGCCATTTATAATTCAATACATGTATTCATAGATATGTTTTTTAAAAGCTCTCTTGGTATTTCCTATATAAAATCAAAATCAAATAAATAACTCCTTGGGACGTATTGGTATTTCAATTTATGCATAGTGTCATTGGGTAGTTTCAAAGCCTGGTTTTCCTTAATCCACCCACATTGTTTACAATGGCTGCAACTGAACGTACTGTTTGGCATGAAACGGGTATCGGTAGCCAGATGGGGGTTGTAGTGGCTAAAGACAAGTGTACAGTGCTCATTCATTCATCTGTCTTTTGTCTCTGGAAACGAAAAGATTGTCCACATGAAAGATTTTTCCACCAACAAAAATTGAAATTGTACGAAGCCTTTTTTTCAGTGTTTGTAATGACTTTAAATTAATGTATGGTGCTTAGATCCAAGATAAGACAACACTGTATAGTGTGTATATTGGTGGGAATCCCTTTGGAACACAATATAGCATGAAAAAGCATCATCAAAAAGAAATATAGGGATTTTTCTCTTAAACACCCCGAATAGGTGGATTTTTTATCCATCAATATAGTCACCACATATGTAAAAATAATATATTTTATTCAAAAACATCTATCAGGGTACAAAGAAAGAATATCTCTCTATAGGCAAATATTCAATGTATTTGGTGTTTGGCTAACAATAGGTTTTTCTGAATCCATATTTTATGTTTTTGTTTTGTTAATGTTTCTGTATTTATGGCTTTTATAGGATGTTTTTGAATACAATTTTTATTGTTCTTATATATGTGGTGACTGTATTGATGGATAAAATGTCCACCCAATAGGGGTCTGTATAAGAAAAATCCTATAATTCTCTTTGAAGGTGCTTTTTCATATTTTATTTTGTAATGACAATGTTTAGACGGGCAACAAGGTTTTTATTTTTAAAAACAAATTTTACTTACCTTTGTGTGTGACCATAAAGCCAACAAAGGACACAAGCAAATATAGAGGGGGCAACAATTTGGTCCTGCATTTGCAACATAAGAACAGTTCAAGAATAGTCCTAAATGGCCAAGCCCTTCAGTTCCAGTTGATGGTTGCATGTTGTTTAATCTTTAAAACCACTGTATATGGGAAGACTGCATATACAGTTTTTTTTCCAATACAAGGGGGTGTGTGAATTGGTAGTATTTAGGTTTTTCATTAGTGAATTTTAATTTTGCTACAAGGAAATTGAATTTTGAATAGAATGTGTAATCTCTGGCATGGGGGTATAATCTTCTTCTTCTTTTCAATTAAAGGTAATTTTCTTAAAGATGGAGATTAAACCCTTTTGGGAAATTGTTTTCTGTAGAAACACCATTAAGAATTGCTGTCTATTCCTGTCTGTAAGTGTCGGGGAAGGGGAGTGTCACACTTACCCCTTCCACACTAAAGAGCAGACGCCTCTCTCTGACTCTGACTCTGGGCGTGCCTCTGTTTCGAAGCTTTATCAATTTCGTCAAATCTGCTGGCCAATCAGAATATATTGATATGTGCAGAGAAACTGAACTTTAACGGCATATAAAAAACTCTTAAAACATTTTAAGGGTCCTACCATTCTGCTTCCTGTTTATTGGCACTCATCGCCTGTCTGTGCTCCTTTCCTGTGTGAACCTGCTTTGGCGCTTGGAAAGTGATATTAGAATTTGATTTTATGGTGTATCATTATATTTACTAGTGAGTATTAAAGTATAATAAAGACAATTAAAATATGAACTATTAAGCAAATTTGCAGGATTTTGATGTAATATTTGCTGAATTTCAGGTCCTATTAAGCTTCATCCTGAAGAAGTGGTGTTACACCACAAAAAGCATCCATGATACACTGGCACTTGTGAGACTTGCTATAATGTTTTAACTATGTATTTATGTTGATACTTTTATGAAGAAGTGGATGTATGTCTGTATATTGTAATGTCCCTACATTACACAGTGATTCCCATTCTAGGGCACTGCAAAAATTAATGTCGCCTACTGTTCTTTTTAATATGATGTACCTATAAAATGTTTTAAGAGTTTTATATATGCCATTAAAGTCCTGTTTCTCTGCACATATCAATTTAGTCTACATTTGGGATGTTGCAAGTGGGCATTTAATTCAATATATTGAATGTTCACCAATCAGTGAACCCTTTATTTATATGTACAATCAGAGTATAGCCTAACTATTCCTGGCTATTTACCTAACTCACACATGCACTCAGTGTTCATTCAGCATGTCTCTGCTGGTGCTGAGCCCCTAGTTCTGTTGAGCTAGTTCCTGTACACCTGTTGACTATTTCAGTGTTTCCTCTGTCCAGCTCCTAAGTTAACCCCTCTTGTCTAGTCTGTTGATTCCCAGCCAACTTCCCTGTGCTGTTCCAGTGTTCCTGTCTGTCTGTGAATATCCCTGAGTCACCTGTGCCTCCTGTTGCTTACAGTGTCTCCTGTGTTCCCTATGCCCGCACTGGTCCTTGTGTCACTGGTGTCAGTCTCCTGGATCCCTGCTAATTGAACCCTGGTGTGTGACCTGACCTCTCTTGCTTGCTGCCTGCCTCGACCCCGGCCTTCCTCGACTATCCTTCTTCTTTGTGATTTGCTACCGTGTTTTGCCCACCTTGGTGTGCCCAAGGACCGCAACCTAGCGGTTATCAGCAGCGCAAAATCCTCACCCTCAGAGGCTCTGCAGAAGACCTAGTTACTGCTTAGACTCTGCGCCCTGGCCCTTCTCAGGACTCACACCCTAGTGGTCCTGTCTCTCCGTGGGTGACAGGGAGCATGAACAATACTAAAAAAAATTGCTCAATCAGGAAAAATGGTAACAGATGTGTTTATTTTACAAGGCTTGTATGGAACATAGTAACTGCATTTAGGACTTGTTTAGTCTTTAATTTTTTTAAGCTATAACTAATCTTCCCATCTAAAAGTTAGAATTTTACTTGGTATGTTATTGTAATATTAACAATTGTTATTAAACAATATTTATATAACAACAACATTACGCAGTATAGGGATTGAAAATGACAGACAGATGCAAACAATGACACAGGAGCAGAAAAGTTTACAATCTAAGAGGTGGGCAAAGTAGCACACAATTGGAAGAAGATTGAGGATGGTGACTGAGTAGTTTTAAGAGACAGAAGACGGGAAGGCAAGTTTAAAGAGATGTGCAAGTTTGAAAAGCTCTTTTAAATGAGCAGAAAGTATGAGAAAGCCGAATAGGACGAGGAGGACTATTCCAGGGTGTCGGGGCAGCCCTAAAAAAGTCTTGGAGTTGTGCTTGTGACTAGTTTATAAGTGGGGAAGTCATTAGTAGGTCATTGCAGCAGTGAAGAGTACTATGGGTGTATTTTCCTATCATGTCAGAAAGGTAGGTGGCACAGAAGCTGTGGAGCTTGAACTTTATTCTAAAGGGAGCCTGTAATGCAAGCAGGTGTGGACCCACTGTGCCAGTGACTGGGTATGCTCCAGAGGGGCGTAACTTAGCTGCTACCAGGTCTTCAATAGAGCCTCTGATGGTGAGGATAGGCTTGGGCCGCAGGGTAGCTGCCAGGTGCCACTCCAGAGCAATCCCCGAGTCAGTGGCAGCTGACCACAGGAGTCAAGGTACTCAGGGCAAGCAGGTATAGGAGAGGTAGTAATTAAACAAAGTCCGTGAACAAGATCCGAGGTCAAAGTCAGGCGGCAATCAGGCAGAAGTCCATTCACAAGATCTGAGGTCAGGGTCAGGCAGCAAACAGGCAAAGTCCTAGGGTTTGATAAGCAAGGTCTGGTACACAGAAAGGCAGACAGAAGAAGCACCTTTGCACTTGGAGTTAGACAAGCTCAGACCATGAGATTGCTCAGGCAACTTCCTGTAGTGGGAAGTGCCTTTAAATACTAGCAGGGCTCCAGCCATAGGCTGTAGGAACAGAGGGCGTGTATGTGTCGCCTCATGGATGAAGAGAGACCCCCACACCAGCTCAAACACCAGTGCAAGTCTCCAGCAGGAAGGAAACTCTGGCATGGAACACATGTACTGGGGTTACTCTACCTGAAAGATAGGACCCGGCGCCCGTGCCTGCAATTAGGAGCAGCAGCACCGGCACGACCTGCAGGGCTAACAGAGCCAATGAAGAGAACACAGAGAGAGGCAGTGGACGATGAGTGGTGGGAAAGATGGATAAGTCTAGCTGCAGCATTCATAATAGATTGTAGAGGAGTGAGTCGGGTTACTGGAATACCTGGGAGGGAGATGTTACAGTAGTCCACTACTGAGGGTTTCCTCAGGATAGGGAAAATAATGGCATGTTTGAAGGTGGAGAGGTAGATAACAGTGGAAAGGAAGAGGTTGAATAGTGTGGTTAGTGTAGGGGCCAGGGTGGAGGAGTATGTATGGATCAGAGGGGATTGGGTCAAGTGGACAGGTAGTAGGTGGGGATGAGACAGAAAAGTTTCTTTCCATAGTAACAGGGCTGAAGGAAGTTAGTGATGATTTACAGTTGGAAGGAGTGGATAAGGTTGGAGTGGAATGTTGAGCCAAAGACAACATGTCTGATTTTGACAATTTTAACTTTAAAGTAGGTGGCTATGTCTAGGGAAGAAAAGGTAGTTGTAGAGGCAGGCAGGTGTGCGGTTTAGGAGAGAGTCAATTGTTGTGTGGATTGGAAGCTTGAAAGGATATGACAGCGGAGAAATAGTGTTGTAGTCTGGCTTTGTAATCCATGAAGTCAACGCTGAGGCCAGATTTCCTCCACTTGAGCTCAGCTGCGAGACCATTCTTTTGTAAATGGTTGGTGTGATTGTTATGCCAGGGTCAGAGGTTTGCAGGACAGGGGTAGTGGAAGGTGGCAGGGGCAACTTTAGAGAGAGCCAAAGAAACAGTTTGGTTTAACCAAGTAGAAGATTGGTCTGGAGATAAAGGTGAGGAGGTTGTGGTCAGAAAGGGGAAATTGTGAGGTATTAAGGTAAGTGAGGTTGCAAAGTTTGGCAAATACCAGGTCTAAAATGTTTCCAGTCATGGGTGTGGAGCCATATATATTCTGTGTTAGCCCAATGTCATGGATAAAGGGGAGGGGAGGAAAACAGAAAGATAAATACAAGGGACTAGGCCTTCAATGGCTAGGGAAAAGGAAATGGTCACCCCCTACGGACACTCTAACCTAGCCCTGACTCCTGACAGTATGATTATCCCCTGAAGGTGGGAATACTCATACACTGGAACCTAGGCCCTAGTATCCCTGAATAGCCCTAGGAGTAGTGACTGGGCTTGAGACTACTGGTTCCTTCCCTGATGAAAGAACCACTGTCTCCCTGAGACCTAGAGTAACAACAAAAGAACAACACAACACCAAAAGTAGTTCAACTTATCTAAATTAGCAAATGGAGGAGCAGGAACCCTGAAGAGAACAACACACCAGCTCTTCACATCCCAGAAGTGAATATCAACCGCATAGCATGAAGTGTGAGGCCAGACTAAATGGAGGAGCAGTAATAACCACCAGCTCCCGCTGATACAAGGGGTGTGGTCATTACAAACAACAACACAGAAACAAGTAAAAACAAAGAGACTGTCAGATAACCTCACATGCAGCTTGTCTCACAGATCTTCTAACCTCAGTCACAGAAGGGACCGTGACACCCGAAGGATGAGGAAATAGAGAGTGTGGCTGAGGAAGGGTGGTTGGGGTCATCCACTGCAGCATTAAAGTCACCAAGGATGAGGGTAGTTAGGTCATGAAAAAGAATATGTGGGAGCCAGGAGGCAAAGTTATCCAAAAATTGGGAGATTGAGTGGGGGAGGGGTTGAAGACAACAGCACCATTGAGAGGTTTGGGGTGGAAAAGGCGGATGGAATGCACTTCAAGTTAGGTTAAAATGAGAAAGGGGGAGTAGGGAGAACTCTGCATGTACATTTAGGGGGAAGAATAAGACCCACACCACCACCTATCCTGTTCCCAAGTCTGGGGGTATGTGTAAAGTGCAGGCCTCCATAGGAGAGTGCCACAACAGAGACAGAGTCAAAGGTAAAAAAGCCAAGTTTCAGTGGGACCGAGGAATTTCAGAGATTTAGAGAGGCGAAAGTTGTGGATATAGGTTGGCTTATTCCAGAGAGATCTTGTATTCCATAGACCACAAGTGGGTGAATGTGAATGGGGTTAAAAGGAGGGTGGGAGGTGCCTTGGTTGAGATGTCATCAGAAAGTACCAGTAGAGCAAAAAGGTCCAGCAGAACAGAAAGATAAAGAAGGTGGGTGAAGCAGCAGGCAGACAAAACAATAACACTGCTCAACAAACATTTTCTTGCCAAACAGATTAAAGTCATTTTAGGTTGAGTTTAATGCACAGACTCCAAATATGGTATTGGTTTTGCTAGATTGGCTCTAGTTTTGAAATAATGACCTTAATAAAAACCTCATAGAAAACTAATGAAACTTAAGCAAAATGAAACTAGATATGCCTACATATAAAAAATAAAATGTTTGAAATACTTAATGTCAATATATTCTATATTCAGTATATTTACAGGATTTATCACAAAGAAATCATTTAAAAACTCCATTTGTATGATTTCCTTTGATGCTCATAATCAAGCCAATCACGTTGAAGGCTCCAGCAGTAGTCTGCCATCATGTGCCTATCCCATCTGCCCTGATACCTTTCTTCCATCACCTTTATATCTTGATGGAACCTTGTTCCTCACTAAAATCGCCAAGGTTTTCTGGAAATCTTTCTGGAGATAGTGTACCTTGTGAAATTTGAATCATTTATCAGTTTCCGAATCTGGGGTCAATCAAAGATTTCTGCTTTTAATTTTTCAGTACTCAATCCAGGGAAGAATCTACAAATGTATTTGAAGCAATCACCGTCCTTGTTCAGAGATCTACAAATTGCTTCATTAATCCTAACTTTATGTGTAGTGGAGGGAGAATGTTTTTTTCTTTGTCAACCAATGGCTCGTTAAATAATGTTCGCTGCACCTTTTTTTCATGTTTTCCCTTGAAGGCCATGACACTTTTTTTCCAGTGATCCTGCTTTGCTCTACTATCCCACAAGCAGATGAAACATGGGTACTATGGTGTGTAAGGTGGTGTATCCACTTTGCTGTCCCAGTAGGAAGTTCACCATTTTTAATTCAACACATATGGACCATTGGTGTTCATAATAGCAAAGCTTTTGTAAGACCATTTTGATATTTTCATATTGAAGTTTTGTTGAGTGACCAATTGGAATTTATGCATAGCAGTTGACATTATGCAGTAAAACATATTTAAACTTCAAGTGGAACTGTCTATGAAAAGCTGCCAGTCTTCTGCTCAGTATTCTGGTACTCCCATATTGGCTAGTAGTCCAGGGATGTTACAACAGTACACAAAGTCTCCATCTTCACTGAAATATGGTAGGACTGTCACCCCACTTGTCTTATAAACCAATATCTTAACTTCCGGTCTCAAACAGTTCTTTTATTTTAGCCTGGATGCTAAAAGTTCAGATGCTTGTTTTGATAGACTTACGAGGTCACATATTAGACTTGTAGACTTACAACTCGTATGACTTGTATCAGACTCGTAGGTCACGTATTAAATAATTAAGCTCTTCTTGGGAGAACTGCTGGTTTGATGAAACACTTCCTTCATATTCACTTCCACTGCTAACTCCTGGATTACACCCTAAATCCTGTATATCCTCCATGTCGGATACAGGAATATCAGGGAGTGTACTGAACACTGGTATGGGAACATCAGCAACATGTGGCAAAGGTCATCTTGCTGATTCCAAATCAGGGTATTCCCACTTGTTTTTCTTGTAACTATTAAAACATTTTACATTCACAGCACAAAATAACAATCATTTTGATGATTTTTGGGCTCCCGCCAAGGCAAATTAAAGTTTCATGAAAATAATGCTACATTTAATATATAAAATACAAAACATTGGTGAAAATAAAGATTGTTAATAATATGCTGTGTTAACATTTGTTGTTGGTAAAATTCTCTACTCGTATTCCCGTATCACAAGAACTGAAGCCAGTTCAATGAAACTGATTTAATTTCTGGATTCAGCAGACCTGAAATACACTAAATAAATTGAAAAATCCTTGGCAAATGAAAAAAAATTTTGTGTTGAGCTGTGTAATTAACAGAGATATACAGTCATCAGAAAACGAAAGTACACCCTCTTTCAATTATAAGATTTTATCTACCCAGACATCTACACATTAGCAGGTTTTACAGTTATTTCAACCTAACTTCAGGTGTGAAACAACATACAACAGATTACGCTGTGTTGTTTACCCAAAAATAAAGCCAAAACTAAGACACCATCAAACATTTAACACCCCCTATGACTCAATATTTTTTGAACCACCTATAGCACCAATAACTTGAAATAATGATTTTTCTTCTTTACACCACTTCTTAAGTCCATTTAGGTTTGTGGGTAATTCTTCTATGCACAGCTCTTTCTCTCAAAGCCCCGCCACAGCATTTCAGTTGGGCTGAGGTATGGACTTTGGCTGGGCCATTGCAACACTTTAATTCTTTTCTTTTGGAGCCATTCTGTTTTTGTCATTAAGATTTGCCGGTATGCCTGGGATCATTGTCCTGCTGCATGGTCTAATATTATGTACTTTAGCTGTGCCTCAGATGGGCCCACATTTGACTCTATAAACCTTATATTTCTTCTATATATATATATATATATATATATATTAATTATTCAGAAGAGATCATGTTTCAGAAGTTTTGTGGTGTGGTTTGTTCAGATGAAACTTTGCAAACAAGCTGTCATGTTCTTTTTAGAGAGAAGAGGCATTCCCCTGGCAACCCTTCCAAATAAGCCAATGCATGTTTAGTCTTTTTCTAATTGTACTATCATGAACTTTGAGAACTAACATGTTAACTGAGGCCTGTAGAGCCTAAACCATAGCATTTTTGTTTCTTTTGCAATTTTTCTGAGCATTGTACAATTTGACCTTGGGGTGTATTTGCTGAGATATCCTCTCCTGAAAATATTGGAAACTGTCTTGAATGTTTTACACTTGAGAATAATCTTTCTTACTATAGACTGAAAGACTTCAGATTGTTTGAAAATTACATTTTAACTTCTCCCAAATTGATGGACTGCAAAAACAACTTGTCTAAGATCATTGTTTCTGTTTTTCCTTCTTAGCATTGTGTTAACACACACTTGAATGCTCCAGACCAGAAAGCTGCTAATACTTTTGCTATGATTTCAATCGTTTTTTGATGAATTTTTGGAAATAAGGGGATAATAGATTAACAGGGAACAGTTAAGAACAGAACATTAACAGAAGGTAATGTCAAGAGTAGTATCAGAGATGGTGATAGGACATTATTATTATTATTATTATTATTATTAATAAACAATATTTATAAAGTGCCAGCATATTACGTATTGCTGTACATTAAATGGGGGTTGCAATACAATAGGAGAAGGGATATGGATTGGTGGGTGAGTAGTGAGGGTTTTAAGAGAAAAAAAACGGGTAGGCAAGTTTTAAAAGATGGGTTTGAAAGGCTCTTTAAAATGAGCAAAAAGCAGGAGCAAGCCGAATGGGACGTGAAAGAACATTCCAGAGAGTTGGGGCAGCTCTAGAAAAGTCTTTGAGCTGTGCGTGTGATGGGGTTGTGAGTGAGGAAGTCATTAGTAGGTCATTTGAGGAGTAAAGAGAGCAGCTAGGGTGTTTTTTCCCATCAGGTCAGAAAGGTAAGTGGGACAAGAACTGTGGGGGGATATAAAGGCAAAGCACAGGAGCTTGAAATTGATTCTAAGGTAAAATTGAAGCCAATGAAGAGAACTACAAAGAGAGGGAGCAGAAGAGGAGTGGTGAGAAGGATGGATAAGTCTGGTTGCAGCATTCATAATAGATTGCAGAGGAGCGAGTCAGGGTGGTGGAATACCAGAGAGGAGGATGTTGCAGTAGTCCAGATGAGAGATGATAGGACCTACATAACACTGAGGAACGCATTTTTTGTTGAGTTAGATCTTACACTTGTTGTTTACTAATTTTTAGGTTGTGAATCCAGAAATGACCGCAGTTTTTTGGTCCAGAGTCAGAAATAGAATCCTATCTGGTATTGCTGGAAACAGACAATAAAAAAAGAAAGGGAAACAAATAATAAATAATAAACAAAAATAAAAAAGTAAAAAAAAACACACAACAAAAACAAAACTGTGTAATAAGTCATTAACAACCAGGAGCAATAAAAGGGAGGAGAAGGAGAGGGCAGGTGGACATAAATAGTAAGATATTTCAGGGTAAAGTATGCATATCTATTCCCTAGTCCTGCAATTGCGACTAGGTGTCCCATGGATCCCAAATCAATTCAAATCTATCCACTTTGTTTTGTATGAGGGCTGTAAGGTATTCCATTAGGCGAACATCCTGGATGCGGGTATATAAATCCTCTAGAAAGGGAGGCAGGGTAGATTTCCATCTAGTTGGAATCAGGGTGCGAGCTGCCACCAGTATATGGGCAACCAGTTTACTAGTAAGTTTGGGGAGGCTCGTAAAGGGTAGCCCCAATAAATGGTTAAGCGGATCTGGTAAAAGCTAATATTGGGTCACATTCAAAAGCAGCTTGTGGACTCAATCCCAATAACTCTGAATAATGGAACAATACCAGAATACATAAATATAAATAAAATTTGTACAAAATAATTTAAATATAAATATATAATGTACAGATTAAGCTTTTTTGTGCTGCTTCACAGATATCTGACCACTCATCACTGTCCAAAGTGCGACCTAGAATAGATTTCAGGTGCTCATATATGCAAATTTACCAGAAATTCCTCGTATGGTTGTATGAAGGAGGCGGTAAATTGAAGAAACCAGACTTTTAGCAGATGTGGATTTTAACATATATATGTAGATACGCAAAAAAGGCAGTTTGTGGGAGGTCAAATTGGGTCTGAAGTTCCGAAAAGGAGAGCAACCTCTTCTCCACGGGGTGTAAGCTATTCCTAATAGGGAATAGTCCCCTCTCCCTCCAGGGCTGCCACATCCTTCTGGTAAGACTATCAGACAATAGGGAGTTGTGGATATTGATGTCAGTACTGATGCTGTGGAGGATAGAGTATATTTAATCTTATAAATCCGCCACAGGTTTCTAGTAAACAGCATTGGTGAAAGCAAATCCTTTTCTGCCAATAAGAGGGAGGAGCTCCAAAGCATCACATTAGGGTGGATCGGGGCGATCCAGGATTCCTCCAATTCCCTACAAATAGTGTAGGAAGTTAATGAGGTCCAAAAAGGCAAATAGCGTAAATGGGCCCCCACATAATATCTAAGCTGGTCTGGAGCTCCTGGACCTCCAAGCTCCCTTGGTGTACAAACAACCGACTTAGAGAGTCTATGTCGCTTATATGCCCAGATAAAGTTTAAAAAAACAGCTTGTAGCTTTTTCAGGGTCTGGACGGGACTAGCACTGGGAGGGTCTCAAATTAATATAAAAGTTTAGGTACCGTGTTTCCCCGATGATAAGGCATCCGCATCAAATAAGCCACCTCCCGATTTTTGCTCAAACAATTAAAATAAAGCACCCCCCGCAAATAAGACATCCTCCGATACCTGATACTGTGTGCCTCTGTGTGACTCCTCGATGCTGGCTGCAGTGCAGAGTGAAACTGAAAGTAACTTCAAAGGACAAGGAGTGATCAGAAGAGGACAATCAATGGCACATGAGTGATCAGAAGGGGACAATCAATGGCACATGAGTGATTTTCAACAATAAATGTGTACTGTAGTCTTCTTCATGGAAAAATAAGACATCCCCCTGAAAATAAGACGTAGGGCATATTTTGGCATTTCAAAAAATATAAGACAGTGCCTTATCATAGGGGAAACACGGTAGGAGCATCATTTTTACTGATGCTATACCTCCCAGAAGCAATAACGGGTGTGTTTTCCATTTGTTTAAATAGTTATGAAGCTCCAAGAACAATGGGGGAAAGTTACACGATTATAGCTGGCCGTATGAAGCCGTTATCTGAGTGCCTAAGTAACCAACAGAATGTTCCTGCCACATAAAGGAGTACCTGTCTTTCAACGCTGAAAGTTGCAGGTTTGGCATATGTAAAGGTAAGGCCTCCGTTTTAGAGAAGTTCACCTTGTAACCTGAAATTTCACAGAACGAGTGTAGTTCAGACCACAAATTCGGTAGAATAATAGCAGGTTGTGTCAGTATAAGAAGCACATCGTCCGCATATAGTGAAATCTTGTAGGAGGACTCCTTTACCCGAACACCTTGGATATCTGGATTAGACCAATTTTTTTGTCTGGAAGAGGCGTAAGTGCAATTTAACAGAGGCTGTGGGGCTTCTATTAAGGGACCGAATTGCCCTGACAAAAGGTCCTGAAAATCCCAGTTTGGCAAGTGTGGAAAACGGCCAGCTAAGGCGATCAAATGCCTTCTCTGCATCTAGGCTAAGAATCAGGGATGGGGTTTCATGTTTGTTAAGGATATTTATAACATCAATACCCTTCGAGTGTTATCACTTGCATGAGAAAAAGGATAAAACCAGTTTGGTCCCCATGTACTAAATATGGAAGGAGCTTAGAGAGTCTGTTGGCCAGCAGTTTGATGTAAATTTTAAGATCCGAATTAAGTAGTGCTATGGGTCTATACTTAGCGCAATCTATGGGATCTTTACCCGATTTGGGTAAAACCGTGATGTGGGAGCTGGACATGGAAGGTGGACTGGGTTTACCCCACAAAAAATCATTAAATAAAGCCTCTAAGTGTGGGAGTAATTCTGGTAGAAAGGTTTTGTAATATAAGTACGATAAACCATCCGGACCAGGAGCTTTATTAGAGGGAAGATGAGATATAATTTTAGAGATTTCTTCCTCGGTAATGAGTCGGTTGAGAAGTTCTAGGTGCTCTTATGACAGATAGGGGATATCTAGTTCTGCTAAGTAGGAATCTATCTTCTCCTGTAGAGTGCTCCCTAAGGAGTTCTGTGCTTGATGCACGACCTGATACAGTTCAGTGTAGTAGGTTTCAAAAAAAGAGGCTATACAGGACGGATCATATCTTATTACCCTGTGTCCGTCTTTGATGGCCATGGGAGAGGAATTGACCTTTAGAGGGATGGGAGAGGAATTGATTAATTTACGTGCCAATAGCATATCTGCCTTAATACCTTTTTTGGTAGTATAACTGTCGGGTGCGTTGCATCATCCAACTGATTTTTCTCAATTCCAGAGCCCTCAATTTAGAGTGGAGGGAAGTCACCTCCCGCAGGAGATCCAATGATGGCCAATTGACGAGTTTCACCTCCGCAGAGCATAGCTCCAGCTCAGTCAGAGTGTGTTGCAAATTGGAATTACGTTTTAAGCGAGATTTTAGAGCCACACACTGACCTCTAATACCCGCCTTATGAGCCTCCCAAAGTGTAGGGGTATGCACCACTGAATCCTTGTTTTCAGTGAAATAATTTTGAATACCTGTAGTGAGGACCGATTTGGTGTCTTCATTATTAAGAAGAAAGTCATTCAGTCTCCAATGGCAGATTCTAGTTTTAGAGGGGGCGAGAAAAACATCCAGGGTTGACCGGGGCATGATCTGACCAAGTAATAGGATGTATGTCAGCAGATACACTGTTCCGCAGTAGCGGAAGGTTAATAAAAATATAGTCAATGGGAGTGTGAGTGTGGTGAGGCGGGGAGTAAAATGTGAACTGTCTACTTGTTGGGTGTTTAATGCGCCAGCTATCGTATAATTGGTAGCGTCTAATGAGCTGTCGAAAGGCCTTAGATTGCTGCAGAACAGAAGATGGCGGAAGGGGTGTGAAGGTAGACAGCCTATCCTGAGTTGGGGAGAAAATTACATTAAAGTCACCCCCTAATCTAAGGTAGGTATGGGTGAACTCCTCCAGTAAAGCCAATATCTTAGAGAGGAATGGCAGCTGACTCAGATTAGGAGCATAGATATTACACAAAGTCAAGGGGACTCCTTGCAGCATACCATGTAGGATTATAAATCGGCCATCAGGGTCAATACTTAGCGGTTTGGTGTAAACTTAAAGGAGTCCTTACTTAAAATGGCAACCCTTGCTTTCTTTCTGGCGGGAGAATTTGCCATATGGGCATGCGGGTAGTATTTGGAGGCAAAGTTAAAAGTGCCTGTGTGATCATAATGTGTCTCCTGAAGGAAAATAACCTCACCCGAATAGCGTTTAAATTCCCTGAGTGCCAACTTCCTCTTAGTGTTAGAATTCGTCCCTTTAACATTGAGAGAAAAAATTTTAATCACCATTAAAATACAATCTGATCAGAACCATTTTGTCTGTGGAAGAACAGGTAGGGAGGCAAACCACTTGCACCCAGGTCCCCAGGAGTCCCTAAGAACCACTGGGGAACAAAAGTAACTGTCGTGCGTACCAACACTTCCAAGGGGGTCAGGGGCCCAACAGTCCCCAGAGCAATGAACAGACAAACAGACAAAGATAACATCAAAAACCAAATTGACTGGCACCGGCAGTCTAGCAGGAAAGGAGCTTCAAGGGGATGTCCCACACCTCGCCCCAAAAACTGGGCTCGATGCAGAACCCCCCAAGAAGTCACAGGGCAAAGAAATAAAATACAGAGAAGTAATATCATGTGCAACAATAGGCAAAACTACATCCTAGTCTTAGTGCTATCTAATTAACAACATTGGGATAGCACATCCATATCATGTCAGATACATTGCTATATGAAAGTAATAGCAGGATGTGAATTAGCATCAATTCTAGTTGAAGTGCACGGAGCCTCACTAATTAGTGAGGTCCAACATATATAATGGTAAACATAGTAATACAGCAATAGCAGTACGGGCAAAAACCCAGCGGTAATCTCCAAAAGGGTAAAGTAGGGGGAAACAAAGTGCTAAAACATTGTATGAATAAAGTAGAAAAACCACATCATTCTCTGAGATAAACAGTATGAAAACGTCAGTATCAAAAAGGATATGGTATACAAAACCCCTCTCAACGTTGCTCACCATCCGGAGGGGCTGAGGGTGAGGGAGAATGTTAAACCCTTTGCCTGGATTGCTTCCTGGGGCTGACCTCCTGCCACAATGGTGAAGTAAAAGGTGAGGGGCCCTCAAGCCCCCATCCTGGGAGTTTGGCCAAAGAATTTCCCAAGTCCCGGCAGAAAGAGAGGAGATCGGGTAACGTAGCATAGCTGATTAGTCATCCCTGCGCGCCGTTAGGCTGAACTTCCCGTTCCCGATATGATTATCCCGTAGAATGGTGAGGAGCGGTTGCAGGAGGTGCCGTTGTTGTGGGGTGTGCCACGATAAATCCTGAAAAAGCTGTAGGGGAGCTCCATCAAACTCCAGTTTATGCATTTTTCTTGCGGCCACCATATTCTCATCCGTATCCATCAGATGACAAAGAATATCCCGTGGTCTTGCGGCCGAGGCAGGTTGCCTCGAGGCCCGAAATGCCATAGTAATGCCGATAACATGTGAAGAAGGGCGCCCCAACAGGCTGTTAAAAAAGGCTTGGAACACTAGCTTCAAATCTGAATTTTGGGTAGCCTCGGATAAACCAAGGACCCTGAGGTTGTTTCTGCGAGTTTTATTATCCATATCTTCCAAGTGGCGATAAAGATCTCTGATTTTCAAGTGATAGTCCCAGGATTTATGGGTTAAGGCTTCTATATCACCTTTGGCCTGATGTAAATTCTCATCAAGATCCCCCACTCTCCCAGCTAGGCACTGTAAATCTGCACGTAGGGCCCCTATTTCAGATCGCAGGGTAGACTGTACTTCTGTAATAAGCTGCTGAAAATCTGCCTTGGTGGGTAACATTTGAAGATGTTGCTGCCATGAAGGGCCCACATCAGGATTTTTATACACAGATCCTTGTTTAATAAATTGTGAGGGGCCTGCAGCTTCCTCCCTGTTTTATGGATGCCAGGTTGTGGGGACGCTGACCAGAGGAGGTGTGAGAGCGAGCAGCTGCAGCATAATCCAGGCAGGGTTCACTCCTTTACCCTGCTTCGATTTGCCCATGGTGCTGAGCTGTATGTGCCCTGCTTGCTGATTTTAGCCACAGGTGCCGTCAGAGCGGAGAGATCATTCGGCCATCTCCAGGGACCGCCAAGCCACATCCCACCTATGACATTTTTTTTACAGTAAAACATTTGAAAATGAATTGGGTAATCGATTAAGGTAAAAATTTATGCTTATAGCTTTTCCTGGAGTGTTCTGTGTTAAAAAAAATCCCGCCAGATGCTCCAACAATAGTCAGCCTTAATATGTACATCCCATCTACCCTGATACTGCTCTTCCATGACCTTCAAATCATGGTGGAATCATTCACCTTGCTCATCACTGACTGCACCAAGGTTTTCTGGGAAGTTGGAAAGATGGCTATGCAGAAAATGCACCTTGATGCTCATATTGCAACCAAGCGTTTTGTAGCTCTCCAAGAGTTTTTGGACAATTTCTGTGTAATTATTTGCTTGTGTGTTTCCAAGAAAGGCCTTGAAAATGGCTTTGAATGATAACCAAGCATTCTTTTCGACTTCTGACATTGTCCTAATGAAATGTTCATCTTTGATGAGCTGCCGAATCTTTGGACCATCAAACACACTGGCTTTTTTTTTTCAAATGACAGGCTAGGAAATGCCATAATTAGGTACTTGAAACAGTCTCCTTCAGTTGGCAAAGCTTTAACGAACTGCTTCATCAGACCCAGTTTCATGTGCAGAGGCGGGATTATAATATTCTTTCTATCAACAAGTGGCTCATGTAGAATGTTTGGATCACCTGGTTTTAGGACAGGTCTTGGAGGCCAAATCCTTTCCACCCAATGCCTCTCACGAGCTCTGCTGTTCCACATGCACAGATAACAGGGATACTTGGTGAATCTGCGTTGCTGACCAAGAAGGAAGCATACCATTTTTAGGTCAACACAGATGACCCAATTGTGTTGGTGATAATGCAACAACTCAATGACTCTGTTTATGTCTGCATATTCTTCACAAAGAGAAACTGAATGACCAATTGGGACTGACCCAAATATATTGCCATTGTGAAGGAAGACACACTTTAAGCTTCGCTTTGAGCTATCGATGAATAGTCGCCATTCAGTTATAGATTGGAATTCCTAATTCCTCCATTAAACCAGGTATGTTATGGCAATACACAAAGCCACTATAAGTTTTAAAGTACTACAGAAATGCAATTTCTCTAGTGCAAAGGTACAATACCTTTGTTCCTTTTTCAAGGAAGTTTTTCTCACGCAGTCTTGATGCTAGGAGTTCTGAAGCCTTCTTCGATAATCCCAAATCACTCAACTCATGCTGATCAAATCCCTTACGAACAGAGTCCTATTCAATTTCAAACTCTTTATCATTGTTGTCAGCTAGTTCATCACCATAATCATGTTCTTCAAGAGAGGGTAGTGTAACGAAAACCGGCATTGGGATTTCATCTGAATGAGCCACTGGGAGTATAGCCGATGGTAGACTAGGGTACTGTTACATTTATTTTTCTTGGTATATCCTGAAGATTTCACTATACAAAAGTAACCGTGACTGAAATGATCCCCTGGCTCTCACCAAACCATAAGTATACCAAATGGCATTCTATCACGTGTTCCCTTTGTCCACATCCGTAACCCTCGACATACTGTTTGCACACCTTATGCCCAAGACTTATCTTGATCACCAAGTTTAACTTTGAAATATGCCAAATAGGCCTGCTCTACAAATGTGCTGATGTTCCCCCCTTGACTGGGAATAGTGAAACTGCCACAGATATAACAAAATAATTAAGGGTTGTTCAGACACTTACGACGAGAAACAGCAGAGTCAGACATGTAGATGTACTATTTGGAAGCGTATGAGATCCATGGGTTCCAAGCATTTTCAAAGTCTAGGAAATTATTTTTGAGAAAAGGTTTAATCTCAGCAAGAAAGAGGTATTTAGATTGCCATTATGCAAGAGATGGTATCTGAGTAAGCAGAGTGAATGTTTAGGCAGAGGCCACCATGGTAATTAGGGCTCTAAAAGGGTTAACATGCAGATGAGTATCTACAACCTAGGAACATAAATAAGACAGCTTTTCAATATTGTTGTACAATGGGGTGGGACTTCCATATGTGTATATGGTACATACCAAAGAAAATGATATACCAAAGAATTTGCATGATGAAGTTTATCTGGGACCAAGCACCATCTTAGAAGAGTTGGATTCTATCAATAAAGTATTATTAGTGTGGGGGTAAGCATCAAAAGGCAGGGTGACAGTGAGGCTACTTGATACAGCAAGTTTACTTTAGGGCTCCTGCCTGTGTTTATTGGTCAAAACAGCAACACAAATAAGAAATCTTCCCTTGCAGGGGTTAGTTTTAACAACAGAAAAGGTCTATAAACAAAATATAGTTAAAATACAGATTCATCAATGAAATCCGCGCTCGCTGGAAGCGCGAAAGTACGCACGACCAGCGAGCGCGGTTTCCGGCGGTCCGGAGTTGAGTGCGCTCGTACACTCGCCTCCTCACTGTCAGCCGGATTCCTGCCTTGATAATAATGAGCAATAGGGGTCGCGAATCTGCCAATTAAGGCGATTAGATTTCAGCTGCGCGATTAAGGAGGATCTGTTAAGCTCA
>NC_092869.1:17229227-17259242 GCF_032062135.1 Pyxicephalus adspersus
CTCGCCAGTGTAAAGCTGCCGGAGATGCGCGGCCCCGGCCGCGAGCTCATTCAGTTGCTGAATTGCGCGACCGCTTCCGATTTCGGATCGCGAAAACGAATGCGCGAGCGACCGTCCGATTTTGCTTGATGAATTAGGGCCAGAATTCCAGCTGCTCTCTAAGTAAACTGCAACTCTGTTTGAACAAAAGCACACTGATCCACAGTCAGCCTAACTTAGAGCCACCTGTTGCTCAGCACAGTGTGTGCTAAATAGGATTCTGGGAATTAGGTAGATGTGGAACATGGAATTGGTTATCCACCCCAGCCTGCTCTTGCAGTAAAACCAGCCCCAGAGCAGATATACTAGCAGTTCCTTGCAAAAAACACATCTTTGGTTATACCTCAGAAATAATATCTGAGGTAACGTGGCCGCACGTACCTACTATCCAGCAATTTACCTAGTAAGATGAGTGACCTATTTGTCCCCATAAAAAAATTTTGGTTATATTCAAACAGTTGCCAGTCCTCAAGGTCCCACCATTTTAATGCACGGGTCAAAGACCTGGGTGGGGGTCTCCGTTACCCCAGAGGGGGGTGATTGGGAGATGAGATTAGCAGAAATCGGCAACATTACATGTTTTATCCCATATTAGTAAAGAGTGGGCTTAGGATGGACACTGGATATGTGGCCAACAGTGAAAAGACTACATAAGGCAGGGATCAGCAAACTTTTTGGACTACTAGGTCATTTCAGGAGGTGAAAAAGGCACACTAGGCCAGAAGAAACAAGGTGTCCAATGAAAGGTTTTTTATTTAAAAATACGGTATGATTAATAGGAAACATGATGTTGCATGTTCTTAGAGACAGATACAGTATCGGGTTTTAATCAGGTTCAGTTTCCTCCCACATTCAAAAAAATGCAGTTAAGTTAATTGGCTTCCCCCAAAAAATTTATCTTCGACTACATTAAAGACATATGACTATGGTAGGGACATTAGATTGTGAGCCCCTTTGAGGGACAGTTAGTGACATGACATCAACTTTGTACAGCTCTGCATAATATGATGGCGCTAAATAAAACTGTGTAGTAAGAATTATTTATCAGATGATTAATTTATGATTAGTAACTAATCATTAATATATGATTACATATAGGGATAATAAGGGATTCTATTGTAACATCAGGACATGAGACGTTTTCTAACTCCACCCAATGAAGTCTCATAGAGGGGAAAGTGCTTTAGGCTAACTAAAATCTGTGCTGCCTTCAGGTAATAGTGAATGTTTGGAAGCCTCCTTTGACCCTAGGGGCATGAGGAGTATGTTTGCTAATTCTACTTCTTTTAGTTTCCTAAATGAAGGTGAAAATGTTTGCAGGTAAAAGAGTTAGGTCTCTGCTAGGTATCGGTACAGGTAGGGCTTGAAAGAGATACATTTATTTTGCCCAATGCTATTCTGCCAAACCATGAGCGATGGGACTGCAACCACCTCTACAAGTGAGCATGAATGTGGTGAAATAGCATAGTGTAAGGTATCTGGGGGTTAGGTGGATCCTAAGATTTACGATCAAGAGGAGACTCCAGGAAACATCAAAGTTGGATTGCATTAAACAAAAAAGTCTAGGAGGTAAGTTTATATTTATATTTAAAGCTTGTGGCTTATCATCATTGACATTCAGACCAGATAAAGAACTAAATGAGCTTGAGTAGATTAGGTAGAGAGACCAGCGGGGAAGTAATGTATAAAGGAGGTTGTTCGCAAAAAGGGCGCATTTATGATTAGCCTCGCCTCATCTCATTCCCTTATTGTGTGGGTGTTCCTGTATAGCTATAGCTAAGGGTAAACCTTCAGCCCAGGACGTAAGTTCAAATTTAAAGCTTGGGCTTATAACTATTGACATTCAGAACAGATATAGAACTAAATGAGTGTATAAGCTTGAGTAGATTAGGTAGAGAGACCAGCAGGGAAGTCATGTATAGAAGGATGTCGTCCGCAAAAAGGGTGCATATATAACTAGTCCCACCTCATCTCATTCCCTTAATGTCTGGATGTTCCTGTAAAAAGTGAAGGGGGTCTGAATACTTTCTGAAGCCACTGTATGTATATACATATATGTTCACTTTTTCCTCATAAATGCATGCATAGTTTCGTGAGACAACTATGTTATTTCTGATATAGTAATCAAATGATAGTAAATTAATTTGATGTTGATTGGTTGTGGGAGTCAAATGTCCCAAAGTGCATATGGTCTGCTCATAGCTGCCAAATGTAGAACACTTTATAACGTGGGGATCTTCTAAGTTCATGTGTTTCAATGGCAGTAATTGATTCCTACAAGGAAATGTTTGAGGAAATATCAGATTTCCTGGTATATAAATAGAGCCCTTAGTGCATAGTTACTGTTCATATTTGCACAATAGATGTGTCCTGGCTTGTTTTAGCTTTAGCCTATACAGTATTAGCTTTATCTTAAAAATGACCTACTAACAATAACAAGGGGGGGTTCTCGGGGTCACAAAAAGTAATTAGACAACGTTGAAATGTCATGTCTACATTTAGTGGTGAGGCTATTGATTAAAATAAGCTTTGAGCTGAAAGCTTCTTTACTAAATTACAATGTTATGGTGTCTAGATTAAGAGGGTAGGGCCATCCTGTATGTAACAAAACTTCTGTCAGTCAAAAAGTTACACACAAGTAATGCAATGTTCAGCATCTAATTAATGCCATAAAAAAACAGAGTGACTGCTATGGTTAAATCAGAACAAGCCAGTCATGGATAAGTTATCTTATGCTATAAGGTGAAAAAAAGGAAATAGAAATAATGAATGTTATTTTAATAAAAAGAGGATTAAGAAAAAATTGTTACAACGACCACTAAAGCCGCATACACACATGCAATTTTAGTCATTAGAAAGGATCTTTCACGACCCTTTACAATGACTAGCACTGCACGATGCATGAACGAGTGCTGTACATACAGCACCATTCTGCTCTATGGAGAGGGGAGGGGGAGAACGGGACGGTCCTTCGGACAATGAATAACTGGTGCTGTACACATGCCAGATTCTCGACCGATATCGTCCCTGAGTGGATTATCGGGCGAGAACTGTTGGACGTGTGTACGTAGCTTTAGTCTCTTAGGCTGGGTCTACACAGACGTTTTTAAAAACGCACGTAAATGTTCCTACTGCGTCTATACTGCGTTTTCAAGTGTTTTTAAAGCGTTTACATTTGAAGTGCTTTTAAGCGCAGGAAAATGTAGGAAAACGCCCCATTGAAATCAATGGAAGCGTTTACCCGCGTTTTTGGGCATTAACCTCGCATTTTAATTTTTTAAACGTTGCAAGCAACACTATAGATAACGCTCATAAATTTGCCTCAAGGAAACGTCCTGGTGTAGATTAGCCCATTGGAAGGCATGGGAATTTCAAATATGGGCTCTTAAAGCCTCAGGTTAAACGCTGGGAAAAAACATCCGTGTAGACTAAGCCTTAAGATGAAGGGGAATGGAAGGTTTGCGAATATGAATGTATGGCTGACAAATGTGCAGGAACTGGTTGTCAGACAGCACAGATCACAATCCTTATGGATTTTGTAACTACCAGTAACATCCAGACATCCTGTGGCAATCACAATGCTACCACCATTAAAATTACTTTGATGACACAATGCCCCTGATTCATCAAGCAAAATCGGATTATCGGTCGCGCATTCGTATTAGCGGTAATCCGCGATCGATGGCCGCGCGTACTTTCGCGCTTCCAGCGATCGCGGATTTCAATGATGAATCAGGGGCAATGCATGAAACATATATGGTCTTGTGATAAAAAAGTTAACTCAAGTTAAAGATTTATTTTGACCTTGTCATGGTAACTTATCTCCTGAAATGCCCATTTCATACATAGTATACTAGCAAAATAGTAGCACCTTTCTTTAAAACTATAATATTAACATTGTCACATGGAAAGAAAGAGAAAAAAGACAGACTTTTATAAGAAGTAATGGTTTAAAAAACAAATGTATTTTTATCTTACAGTCATTTTAAGCCTTAATTAGACAAAGTCCTACTAAACTAATTCCTGAACTAACATACTCCTCTTATGTAAGATTGTTAGCTCTTCAGAGCAGGGTCCTCTTCTCCTGTGTCACTGTCTGTATTTGTCTGTCATTTGCAACCTCTATTAAATGTACAGCGCTGCGTAATATGTTGGCACTATATAAAACCTGAATAATAATAAGTTTATCTTCTATAAAAAAGGAAAATATTGGAAGATTTAATTAAAAAAGGACCAAGTACAAATGTCTCTGCTAAAACTAGAATCATATGCAATGGCTGTGTGTGTGTTAAACAAATCTGCTTCCGTTTTATGGGTAAGTAAGAACATGACAAAGGACTGGATGTGTATATGAACTTTACTAATCCTTTTTAAACCTTCCCTAAATATGATTGATTTATAAGTTAAGGCCTATAGAGTCAAAAGTTTTAATATGTAAATATAATAATAAAATACTTTCTAAAAATGAACAAATCATATTCAAAAAATTGTGATTAATAAAATCATATACTAAAAGATTCAAGGATGTTAGTTGTTTAGTGATTTATTGTTGGGGCAGTTACTTTTTACCTTGTTTATAAATGATATAGGGCCTACAAATAAAGGTGACATTTCTGTATTTACAGATGAAACAAAGCTGCAGTGGAAAGAACTCCCTACTAATGTACAGTAGTAATAAAGTTGTACACTTGGAGGCAAAAGACTTGCATGCATCAAACAATCTAGGCGAGAGCACAAATGGGTAAGAAATGACTAGGCATTTCACTAAAACCTTGGTGCTCAACATGTGGCCCTTTGGCTCTTATTTGTCACTTGGGGGGCCTCTATATTACACTCTGATATTTTGGGAGGAACCTGGAAGGACATTGTATTTAAAAGACATAGATGAAATAAACAGCTACTTTTAATGAAATAGTGGAAGTGGGTAAAAGTTGAAGTCATTATTTCAAGCTGATTTGGATAATTATGAGAGTTGATATTACAATCATGGAGAAATAATGAAAAATAAATGTTAGGATTTTAAAAATGGATGTTTTAATAAAATTTCTATGCTATACATATGTTTTTTTTGGTTTTTGAGCACTGCCGAGAAAGTCCCATGTTTTCTCTTTTGCTTTGTATATTATGCATTATATAAAGTAACCAAAGTTTTTCCTACCTAGGTGCTTACCCAGGACAGTGAATTTCAAAATATTAAAGCAGACATATTACTAACCCTTTCATGTAAAGTAAAAATTATCTTGATCGTGCTTGTTGATTATTGAATTCATGCTTGTGCAGAAGGGACTTTTTCCTATATGGAGAAAAAATGCCAATGTCACACGTGCACATTGGGGCCCCTGCACAGCTGTCCCCTGATGTCACCTGAACTCGAGCTTGTGCAGTGCGAAGTCGGGTGACGTAACCAGACAGAAAAAGAAGACAGATGAGGATGGCAGCGCCTGGTGCCTCCTTGAGGAAGGAGGTTTCCAGGAAAGTGCAGGACCCAATCCAGGAAAGGTCTAAAAGAAATTGAGGGAAGAAAAGGTGAGTTTTTTTTAAATATAGTTCCACTTTAATTGGTATGGTTTGTTTCACACTACCTTGGCATTCCTGTGCTGTCCATTAATTTTTTCGTATTTATATAATGAATCTTGCTGAGAGACATATCAGTTGTAGAACAGATCATTTTTAAGGTAGCTGTAGAGAACACAAATCTGAAAGCATTGATTCGTAAGGATACAAGATTAGTGATCTCTACTAGGCCCATTTAATGTGTTTCTAGGCAGTGACTGTCTCGTGAAGCATAACGCCAAACTCCAACAACTCCTAGCTTATGTTGACAGTCTCTGACCATCTCATTTAGATTGTCTGCAGTATCTGACATTTCTAGTCTTTAACCTTGTCTTTTTGCACTATTACTGATTTTTTTATTTTTTGTAGCATTAGTTATAATTATGTGTGGCCCTTTGCGGGAAGCTGACCACTACTCTGCTGGATCATAGAATCATTAACAACATGCCAAACTGTTGATTTACAGGTTGTATGGACATAAGGAAAAGAGAGAAACATATCCTTCCTCCAGAAAGTAATACAAGGGTCTTACCTTGAATATACAGTTTAGTTTTGTTTTGAGGAATTTATTCTTTATTGAAGAGGTTTTCTTTTAAAGCTGTGTGGCTAGCTAGATTTTACAGAAGTGTATTTCACTGAGTTTGGGAACTGTAAGTTCAGGATAACCATGTATAAACACATAAATAGTCCACACAATAAACTTGCAAGTGCAAAGCTCTTTACTTTATGGTCACTACAAATGTCAAGGGTTTATTTGTCCATAGAGTAAAATAGTTTTAAAGCCTAGCTTTGGGAAGGTGAAAAATTTTAAACATCCCACCCTTACACCCCCCTAAACCGATGCAGAATATAATGCTAATTTTGTCAGTCATGTAAAACAGAGTAATCTTAGAATATTCCATGGTTGAGAAGCCGGCTCCTGTTTATGGAACCAGTCCAACATCATTGTGTACAATACAGGAGCATTGTGGGAAAAAAGCTAATTAATTTTCTATATGCTCATTCCCTAGATAGGAGCTGTTCAATTCCAGTCCTAAAGGGCCAGGATCAACACACATTTTTAGGATTTCTCTAACAGGCTGCAGTTAAATTAGCATGGTATTGTAATTAGACTAAAAAAACTACCTAGTGTTTTTTGTACATGTCTGTAATGTTTTGTAATCGTTTATAATCTACAAGGTCTGCTTGTAGATTATAGACATCCTGTATGGACCTAATTTCATTACATAGTTTGGAGTCATTTGCAAACACAGAAATTGTACTTTTAATCCCAAACCTTATATCATTAATAAATGGTAAACAGTAAAAGATCCCAACACTGAACCCTGTTGTACACCACTAATAACCTTAGACCATACAGAGTATAAATCATTAATCACTACTCTCTGGATGCAGTCTTTAAGGCAGTTCTCTATCCATTTACAGATTGACTTTTCCAAACCTATTGACCCTAACTTGCATATTAACTGTCTGTGGGGTACTGTGTCAAATGTTTAAGCAAAGTTTAAGAACACTATATCAACTGCTATTCCGCTGTCTACCTGTTTACTTACTTCCTCATAAAAAAATAAATACATTTGTTTGACAACCTTTGTCTTTCTTGAAGCCATGCTATGACTTAAAATATTATTTTCAAGCAGAAATTCCTCTATGTGGTTCTTTATCAAACTCTCTAGGACCCTTCCAACTATGGACATTAAAATGATTGGTCTGTAGTTACCTGGTAATGACTTTGCTCCCTTTTTGAAGATAGGAACCACATTGGCCTTACGTCAATGCATTGGTACCATGCCAGTGTATAAAGAGTCTCCAAAAATTAGAAATAATGGCTTTGAAAAAACTGAGCTTAGCTCTTTGAGGACATGTGGATGTAATCCATCAGGTCCTGGTGCTTTGTCAACCTTAATGCTGCCCGTTTCTCAATCATATCAATTATCAGCCATTGTGAAGCGTTTAAAACAGTGACATTGCTATTTTGAAGTTGGACTCTGCCATTTTCCTTTGTGTACACAGGGCTCAAAAAAAGTATTTAGTAAATCTGCCTTTTCTTTATCCCCAGTTACCAACCCAGAGACACCCTTTAGGGGCCCACAGGCTCAGGTGTGATCTTTTTGCTAATATTTTTTAAAAAATTGGGGGTTTGACTTACTTTCTTACTCTCCTTTGCAATATGTCCTTCATTTTCACGTTTTGCACATTTTATCTCCTTTTTACATCTTTTGGTATATTCTTTATAGTTTTCAAACAATGAAGGTGATTCTTTATTTTTATATTTTTGGAATGCCCTTTTCTTGTTCTTTATGGCTTTTTTAACATCAGCTGTGAGCCACATAGGTTTCAATTTAAACCTCTTAACGGTATTACCTATTACAATATATTTTTCAGCGTGTATGTGTAGAACAGGCATGAAACATTCCCATTTCTGTTCTGTGTTCTTTGTAGACAATATCATCTCCCAGTTCAAGCCACAGATAAATGAAATTTTGCTCTACCTTTGTTTGGTATTTACAGCTTCTATCAAATGAATCATCTTCCACTAAAGCTCAGTGTGGTACTAATAAGAATGACCTAGGAAATTAATCAGAAGATCTTCACACAGGAATCTATTTTAGGGTTAGTGAGCTAAGGTATTCTCACACCACAGTATCGGCCGTGCGCTGCTTACGCCTGGTTGCCTCCTCCCCCTTCAGAGCCTCAGTCTCCTCTTCGGCCGCGGTTAATGTGATCGTCGCTCGTCTTGCTTTCCTGGCTCTCCGCTCTTCTAGCCTAGGTTTCTCCTACTCGGTGAACGGCCGGTGACCGCAGCTCCGGCGGAAGGAAGATGGCGGCTGAGGGCATGATCCTTACTAATCACGATCACCAAATACGCGTCGGTGTCTTGACGGGTAAGAAATTGGCGCCGAAGCTTGGCCCTCTTTATTACCGCTGTGTATGTGTGAGGGTATGTGTCCGTGCGCCTTGCCCTCCCCTTCACTTTGACAGCCACTGTGATGAGGCTGCAACCGGCAAATGGGAGCTGCAAAATGGCACCTGGCTTTCCCCGTGCTGATCCCTCAGCGGCCCTCCAGGCTCCTATGGCTGCTGTGACTGAATCTCAGATCATGCTCCCTACTGCTATTACTCTACAAATGTGCATGCGGGCTGCTATTGTGCAGCTGGGTGTCTTAATATGTATTATAACATAAAATAATATGTATTTGGCGTACTGGAATATGCGGTGCCTTTATTTCTGTTGCATTAGATGTCGTTCCTCCTTCATTTTCTGTTGGTGCTTATGCAAAATTTTACAGATACATCTGTGCGGCATCTAAATCGTGCCCATAACTATTGTATATTTATCATATGCTACTGCTGTCAATCGGTGCTGGATTGAGCTTTGTAAAGATGGATGTCCTTGCACTAATAATTTTTGTTGCTATTTTAGCATCATTTTCGCTGGATGCACACAATAATTCCAACCTTTTGCTGTCGTGTATGGTTGTGTGGCTTGATGTCAGGCTAAAGCCTTGTATTTGTAATAGGCATCAACACGAAGTGGGAAATTTCACCTAATTATTCCCTAGAACATTGGATAAAAGAATCTAGTGTATGTGTCATGCTGTTATTTTATGTATTTGTTTTTTTTTGCTTTGCCTAGTAAATTAATGCAGTTGCTATGCCTCCCCCTTGGATTTTCATTACATATAACCTTTAGCAAGATTTTTAATGATGAATGGGTTTCAGGCTGGCCATAATTAATTTTCATAGATAAGATAATAAGATAAGATAATTCTTTTATTTTTTAGCAATGCCTATAATTACTTTTTTGTATGTATTGATTTGGTGGAATACTCCAAATATTGCCTGTGTATTTTCTTTCCTGTCAAGCTTTCATACAAGCATATGATATGTCTGAACTCAGCACCCACATCTAAACATGCTCGCTGGGTAAGGGGAGGGTAGTTATTGGGAAATCCACCCATGGAGACCAGATAAGGATTGCAGTCATTTGCAAAGCATGATCTTTGGCTCACAATGGTGTAAGCAGGACGTGGACGCTGCAGTGGGGACATACAGTAGCAAATCTTCATTGTGAATGCTAACAAAGCTATTTAGACAAACGCCAGGTTGAAGTATTTATTGAGGACACAGCGGCCCATCAACACAATAAGCTCGGCTGGGTTTTGTTTCATGCAGATCTATTTCCAGTCTCTTATAGTGGCACTGAGTATTAGGTGATTGAGTTTTACAATCTCTCATATTTCATTGTTAATAACTGTTTTTTTCTCGATACACAGTAATCTTCCTTGTTCTTATGGTGTTCTGGTATATTTGCATTTTATCAAACAGATTGCCAGTTTATTATTGATCTGAAGCAAAGGCTTTCCATCCTCCATCTCTTCATCTAGATCTCGCCTTTTTTTCTTCAGCGTGATTTATTTATTAAATGGGAGGTATCAGAGTTTCAAGCTCAGTGACGTACAAAAGGCAGAGAGCCTGAAATGAGCGATCTGGATATATTATTTAGAAGGTGATGACAGAAAATCTGCAATGTAAGGGGATCCCATTCAAAACAGAAAACGCTATTGTTGTGTACTGCTGAAAAGGGGGATCTGTGAAAGCACCAGTGAGCAGAAATGTATTTCTAGTTGCTGATATCATTGCACAAGCAGATTTCCAGCTTTAAGATGCAGATTTTATGTAGTACAATGCAGACATTGCAGCTGACCATAGCTTTCGCTGTGGTGGTCTCTTTCTCAGTGCAGACAGCGGGTTTTTTTTTTCTTTCACAGACCGACAGTACACACAGGGCTGACTCGATCATTATCCATTTGGCAAAATACCTGCATCTCATACTATATTTTTACCCTGCTGTGATGTTATTTTTATGTAATAATACCCAGATAAAAATAGAATGTATTCTGGGAATTCCCCTATCCCCTCTTGGTCTTGTCATGGAGCTGTTCCTGTATAGTGGTGCTGAATCCAAGCTGCTTGGCTCCCACCAGCCATCTCAGTATTGAAATGCAAATGAAACCACGTATCACAACCTCTGGCTATGTGTAGTTGCAGTGTTATAAAATAGCAATACAAATAAAATACATATGCTATATTGGAGCCATAAAGACGAATACACGAAAATTTGCAATATTTAATTTTATGTTATATATAGAAGGGAGCATAAAATGTAATTTTTAATCTGTTCTGTTTAATTGAACCACATGTGTAAATCTGCTTTAAAGTTAGTGTATTGATTAAACATAACAGGCCCCATGTGTTTCTTTCAACATACATTATTTAGGTAACATTATTTGCTGTGCAGATTTTCTTTTTCAATGTGAATACAAGTCTAGACAGTGTTTATTTAACTTGACCACATACTAATTATTAGTTCAGTAGATGTTATTTAAATGTGTTAAATTCTTAGATTAAAAATTGTTTTCCTTTCCTAGGGATAATTGTAAAACTGACTTTTATTTTGTTTATACTGTTGGGATAAATAGTACATAGTTTCTGTAAACTATTTAAGTGTCTTATACCCCCCTAAGGCTACGTACACACGTCAGATGATTCTTGTCCAATAATCGCCTCAGGACTAGTATCGGACGAGACTTTGCCGTGTGTACAGAGCTCGTCCGAGGTCATTCATGGATCAGGCCTGGCAGATCCATGAACAATAATAATGCAAGTGAAGGGGAGGGAGCGTAGCGGGGTGCCGCTCTGTTGTTCTCCCCCTCCCCTCTCCACAGAACGGTGCTGTATGTACAGCACTCATACAGTCTTTTGTCGTTGGAAAGATCGTGAAAGATCATTTCCAACGACAAATTGAGCCTATGTACGTAGCCTAAGACTTGTGGTAAACTGCAAGTTATATGCTTAAGGTGAAAAATTAAAACACCTTTACTTTCGCAGATCTGTTGATCCCTCTGGAGGTTTTCTGGATCAGGTCCTGATTTCACATTGTGCAGGTTGAAGATTTGATGTCGTAGCTTGCAGTAGATGGAAGAAAAAAAAGAGTGCTGATCTCGCTGCTTATGAGATCCCATTGAGAGCGCAGAATCCTAACCACTAGACCACTACTAAAACTTATAGCGTACCTAAACTCATGAAAACCACACCAAATACAATCAACTCTCTCCCAGGCACCATTTATTTTCTATTGTATCAGTATAACAAACAAAACTATTTTTTTTTAATTTAGTACTTTACTACTCTTAATAGCCTTTTTATTGCAGTCATTTTGCTGTTTTTGCTTATTTACCCTTATGAATATTAGGTGATGATTGGGTTGTAGGCAATTGGACTGATTTTCTGAAGGGGATAAGAATCCTAATTTAAAACACGGTGTGACTACCTAAAGCGGAAGTAAACCCAAAACAAAAATATCACACTTAGCTTCAATCCTGCAGGTCAGACATCCGTCGGTGTTCTTTTGGGTTCTGCCACGTCCCGGTATCTCTCTTTGGCCCGCACAGAAGGAGCGCTAGGTGCAGACATCTTCTCTCTTCTGCGCAGGGGCAAGATCGGGTGATGTAGAACTTGCCGATCTCACTGTGCTCCTTCTGCTCATGTCTGAGATGGACATGCGCAGAAGGAGCAGCCAAGAGCCTCCTGGGATGCGTGGCGTAGGTATCCCGGGAGGCTCTGCGCTCCCATTCACTCTTGATTGCCTAGGCCAGGGGTCGGCAACCCGCGGCTTTTCATCCCCTTCCTCCCATAAACAGTTCAGAGGACGGGGATTCCCCTTCCAGTGTTCTAACAAAAAAATGTACCCGTGAAATAAATCTACCAGGGGGCGTTTACAAATGGGCGTGTACAATGAGGTCATCGTCAGGAAAGTTATGGGGGTCATAATTATAAAAACTAGTGGAAATAAATCTACCAGGGGGTGTTTATAATAATAACGATATTATTTTCTAGCAGAAACTTACTTCCTCATAAAAAAAAAAAATACATTTGTTTGACAACCTTGGTCTTTCTTGAAGCCATGCTATGACTTAAAATATTATTTTCAAGCAGAAATGTGTTTTTTTTATCAAACTCTCCTTTCCAACTGTGGATCTTAAACTAACCGGTCTGTAGTTACCTGGTAATGACTTTGCTCCCTTTTTGAAAATAGGAACCACAGTGGCCTTAAGCCAGTCAATTTGTACCTTGTCATTGACTATAGAGTCTCTAAAAATTGGAAATAATGGCTGTGCAATAACCGAGCTCAGCTCTTTGAGGATACGTGGATGTAATCCATCAGGTCCTGCTGATAAAAGCAGGTATACGATACTCATCCAACATGATTGTTGCATGAGTATCGTATACTTTCTTTTATCAGCAGAGAATGTCATACCCCTTTTTTTCATATGTAATCCTAACAATCTAGTAAGTCTAAGCTTGTTATCCTATTATCACAGACACACTTAATCATAAATTGAGCACAATTCAATCGTATTGACCCTTTGAGGACTGTCACATATCAATCGATAGTTTTCACACACACAATGCTACCCTTTGTTCTCATCTATATAGATTAACATCAATGCACACCATAAGATATCAACAGTTAAATTATCTTAAGCTAGCACCTGTACTTATATGATCACGTTGGGTTAATCTAGCCTTTACCTTTTTACTCACCTGTTGATCCCCACTTTGTGGTATTTTGCTGTGTATAGCATTTTTGAATGCCTTTGTGTACACAGAGCTAAAAGAAAGTGTTTAGTAAATCTGCCTTTTCTTTATCTCCAGTTACTAGCCCAGCAACATCCTTTAACCCCCCTAGCGTTCTAATTCTGTCATTTTTTGATGCAAAAAGTGATCCTATTTTTTTGCGTAGAAATTTTTGTTTATATTGTGGGCCTGTAATTCTTAGGATTAACTCCGGTGCGGAGCACCTTGTTGTTGTCCAGCGTACCTGCATAAAACAAAATAAAAAATGAATTTTAGAATAAGTGCTTTTATAGTGTGAAGGTAATATGTTAGCAAACAAAGAGCAGCATATATGTTTGCATAAAAAAAGCAAAAAATTTCATTTTGGCATAATAAAATTTAAAAAGCACAGAGCAGCACACATGTTGGCAAAAAGAAAAAATTAGCAAAAAATTTAAAAATGTTAGCAAACACAAGAGCGGCTTACCTGTTTGTCTGCGCAACAATTTTTTCGATAACTTCATCAGTCAAAAACAACTTCAGGTATGCCAGGGGGTCGTCGCATTCACCCTCAATTTTCATCCCAGGTGCGCCGGTGAATGGAAATCTTGGCGGTGCCGCCTGGTCCGCATCAAGGTCAATAGGACATCATGTGCGCACAGCCCTGACCTCAGGTCCAGAATCGTCGCTCAGTTCACTTTCGCTGTCCGATGACAAATTTCCTGGTGAATCGCTATCGCTTGATTCCACAAAGGACTCCAAATCGCTATCGCTGCATTCGAATTCCTCCAAAACAGCGCTTGCGTCGGCGAGATGCCTTTTGGATGCCATGTGGTCTCCAGCAATCAGTCAGGAACAATCAAGGTCAAGGACAAAGTGATGAAATGATACATTCAGGAAGTGATAAAAAAGTAATCAAAAGGTCAGATCAAGGTCAGGGCTAATAGTGGGCAAAATGTAAATCAGGGCACTGGGCAATGATGCTTGGTGCACTACAATGTGTATTTATACATTTATTATATGTTTTGATGTGTTTTTGCTATAAAAAAAAAATTTAAAAGCAGATTACTTAGTAATCTTTTAAATTTCCCACCCCCACAATCCATCACTCCGCATCACCCGGAAGATGTCACACATCTTGCCGGGTGATACGGGGGGTATGTCCCCGCCCTGCTCATTCCCCTGCACGCATCTCCCAGAGGCTGATCTCCGGGTGATGCGAGCAGGAGAGTGAGCAGCGGGGACATCCCCTACTCCCGGAGGCTGATCTCCGGGTGATGCGAGCAGGAGAGTGAGCAGCGGGGACATCATCCCCTACTCCCGGAGGCTGAGATCATTTCCATTTTTGTTCAGTGTTCCTTGAGGAAATTTTTTTTCACCGAGTCCAAGTCACAGAGAGCTGCCCTTAATCATGAAAAAATTTGCTCTTAAAATTAAATGTTTTTATCTTTTCTGTTTTTGCTTCCTGTTTACAGCTTACCTTAATTGAAACCATTTTATGGTCACTGCTCTCCAGATTCTCTTTTTCATGCACTTTTGTTATAAGCTCTGCATTGTTAGAAAGAACTAGGTCCAGCAGTGTATAATTTCTAGTTTGGGCTTCTATCAACTGTGCCAAAAAATTTTCTTGTATTAAATTCACAAATTTCCTCCCTTTTGCTGTTCCTGTAGTGCCATTATTCTAGTCAATGTCAGGGTAGTTGAAATCTCCCATGGTTAAAACACTTCCACATTTTGCTGCTTTTTCTATCTGTGCTAGTAGTTGATTTTCAATTTCTTCCTTCAAAAGGGGCGGCCTATAGCAGACTCCAGTACCGTATTTTTTGCAGTATAAGACGCACTTTTTCTTCCCCAAAACTGGGGGGGAAAAGTTAGTGCGTCCTATACTACAAAGGTGTGATAAAATAACTAAAATAATATACTCACCCGATACCCGATCCTGCGTGTGTCTCTGGCTGCAGCAGCATCTGTCTCCTCTTCTCTCTGGCAGCAGCACGTGTCTTCTCCTGTATGTAAAGCAGAGCGAAAGAAGCCGGAACAGCGCCACCTGCTGTTCCCTGTCCTAACTGCCATACAGTGGAAAAAAAGCACAGAGTGATCAGAAGGGGAATTTGAATGACAGAGTAATCAGAAAGGAGTTTTGAATGACACAGAGTGTTCAGAAAGGGAATTTGAAAGGCATAGAGTGATCAGAAAGGGAATTTGAATGGCACATGAGTGATCAGAAGGGGAATACCGGTATGAATGGCACATGAGTGATCAGAAGGGGAATAATCTTTCAGAATTTTTTTTCTCTAGATTTTCCTCCTTTAAAATTGGGTGCGTCTTATATTCCGGAGCGTCTTATAGGGCGAAAAATACGGTAATTAATTGTGGTTTTCAACTCCACCCATAATGCCTCAACGTCATTGCTTGTTCCATCTGTAATTTCTTCTTTCACATTCACCTTTAGATCACTTCTCACATACAGACAGACAACACCACCCTTTATTTTGACTCTGCCTTTACGAAACAAACTTTACCCAGGAATATTGGCAGCCCAGTCTTGCAAAAAACAAAGCCAGGATTCAGCAATACCAACTAAGTCATAATTCTCTTCACTCATAAAGCTTCTAACTCCCCTATTTTGTTTGCTAGACTTCTAGCCTGGTGAACAAGCTCTTTAAACTATTGCTGCTTTTACCATTATTGTTTGCCAAATCCTTTTGTTTTTTAGTACAACTAGTACTACTGTACAATCCAATGTTTGTTTGTAATCCTACAATGTAATATTTGATATACATAATTGTGTGTAGACATTTGCTATACATAATTATGTAAGCTATATATTAATTTATTTATGTAACTTCTTACATTTTACACTTCAGTATATATATTTAATTATTAATCTATTTATCAATTACCAAATAAATTACCTATTATTTTGGGGAAAACAAATTATGATTGCCGGACTTTAAAATATAAAAGTATATACAAGAAAGAGCTGATTACTTTAATCACGAGTATATGAAATCCAGTGAAATACCATAAATACTGCACAAATTCATAAAATAAATCATGATAATAGGGGCATAGTTCAGTGTTAAATTTATTTCAAAGTAGGCATACACATTCACACTGCACTTCTATTTGTTGTATTCTGTTGTTGCAACAGGTAAAATTAAAAATAGATTAAAACTTTTAAAGGTTTATAAGCTGTTATGTTTTTTGGGCTCCAGACTATTTTTCTTTAGTGGAAGAGGGAGCAAATGGCAGAGTTTAGGTACGCTTTAACCACCTGACTGTTAAACCCGACCTTGGTTCGGGGTAAAAATAGCAATAATCGGTTAAACCTGAACTTTGTCGGGTGGTTAAATGCATTAACTTACCTGGTCCCAGCTGTGATGAGCTGTTCTGTTCCAGCGTCGATCTCTAAAAAAAAAAAATACTCACCTTCTCCCCGCAGCTCCTCCGGGCACGTCTGTCCTCTTCTGTCTTCTCCCAGCGAGTGCAGTGACGATCACCGGGATTTCCCGGTGACGTCGCTTCATGCGTCGGTGCGGGAAATTTAAATCGCTTTGCATTGAACTCAATACAAAAAAGCTGTTTTGAGTCCAATACAAAGAAATCCTTATATAATATATATATATATATATATATATATATATATATATATATATATATATAAAACATTACATTATACACTTTTTTTTTAAAGATTTTTTTTTATGTTTTATAAAAAAAATTTTATTATTAAATTTATAACATTTTGGACATATTTTGGTGAGTTATGCGGTAATTCGGTGAATTATAAGTAATTATTGAGTAATTCGGTGAATTATAGCCTACAATCTAAAATAAATTACCATGAAAAAAATTAACACTTTTTGCATGGAAGTACGGAAGTTCGGAAAGAATTAAAATACCCGGCGTTCGCGTACGCGTTCCTCGGCGATTCCTGATGATATCTGTGCATGCGCCCGTCGATGGGGGTCATAGCGGGAAATTCAAATATTTTGTATTGGATTCAATACAAAGTCCTGTATCCAATCCAATACAAAATATATTTATGTGGTTTTGTCTATAGGTATGTGACGTTGGACACTAGGGAGGTGTTTTAGAAAAATATATTACTATACAGTATACCAAATTATCGCATTTTCAGTATTTTTAATTTATTTATGTATTCTTGTTTAAGCTGATTTTTGTGTCTTATTTAATTTTATTAAAAGTAGTAATCAGTCTAGACATCTAGACATCAGTGTAACTACAGTTATCAAATCATCTGCACAAGATTAAACAGGAATTTGCATAAGACATGAATGTGTAATTAAATTTTCACACAAATTTAAGAAAGAACACTTGCTGTTTGTTTATTGATTTACTTGTCTCTCTTCTCTTGTCCATACAATTTTATTTTGTTATTTTTGTGACTATGTTATATAATTAGGAATTTCATCACTGATAACACTTGGTGGCATATTTATAAGGCAGTAAGTGTGACATTAAGGTTCGCTGCAGATTTATCCCTTTTGCTGTTTTGATTTACAAAAAATGCTTACCATCAGTAAATGTTATTGTAAATGTCACATTCAATACTTCATAAAATGACTCTTTTTCCACAAGTTATTTATTATTCCTCAAAACCTAACCTTAACCCACAAACATGGAATAATGAAATGAGAAATAGTGGACAGCAATGTGAAATCAACAGTTTGAGTCATGCCTGAGGGACGTAAAATGAACTGCAGAAAAGTACTGTTCTTAAAAAGGTGGGCTAATAGATTGCAGAACAGCACTGTTAGCAGGGTTAGGGAAAGTTACTGGTGAAAGACATGTTGTAACCAGAGGAGAGGGTGGTAATTGAGATGTGACACAGGATAAGGAGCAGGGAACCACCGCATTAGATTGTGAAACAGTGCATCGCAGCTTGTGACGGGTTTGAGGAGTGGAGGACTACTGCAATGGATGTGGGAGAGAGGCTTAAAGCTGTGGTCGCCAACCTTTTCGGACGGACGGACCACTAAATTTTTTGACTCCAGACTGTGCATGGGCGGGAAGCCGGGTGTCACTCAAAGGGGAACAAACTTCCCCTTTGGTGACATCATGATGGCAGAACCCGCCCACTGGTTGTGTCCCTGGGCCTGCGATATCTCTGGGAGACATGGTCCGCGGCTCTGGCCAGTGCGTCCCCCCAGCAGGGTCCTTCTTCTAACCCCGCTCCGGGGTGCACTGGCCAGAGCCACGGACCACCAAAATTTTTTCGCGGACCACTGGTTGCCGACCGCTGGCTTAGAGGACAGCAGCAGATGGGGGAGAGGTTGAGCATGGGACAGCCGTGTGAAATAAGGAGCAGGGGACATCAAGACAGGTGCGGCTTGATGAGAGTTGGACTGCAGCAATATTTAGAGGGAGAGTTAGATTACATTGTTGGGTGCAGGGGTATGTAGCAATGGACTTAATGAAGACCTTAAAGCCAGCCAGCTGATATTTCTCCCCTGGTGTTCAGCAGAAACAGATATTCAGATGTGAAACGGAGGTGGGCAGGGGAGATCAGCACAGCTACAATGAGTTTATTTCCCCCACCTCCTAGATTGTAAGCTCTTCAGGGCAAGCTCCTCCTATGTCACTGTCTGTATTCGTCTGTCATTTGCAACCCCTATTTAACCTCCCAACCGTTAAGCCCGAACTTTTCCGTGCTAAAAAAAGTTGCAATTATCGTTAACCCCGAACTTTTCTCACTATATAATAATAATCGCGATACAAGCTGTCCTGCCCCATCTGCTAGCTCGCGCTGTGGCTTTTAAGGAAAAAAAAGCTGCTTGTAAAATGCATCTGCCTGTGTGGGCGTGTTCAAGTAAGTGTGTGCAATGATGCCATCGCAATCACAGTGTGATACCTGTGTGTGTTAAGGCTGCATGTTGTGCAGCCTTGCAACACACTGTGTACAAACCTCAATATCTCCTAAACTGTTATTACATCAGCTTGAAATTTTCAGGTTGCACAGGGAACCCTCATAGCTAGTAGTAAGCAATTTCCAATTTTTAGGATATGGCAGAAGATTAACAACTTGTGAAAATACTACTTTGGGAGTGCTGTTTCAAAAGCAAGTGGGCCTAGGAACCCTTAATTGAAAATGCAGGAAGGGGACCCTTGCGGCCACTTAGTCACATAGTCAGGAGCACTAGGGTGGGGCCATTAAACTGCAGCAGCAGCAGATGGGGGAGGGGTGGAGCATGGGACAGCATTGTGAAATAAGGAGCAGGGGACACCAACTCCCGGTGACTCATCCTATGCGGAGGATGTGGGCCAGAGGAAGAAAGAAGATGAGGATTGTGAAGGAGGATGCCGACGGATCAGGTAATGCTCAATTTATCATTGTTTTACATTGATTTAGCTACCCCGAGTGTGACTCCCTGAGGGTTACCGCTCTTAGCAAATTGTTTTTACCCCTAGTCACGCTCGGAGTCACCGCTCAGGGGGGGTGATGATGCCATGGTGATGAAAATTTGTGGGGTGTTGGCAACAAGTGTCCCCCACTTGCACCTATTTTTGTTTTAATGCGCACCTCTGTTCTAGAGAAGTTAGGGTTCAAGTTAGGGACGCGGACAATTATGTGTAACAGGGCAGGGCATTTTGATGAACAGGGTTTTTTTTTATTCTAATGATGCCTTACTAATGACATTTTATGGAAGGATTATACATGTGTCCCCCACTTGCACCTTCATTTTCAGTTTCAAACACCTACCTATTCCAGAGAAATTCACAGAACAGAAGCAGAAAGTGTAGCATACTATGACAGTTATAGATTTGTGAAAATTAGGTATAGGTATGAATTTAGGGGGCCCACCCCAATTCTCCTTGCTATGTAGGTGGCCCCAAAGGTCCCTAATTTGCATTTTCAGTTTCGGGCTCCTAAATGCACTTGCCTTTGAAACATCAACCCCAGTGTTCAATTTTCACAAGTTTTTTTAACTTGTAACCCTAGTTTCTTGTAATTCTTTAAAGAAATATGGCTGCTAGTAGCTATGAGGGTCCCTTGTGAACCCTGAAACTTTCAAGACGCTACAATCAATGGTTTAGGACAGTGGTACCCAACCTCTTTTCATCTGGGGGCTGCTGTTGACATTTAGATAAGTCACAGGCCACAATGCAAACAAACATTAAAGATGTTTAAATTTAGCATAGTTTTAGTTTAAATGAAATTGAAATTCTAGTTACCGTAATGTACATGCGACAAATAAAAAAAAAAATGACAAATAAAAATTTTTGCACTCACCAAATGATGCTCATTTTAATAATGGAAGACACAAAACTAAAGCTATCATGGTGCTGGCCAGTCAGATATCGCTCCCCACTTATCATTTTTGTAACAAAGAGTTCCTGTACTTTACAATGCTCCCTGTCAGTTATAGGAGGTCACTAATTGTCTTTGTACCCCAAAATCCCTGCAATGGATATTTGAGAGAAATGTAATTAATGTGACAGATAGCTAAGGGGGACATGTTCTTACTACTACATCTTCTTGAGAAATTGGGTTTCATAGAAGGTAAGTGGCCAACTATGTGTGACAGGATAAAAATTTAGGGGAGTTAGGCACGAGTCCCCCACTTATCCTACATTTCTCTCCTCCACAGTACAAGAAATTGGGGTTCACATAAGGTAAGTGGCCAGCTAGTTTCTTGTGATGGTGCCATATTGATGAAATTTCAAGGGGAGTTAGCCACAAGTGTCCTGCATTTGCAGTAGTATTTTCCTTTTCTTACAGAGAAATTGGGGTTCATGGAGAGTAGGGAGTAGCTATGTGTGACAAGGTAGGATGATATGATGAGTATAACATTTTAATGGGGAAGGGAGTTGTTATGTCACGGATATAATCTGTGACAGTTTATGCAAATATTGATGGGTTCAATTTGAAGTGTACAAAGAGAGATAACACAAAGAATTGAACCTTATAAGGATGCCAGTTAAAGGATATGCTGCATTCCTTTAGGATGACCTCATGTCTGGTATACATGTACCAGTATATACTGGTGAAGCATTATTGTTGGTGAGACATAACTGATATTAAATAAATTGTGCTAACCCAACAGGAGTGAAAAATGGGTTTTCTACTGGCTCCTATATTTCCAGTTTCCAACATCCCTTTGTTACAGAGAAATTAGGGTTCAGAGAGAGTAAGTCCCCAGCTGTGTAAAACATTTACCTCACCAGCCCCTCACACTTCATAGTGTCTCCCTCTAGGCAAAGTTCTATGGCAGGAGGAAGGGGTAACCACACCACAACCTCACCGCCAGTGTGAACATGACTGTGAAGTTTTGTGAATGAGCAAGTAAATACTTGGGGCACCACAGAGTAAACTAGCAGTACCCTAATTCTCATTGCCATGAAAGTGGCCTGGGGTCCCTAACATGCATACTCAATTTGGATACCTTGGTCTTGAAATAGCCCCCCCAACGTAAAAATACCCCTGATTTTTGGGATTTTATGCTTGTGACTCCGTATCTGGCACCTTGTTATGTTTAGGGGGGCGAAATTTGGTTTTGTGGCAGCTCTTCAGGTCCCCTGTGTACCCTGAAAATTTCAAATTTTGATGACAATCTGTGCAGGAGATATGAAGTTTTATTCATTGGGATAATGACCGCTGCTTGGACATAGACACAGCTCTCATGCTCCTGCTGCACGAAGGGTGGGATTATCTCACAGTACAAGGTGGGTGGGGAGCAGACACAGCTGACAATATTAGTACAGGCCTACAATCTCAAAGAGAAAACATAGGAGATGCATGCGCCTATTCCCTGTAAGACAACGATCAGAGAGGGAATGAGGAGAGGGCCATAGGTTGGGCACCATTGGTTTTGGACAGGGATGCCCAACCCACGGCCCGCGGGCCACATCTGACCCTCCGCTGATTCCCTCCCTGCTGTCTCTGCTCATTGTTTGTGGGGGATGGGGCCGCGCGCATTTTCTACAAATCTCACTATGAGATTGTGCTACCAGGAGAGGGAGCATTCAGCTGTGACTGCTCCCTGCCCATCTTGTACTGTAAGATCATCTTACTTTGTGCAGCCGAATGAGAGCTGTGTGCGTGCTGCGTTCATTATCACCATGTATAAACCTTCATATATATATATATATAACAAGCAAGGATATTTTCACATTAGGGCAGAGCTATTGCAAGACCTTGGTCCCCAAATAAGGTATGCATGTTAGGAACCCCCCGGGTCCCTCTTCCATGGCAATGATCAATATGGTACTGTCAATTTGCTCTGTGCTGTGGTGCCCCAAATATATACTTGCTCATTCAGACTGGCGGTGAGGTTGCAATGCGCTTACCCCTTCCTCATGCCATAGAACCCTGCTTAAGGGGAGACGCTCAGTACTGCTCACTGCCCTGCCGCCTGGAATCAAATCTGGGGGAATGCCTGTTAGACATAGCTGGCCACTTACCTTCCATGACACTCAATTTCCTCCCCCCTCCAATAAAATTTTATACCCATTATATTGTTTTACCGTCACACAAAACTATCACCTAAAGCTAGGTGCACACTTCTAATAATTATCTTTAGAAAATGAACGATTATGACCGATCAAGAATTATGCACGATAAAATTTGAAGGAACGTATTGTTCACAATTCTGTACATGCTGTAACAATATGATCGTTATAAAATAATCCACCAATAGTGTACATACGCTAGATACAATCGTTTGAACAATGCAGGGAGTGACATGTAAAGGAGAAAGTGTATTGGAGAAACATGCACGATCACTGAACGACCGTACACACTATAGATAGCGAAGATCATCGGCCAATCAGATCCGCCGTGACGGTCGTTCATTTTCAACGACAATCCTCGTTCGTCTGCGTCGTTGGTCACCTTTTCTTGTCAACAATTTTCGGCTGATCGGTCGTCCGTTGTTTGTTTCCAACAATAAATATTGGAAGTGTGTGAGCAGCTCATAGCTGGCCAGTTACCTTCTGTGAAACCCAATAGGTATAATAAAATCTAGGATAAGTGTAGGATAAATATGATACCTATCATACCGTGTTACCCTGTTGCACATATGTAGCCAGTTACCTTCTGTAAACCCTGTTTTGTTTTTAGGAACCAGGAGATGTAGTAGTAAGAACATGTACCCACTGGATATCTGTCACATAATTTGCATTCCTTTGGAAGAATCCAATGGAGGTATTGGAGTACAAAGACTAGCAGCCCCCTATACCTGACAGGACACATTATATGGGGTAGTTTCTGCTCTTTGGTACAGGAATGGTGCATGGGGGGGGGGGGGGGGCAATAAATGACCAGCCAGCACTGTATGATAGATTTAGTTTTGTGTCTTTCATTAATAAAATGAGCATCAAATGGTGAGTGCAGAAATTCTGGATTTGTCATTTACTAGAAACATTTCAATTTACCTTTATTTTAAATTAAAACTATTCTAATTTTAAACATCTTTAATGTTTGTTGTGGCCCGCAAGTTTTATCCCAATGTCAAATGTGTCCCCAGATGAAAAAAAAAGTTGGACACCAGTGGTTTGAGATATGAAGGATTGAACACAGTGAGTTTTTAGGCTTCAGAATATGACATGCAGCTTTTACATAAACACAGTTATTGCACTGCTGCCAATGACATCATTGTTTCTTTTTTTTTTTTAAATAAAACATTTTCTTTAAATAAAATATGGGCAGTGATGAGAGTGTAACACTTGTTGTCCTGCCCCCATCTTGCTACACAATGCTTTTAAAGCATCACCAAATTTTACATTATAAAGGGTAAATTTCCTCTTTTATATAATAAAAAATGTTTGTTTTTTTATTTATTTATTTTGGAATGAAAAAATAGACAAGGAGAGGCCTTTTTTGGCTTATAGTCAAATCATGTTTACTCAAATTAGAAGGAGCATCCAATATGCAAAATACAGAAAATATGACAGTCTTGTAAGCATTGATGGCCGTAGTCAAAGTAATATTTGGAGAAGTTGATACAGTCTCTGTTAGTAATCGCACATAGCACTGGTGTCCCTGATACCGACGCGTTTCGCCGAATGGCTTCCCTAGTGACAGCAGGGAAAATTCAATAAACATTTTTATTGACAACAAAGAAAATTTGATAAACATTATTATTGACATAATGGAAATATATAATCAACATAAAGAATGCTATAGATATTAGCATATCAAGCATGGTGATGGCACTTATCTCAGACTACTGTTAATGTTCATAGTATAGAAGTGTTTGTGATGATCTGTATGCTCCCTTATGTGTGTGAATGCATCCAATGGATTAGAAGTAGTTGAGTTCTGGTTTACATGGACATATTACCTGTCAGGGCAAGTACGTAAAGATGTCTAACTTACATTGTTAGAAGATCACTTTGTAGTGACTGGTGTATTGGCGATAGAAAAAGGGAAGAGGAAAATGCTTTTTCCTAAATAGAAAAGGGTTATCAAATTTAGATTTAGGTTTGTTTTTGGATTAAAATGTTTTTTATGATTAGTATATGATAATATACACAACTTATACAAAGGGAAACTTGCATAAAAAATGCTGTATGATATACCTAGGATACCAAAAGTTCTATATAGTGCTATGTTAGGTAACTTCAAATATGCACAGTAGATAGGGAAGCACTTTTTAGCTGTGGATTTTCTGAAAACAAAATTATTTGATAAAAGTATTGGGAAACTGCATCGTAAGGTATTACATTTAACCTTTTATAACTACAGTTTAATTTGTGTTGTTTCTTTTTTTTTAATATATATGTGTGTATATATTTACAATATGGGTAGTCCCGGGTTACATATGAGATAGGGACTCTGGGTTTGTTCTTAAGTTGAATTTGTATGTAAGTTGCAACAGGTACATTATTAAATGCAATTAGGACAGATGTTTGCCTCAACATATTATTAGGCGCATAAGTTATTGTATAAAATCCTCACTGTAAGCTAGATTCTTTCCCTTTGAGTGACACACGACTCCCCGCATGCGCGGTCCGAAGTCCATGCATTTAGTAGTCCCTGATGTGCAAAAGGTTGGGGACCACTGCATTAGGACATCTACTTGGATGACCTATTAACATAAATTCTTTTTTTTTTTTACTATACTTGAGTATATATGATACTAATGTAAAGCAGACCCTTTTAAAATCTCATGAAAGGGCTATGTATAGGCAGATGTATAAAGTCAGCAATAAAGGTTTATACAAAATTAATTGAACACATATAATTTGCTTTCTTCCACAGCCAACATGCTAAAATCTCATCTATCCTCTCATCCCAATACAGAAAGGGATGTAGGATTGAGGGTTATTTCCTTTAGTGGGTCTCATTATGTGGGTGGTGTTTAGTGGGTCAAATTATATTTATTTTATCTTTGAAACAAGTGAAACTTTACTTCTTTACTAAGTACACCATGCTAGCTGTGTCCCAAATTTGTGGTTATTTTTTTTTTAAAAATGACCGGTGGTAACAAAACATGTTAAGATTCTACTGTGAGTAATATTAAAGTTGTGGTATATCCTCATTGTGTGAAGTGAGTCTATCTTGAGACAATTCTGTCATAAAATAAATACATTTAGACAGCTGGTACATCTTTTCACAGCTGCAAGTTATGAGCTTTTTGTCATACTGATTATAAGATCAATGGCAGTAAAGAAATGTTTGAGACCTACTGAAGAAAATAACCTTCAAGTTCACATCTCCTTTCTGTACTAGAAATGAAAGATAAGGGCAAGATTTAAGGTTCCGTTCAATTTAAACAAGTTTCGTAGTGGGGAACACTAGTGTGTTGAAGAAAGAAGATTGGAATTTCATTTCTGTGGGCTCTATAAAACAGGGAATCTGACATTGCCTCAAACATTACCTGATAGGGATCAATTACTGCCGTTGAAACGCATGGACCTGGAAGATTGCCATGAGGGAATGTTTGAGGAAATGTCTGATTCCCTGTTTGATAAATAGAACAATGTGTTTGAATGTTGTTGTATACACGTGAACACGCAGGTTAAAGACCTTTTTTTTTTTTTTTTTTTTTTAAAGATTTGGGCACTAGGTAAAAACACTTGGACACTGGTAGTATCTTCATCTAAACGTTAATATCATAGTGTGACAAAATGAAAAAAGTAAATTTCTAATTAACAATAATGAAAAGTAATAACTAATTAAATGAAATTACCTTATTTATACAAATATTGTTTATGCATAGAAAAGCTTCTGAACAACAGCGAATTGGTGTTTTTGTATAGTATAGGTCAGGGGTTTTCAAAGTGGATGAGGATAGTGATGAACAGGCTCTGCATTCTCATTCTGTCTTGAAAAGGGAGAAGGGGGAAGGTGCTGCACATTTTTTTTGGAAACAAAAAATACAATTTTTAATAAATATAAAAGGGTTGTCTACCCTTTTATGTAAAGTAAATATTTGGAGTTTAGGTCCGCTTTAGATACTGGTTGACAATCAAAAATCCGGCAACCTTTGGACCTGAGGTGCACTGGATTTTCAAAAATTCAGGATTTTTTTATACTTACCTCCACACACAGGCCAGCCTTCCCCTCGCAGCACTCGCGGATATCTGGCACAGTTCCAGGGTGCAGGCAACAGGGATGTCTCATGTGTATTTAGTGTAGCAAGCAAGAGCTGTTTCTGTAGAAAGCGCTATCAAAACATCAGTGGCCAAACAGTGTACTGCAGTCCATGTAATAAAAATGGGATCCGAAAATTCATGCCGGGAAACTGAAAGAATTATCGATGGCTGGATTTTCGATTGTAAACCTGTATAAATCTTTTACTGTTGAACAATCAGAGATAGAGCTTTGGTAACTTAATTGGCTCAAAGACATTTACACTCTTGGGGCTTAATTTATTAAATAGGGTATTTGACATTTCCACGGAGATATTACTTAGATATTACTGTAAATAGAAAAGTTGCACACTAAACTTAAATCAAAAAGGAGTGAAGAAAATGAAATCTTGTAGTAAAGGGGACACATTCCATTCAAAATGTAATTCTTTTGGTATTCTTGGTATCAAAATTAAAAATACAATATACTTCCATTTTCAATAAAAACCGAAAACCCATTCAGTGATACAGTGATCTTTTAAAGAAAAAGATTCTACACATGAAGCCATGTGTTTTAACAAAATAATTTGACTCAATTATGTCTTTTTGCTATATATATATATATATATATATATATATATATATATTAAATATAATATCACAAGTTAGTAATGTCCAATCAAAAAGGGGCTAAGATTTGTGCACGGTGGGTCCAGAGTGTATGATGTCAACGGTTAGTACGAGAAAAATGATCCCCATGTTGTAGGTGGGAGGTAAAACAACACAATTTCATTGGTGTCAGTATGTGTAAAATAAGTTCAATATCTTGGTTGGTAAAGGTAAAAAAGATCTGTTTTGTTGCTTTTATTACAAACTTTGGGGGAAGTTTTGTTGCTGGTTTCAGGCTGTTAGTTTAGAAAATAAAAAAACTTTTATATCACCTTTTAGGGCAGCATACTATGATGTTTCCTATCTGTTGACATTGTTCTATGTGAAATAGGACATCTGTCACCAGAACAGTTTTAAAAAGAAAAACCTTGCAAAACTATTTAGTGTATATTCTTTGTATGGATGATATGCTTGGAACCAGCAAGGGCTTTAATTTGCAGTCCTTTATTCATCCACGTTTGCCTCCCTTCTCTTCAGGAGAAAGGCTTCACATAGAGCTTTGCTCACCATCTCCTTCGTTTTTATGGGGTCATTCATTGTGGAACCATGGATCCTAGCACTTTTGTCATAATCTACCGGCAACATAGTTGGGTCATTGGCTAGGACTCTTTCCTTTGCAGTGCTAGGTCACAGTTTAGAATCTCCGCCAGGTCATTATATTTGTAAGGAGTTTTTTTGTTCTCCCTGTGCTTGCATGGATTTCTTTTGGGCACTTCAGTTTTCTCCCACATCTCAAAAACATGCAGTTATTTTAGTTAGTTTCTCTCAAAAATGTACTTTAGACTGTGTTAATGACATAAAGACTATGGTAGGGACATTAGATTGTGAGCCTCCTTGAGAGATAGCAAGCGACATGACAATAGACTCTGTGAAGTACTGCGCATTATTTAGGAGCTATATAAATACTAAATAATAATAATATCTATGTTCTCCCCAGGAAATGTTTTTCAGCTGGGTGAGGGGAAGCTGTAGCCATGTAAGCCATAGGTATCCAGGAACCCCTATTATTGTGTCGGTGTTCTATCTTCCCCCTATATTTTGTTCCAACTTTCTAATGCCTGGCTTGTTAGAATGTCCAATTTTACCATATTATGCCTAAACTGTTCAGTGCTGTGTATTTTGATCTAATTTCCTAATGTTCTGTTTTATATCTGATGATACATTCCTGATGTCAGGCATGTGCAGAAGGAGCAGCCACAGCCACCTGGGATATGTGACACAAATATACCTGGAGCCTGAGAATTTACTACACTCTACCACCCTGGCAGTAAAGATAGAAAAGGAGGGGTCCTCCCCCAAAAATGGAAAAGAAAAACAACACATTTTTCTAATATATAAAAGGGGAAAGTCACCCTTGATATAATGTTAAAATGTGATGTTTTATGAGCATTGTGCATGTGTTAGCAGATAGGGGCAGGACAGCCATTGTCCCCCTCTCATCACTGCTCATATTTTATGAAAAAAATGAAAAGGCCTTACAACTCACAGTGTACAAATCCAATTTACAAAAACAATTTTTTCAGGGTACACAGGAAACCATTATAACTACTAGTAAACAAAATGTCTTTAAAGAAATTTAGATATGGGGGCCATGAGTTGAAAAACGTGTCCTAATTGAACATTGGGCTTGCCATTTCAAAGGCTAGTTGCAACTAGAAGCTCAAAATTGAAAATGCAAATGTAGACAGCCCCAGGGACCACTCACATAGCAAGAAGAATTGGGGGGGGGGCAATTTTTTTTTTTTTTTTACCTACCTTTCACAAAACTGTAACAGTCTTACTATGTATGGTACCCTGCTTGCTTCTGTTCTTGGAGCCCCATTTTCTCTGGAATAGGGAGGTGCAGGAAACTGAAAATGGAGGTGCAAGTGGGGGACACATGCATAACCCCCCTAAAATGATATTACCATGGCAACATTGGAACGATAAAAAACTCATTAAAATGCCCTGCCCTGGTTCATCGTACTGGTCTGCTTTGTTACCTTGGACCACATTTCTCTGGAACAGAGAGGTGCAGGTAAACAAACATAGATGCACATGGGGATACGTGTGGCTAACACCCCCCAAACTCTCATCACCATGGCATCATTACATAAAAAAAAACTCTGGCCAACAAAACACGCTGCCTGCCCTGTTACACATGACTTTACCCTACCGGTACCTGAACCCCAATTTTATTTTCATGGGCAAAGTTACATAGTTACATAGTAGATTAGGTTGAAAAAAGACATAAGTCCATCAGGTTTAACCACTAGGGAAATAAACATATCCCAGATATAAAACCTCATAAGACATGGTCCAGAGGAAGGCAAAAAAAAAAAGTTATTTATGCTTTACTAATGCAGTGTTCTCCCCAGAAATCTTTTTCAGCCGGGTGGTAGGAAGCTGTAGCCAGGTGGTAAAAAAGGGGGTGTGGCAAAACATGGCAAATTTAGTGCTCCCGGTTGTTTATGCCATGGGTATCCAGTAACCTCTTATTGTTTCAGTGTTCTACCTTCTCCCAATTTATTGTTACAACTTTGTAATGCCTGCCCCGTTAGTATATCCAATTTTTCTATTCTATGTATTTTGCCACAACTGTCCTATGCCGTG
>NC_092869.1:17260477-17263131 GCF_032062135.1 Pyxicephalus adspersus
TGAGTGTAAAAGCTGCTTGTCATATTCTGCAGCCTAACAACTCGCTGTGTTCAAACCTTCAGATCTCCTAAACCGTTGGTTGTATTAACTTGAAAATTTTAAGGTACACGTGGAGGCATAGGAAACTAAAACTGTAGGTGCATTACTATGGCATTATGATAACATAAATCTCTACCTAGCAAAATGTGCTGCCTGCTCTGTTACACATATCTGTCTGCATCTTACCTCAAATCCCAATTTCTCCAGAAGTAAGAGGTGCAGGGAAACAAAAATATAGGTGGAAGTGGGAGACACGTGTGGCGATCACCTTTTATCACCATGGCATCATTACAACATAAAAAAAACTGTCGATCCAAATGCACTTCATTGTTACACGACTGTAACCTTCCAGTACCTCAACCTCAATAAAATTTAGTGGGCAGAGTCCATTTTCTAATGATACCATAGTGATGAAGTTTTAGGGGATGTTTGTCACAGATGTTCCCCACTTGTACCTATATTTGTGGTTTCTTACACCTCCCCATTCCCCAACTGAAGTTCAGAATGTTAGATAAGTGAACAGGAATGTGTAACAGGGCAGGGAGGCCCATTTTAATGGGCAGAGTGTTTTATGTTCTAATGATGCTGTAGTAATGAGATTGTAAGGGGAGAATGTGCCCGCCACTTGCACCTATATTTTCAGTTTTGTACCCCCTACCCCCAGAGAAATTGAAAAAAAAGTTTAGGAGATATGGAGGTTTGTACACAGAGCTGTGAGGATGCAGAATTCACACGCAGAGCTGGAGATGGATAAATTTCAAAGGCAGAGCTCGTGCTATGAGATGGGGGCGGGGCTGCCTGTGTCTCCTTCACATGAAGGCTGGAACTGTGTGCAATCCTCTGAACGGATGACACAGAGCAGCCTGAGATCTGTGCATCCGAGGATGAGAGCTGCCGAGAGCTGGGCGGGGTATTCAAATCAGCCGGGCGGAGCAACCGGCTAAAAACCTCTGGGGAGAACTATGTAATGCCATGGTAATGCAATTTTAGGGGGTGTTGGCCACAGACATTTCCACACATTTTCAGTTTCCTACACCTCCCCATTCCAGAGGAATTGGAGTTAATGTGTAACAGAGCAGTGCGTTTGCCATAGTAATGATATTTTATTGGCAGAGGTAGCCAGAGGTAACCCCCCACACTACACTTACATTTTCGGTTTTGTACACCCCGCCATTCTAGAAAAATTGGGGTTAAAAAAGAGAAGCAGACAGGGTAACATAGGTACCAATAGCTAACAGGAACCCCTGTGCATCCTGAAAATTTCAAGTCATTACAACCAATAGTTTAGGAGATTTAAAGGTTTTTACACAGCGAGCTGTAAGTCTGCAGAATATGACATACAGCATTCACACACACACACACACACACACACACACACACACAGCTATCACACCGTGCTAGTGACGTCATTACACACGCCCACTTGAGAAGATACATTAACCCCCCCGGCATTCTCATTCTGTTCGTTTTTTTAGGCAAAAAGCGTTACGTTATTTTCCATTGGCCTATAATTCCTAGGCATAACTCACCGAAATGTCCAATATTTAATACATTTATTAATAAACTTGAAATAAAAAAACATTGAAAAAAAAATCTGAAAACTGTCATATAACTGTACAGTAGCATATATATATATATATATATATATATATATATGTGTGTATATATATTTATATAAAGTTTTCTTTATATGGATTCAATACAGCTTTTTTGTGTTCCGACGCACACACACCAACATCACTGGGGAAACCCTGGGAACGTCAATGCATTAGCCGGCTGAAGATCAAAGGAATGGACGCCGCCCAAGGATGAGATCCGTCGGGCAGGACACCGATGGGAAAGTGTAAGTGTGGCTTGGGGTTACTGCTTTTTGCATGTTTTTTTTACCCCGAGCCACAGTCAGAAATACTGCCAGGGGGCTTTACAAGCTGCTTTTTTTTTCAATAGAAGACACAGCACGAGCTATCAGATAGGGGGAAGTACAGCCTGTGTCCCAATCTCATCCTAGCTGTGCTGTTCTCTCTGCCTGGCTCTTATCAGCAGCTTGAATCCTCTGAATAGATGACAGCTGGGAACGGAGCAGCTTCTCCATTGTCTGTTTAGAGGATTAGAGCTGCGGATGAGAGCCAGGCGGGAGACAAGCGGTAGCCGGGCGCTCTGCCCACTAAAAGGGGGCTGGGGAGAACTATGCATCTTATTGTTAACTCTGTGGGGAGTCTTACAGGATTTGGCTACAGAAATACAGGCTGGTAAATTTCAGTTCTGTTGAATTAGGCACTAGCCAGTTATTTTGGTATATTAACCACCTGGCCGTTAAACCCGACCATGTTCGGGGTAAAAACACTTGCAAAAAATGTTAAACCCGAACATTTCTCACCAGGTGGTTAAAAATGTAAACAAACGTTATATTGCAATCCGATTGTCATACATTGTATGACAATCCGATTACAACTGAAAGCAAATACTTACCCCGTCACGCAGCTCCTCCAGCAGCAATAAAAAAATTGCTATTGCTGCTGGCATCTGCAGTGAGATGTGAAGCACAATGCAGAAATCCTAAATTGTGCTGAGGAGGAGGAGCAGCAGCTACATTGTGCTGTGCATCTCTCTGGAGA
>NC_092869.1:17264111-17264598 GCF_032062135.1 Pyxicephalus adspersus
GCTGCTACATTGTGCTGTGCATCTCTCTGGAGACGCGAGCAGCAGCAGCTGCTACATTGTGCTGTGCATCTCTCTGTAGATGCGAGCAGCAGCTGCTACATTGTGCTGTGCATCTCTCTGGAGATGCGAGCAGCAGCTGCTACATTGTGCTGTGCATCTCTCTGGAGATGCGAGCAGCAGCAGCAGCTGCTACATTGTGCTGTGCATCTCTCTGGAGATGTGAGCAGCAGCTGCTACATTGTGCTGTGCATCTCTCTGGGGATGCGAGCAGCAGCAGCAGCGTCTCTGTGAGCAGGGCAGGGAATTCCCCCCCACATCACTCCGGAGGATGAATCATCTTCCGGGTGATGTGATTGGTGATGTATGGGGGTGTGTCTGGGAGGGAAATTTAACAGCAGATTACAATGTAATCTGCTTTTAAATGGTTTTTACAGTACAAAAACACCACACAACATGAAATAAAAATAAAAGTACAGTTTTAATTTTA
>NC_092869.1:17264873-17287532 GCF_032062135.1 Pyxicephalus adspersus
CCTTTTCGGACATATCAATGTAACTTACAGGTCTACAATTTAAAAAAAAAATTTCATGAAAAACAGTGTACCGCTTTTGGTACAGAAATCTAGACATCAGTGTAACGCCCAGGTGGTTAATCCCAGTGACTGAGAAAATTAGGTTATATATAAAAAAATCATTTAAGATAACTTAATATTTAGGAGCAATGATTTCTCTTTATTTGAAGGCCAGATAGGGAAGTAAAATCAGGTAATAATTGTAATTGCAAATACAGAAAATCTTTTTTTCTGGGACTTTTTAGGTACCTTTTGTATATGTTGTATGTATACATCAAAATTCTCCTTCATGAAGCCATGTCACATATATCTTTGATTACTGAACGTTATTAAATTTCAATCAAATCCTTGTGCTTGACTTGTTTCACCTTTAAAAGGCTTTGCCATACACCTTGAAACAGAAAAGGATAAGAACATTTTTTCCCCCCCAAAACACAGGTGTGATGGAAAGTGACAGCAAAAACAATACACACACAGATCATTTTTAGGGATTGGACCCAAACCGGGTTTTTTAGGCACACAAAAACAAATCGGCATGACCAAAAATGTGAATATAGATCAATTCATACACAAAGTGAATCACAGCCCTCTGAAAAGTTATAAATTATTAACATTTCAAAATATCAATTAACACACGAAAAGGAAAAACTAATAAAAGACCTACACTTATTTGTAAGAAAATTGTACTATAATGTTGAATTAAGAAAAAAAAATTAAAGTGAGGATTCTCACAAAAAGATAAGGACAAATTTCAATATTTTTGACTTTAGGATTCTCAAAACTCCACAGCAACTTCTGGAAGAGAATGAGAACTATGATATAGAAAACATTCCAATGGGAGAAGAAACAGACACAACAAATATAAACAATTCAAAAAATCTGGAGCATTTCTTATGTTACATCCAAAAACTTTCCAAATTTACAAAAAAATGCAAACCCTTGGGCTTTCTTACAAGCAGTAAGCCTTGGGATTGAACAAATGGATAATCGAAATAAAACACCAGACAATATCACTCTAAATCAAAAAAGGCAACTAATAATTTGCAACAGAATCAAAGTATAGTAATCAAACTTGCAGATAAAGAAGGCAATGTGGCAATCATGATGGTTGCACAATACAAAGATATGTGCCAAAAAATATTAAACAATACTGAATGGTATCAATATCTTGATAAAACACAGGTGTCAATCTTCTATGATGAATATTATAACATCATTTTAAAAGCATACTAGGAAAATGTTATCAATTTTTTGTTTGAATTTTTGGATGTAAAACATCCAAGACTTCCTACCTTTTATAGCCTACCAAAAATTCATAATAATAAAAAAAAAAAAGGGTGCATCTCGGAAAAGGCAAGTGGATTGATAGAAAACTATTTAGGAGAACATGTTTACAGCCTCCCCTCCTATCTAAAGTATACACTATCTAAACTAATTGATGATCTTAAAGTTCCAACAAATGCAATTATATTTGCAATTGATATCGAGAGTTTATATTTATATATCCCACATGAACAAGGATTTGTAACAGTCAAAAACTTCTTGGATGAACAAGGCACTGTAACTTGGAAACAAAATTAGTTCATAATTGAACCACTATATATATATATATATATATATATATATATATATATATATATATATATATATATATATATATATGAAACGTCTTATTATTTGATGGAATGGTTAATCTCCAGGTACAGGGAGTGGCAATGGGGATGAAGTGTGCCACAACATATGCTAAACTGTATCTGGGGGATAGGGTAGAGGGCTTTTCAGTGACGAGACCCTTGAGATGTACCTTCGCCATTTCGCTCTGTGGCGAAGTACATAGACAGTGTGCTCGTCATCTGGAATTTGTGGCTAAATTACAACAGAATGCATTTAACATAACATTTACAATGAATTTTATCACTAGGAGTATCACATTTCTGGATCTAGAGTTGTCAATAACTGAGAAAGGAGAATTAGCAGCAAAAGTATATAGAAAGGAAACGCGCGGTATGTGTCAATGAGGCTCGGGCTAGTTATACTTCCGCCCTTCCTTCTTGCTCTTTACTCCGTGTTCAATATTTCCGTGGAGATGTTTGGTGGGGCGATTTTATATGTGTTTACAGGTTGATTGAAGAGTAAATATGATTTCCTTTCAATGGTTTAGGATGGTTTTAAATACAATACCATACATAGGTATATATACAATTTCTTTATATAAATACAATACCATACTGATGGTATGGTAGGTTCTGAACAAATTGTTAAATACAAAAACAAACTATGAAGTATATCTTACATATATATATATATATATATATATATATATATATATGTATGTATGTTTATACTTGCTTACATTTTTTTTTTCTGTCTCTTACATCTGATGTTATATTTGCTCCTAATTATATTGTTTAGTGTAAGTCTCCAAAAAAAAACCCTGAGAAAGCCAGTAGGCAAAACGTGTCAGTTAAGATACAAAGCCTATAGGACCCAATGCGATTATGTGCATTGGTTTTACATTATGTTTGTATAACATTATTTTTGAGCACAGATGGACTATGTATAGCGTAGGAGTTCATTACTTAGTAAAGCACGTTGATTGAAGTGTTGCCGCAAAAAATCTGGTTTTCTTTTCTCTTCTTTTCCCTTTCTAAATACATAAATTTAAGGCTGGGAAACCCTGCAAACCGCAGCCTCTTGGGTATACCATATTTTTCTTAAATATACTAAAGATCATAAGACATAACAAATTTATAAAAAATTATGGCCAATTTTGTTTGATGACTCCAATATCAGTAAATGCATTGGTAAATATCCATCCAAGTACTTATCGTAGAGCCCCATTCATTAAAGGACAAATTGGTAAGAAGTCACTTTGAAGGACATTCTATAGGTAAACGAAAGGGAACCTTCCCATGTGGTAGGTGTAGTGAATGCAAGTGTATTTACCAACCAGGAGACCGACTTTTTATATTACCAAAAGGGGTTAATTTTCAAGACTGGATTGGTGACATGTGAGACAAATAAAGTAATCTATCTAGCGATATGTAGCTGCAATCGTTATTATGTGGGAAAAACAAAGCAAAAGCAGGTTTATAAAAAAAACGGTAGTCACAACCCCTTAATCACCACAATATTGCAACCATTTAAACTCCTTGAGCGTAGCAATTCATAAAAAAAAAACAAAAAAAATTATAAATTCTTATCTACTTTTTTATTTTTTTTTTTTCTCAATTACAAATCAAGTAGGAACAGAATTAAACTATCTCTTCTTTTTTAGGCACTGTGGATGGGCTATGACTAATGAGAATAGTCCAAAACGCTCACAAGATGGACCCCAAGTGCTTCATTTTGTTAACTGGTAGCACAAATAAAACCTACCTCCACTTTACCAGTGAGATTTTACACCGGAAGTTGTAAGGAGGTGCCATGTGGTTCACTGTGAACCACATACAGAGGGCTTGTGTGCCGCTCATGTTGAACTGCAAACGAGTGTTTACCGTCTTTCTGGTCTCTTGTCCGAAAACAGTCATCAAGGAGTGCGTCACGTACAGCTCGTGGGACCAGTCCCTTAATTGTAGGATAAATAAAGCCTTACAGGGCTTGAATAATCAGTTCTTGGAGAAGGAATTCATTGTAACTAAGGTAGGCACCATTGATGTTGTATTCTGTAGAAATGGGGCTTGTAGATATTCATTTGTCACAATTGAATGCATTTAATGCAAGTAGAACATATTATATCCAGTTGCATTTTAATGGAAATGTAAGAATAATAATCACTTCTAATGGATCTGAATGAAAGGCTTTTGGAAATTTTTTTATTGATTGGAGGAATTAAGTTTTTCATCTTTTTGATAAGCATAGGGGGATATGAATGGTAATTATTATTAACATAATAAGCATATTCAAAACAAATTGGGGATATGTTTAAATGGCATTTTTGTTATACATATATAATGAAATTTTAAACTGTTTACATTTATTATCATTTATAGGTAACTAATGTTTGTGCCATAGAAAAACATTGAATTCCTTGGATAGGAAAGTATCAAATTTTTGTCTAAATCTTTACCTTCTTTTCCACTGGGGTGTTGATTCACTAACACTAAAGTGTTGCAAATAGTGTTCAATTCATCAGAATTGGGGTACTAGTTTTACACTGTTGGTTGGGAGCAAAGATTGATCATTTTGGGCATAAATTCCACTATGATTATAGGGAACATGTAATAATTCTTTCCATGTATGAGTTTCATTCTCAAGGAGTGGGTAATTGCAATATGAAAAATAATCTTTCTGTGTTTTAAACATGGTTTCTCTTTTTTCTTCCTCTCCTTACCTGTTTTTTTTTCTTGTCCTTCAAAGGACAAAAGAAAATTGATATATGATATGTCCTTCTGAAGAAGCTTTTTAAGGTGAAATGCGTCAGACAAGAATTTGATTCAAATTTAATAACGTCCAGTAATCAAAGATATGTGCTATGGCCTCATAAAAGAGAATTTTGATGTAGCAGATATAAAAGCTCGGTGTTTTTATGTGATTATTTTTAATGTTGAAGAACATACATTTTTAAACCCCTTTCTTTTAAAAAATATAGTTGCATGTATTTTAGAAGTTCAAGTGTATACATACTAAAAAATCCCAGAAAAAAAATGATTTTTCTGTATTTGCAATCCTAATTTAAGGGATGTGGTGCCAACCACTGGATTTACCATGTAGAATACTGGTAATAATCGTAACCAATTGGGTAGTGTTGATGTCCTATACATGAGCACGTCATTGCAGAATAATGCACATTTTTATTCACATTTTTATAATTGCCATCGCTAACGGTTCAATGGCTAAAGCAAGCAGAAGGGAAGAAAGGAGGCATCCCTGTCTAGTTCCCCCTGTAATGGGAATTGACTGTGACTTTTAGCCTTTTTAGAATATTTCTGAGCTGAAGGAACATCATAGAGAGCAAACAGAATGTTTTGAAAGTGTGGACCAGAGTCCATCCTATGTAATAGAATCATTAGGTAATCCCATGACAAGCTATCAAATGCTTTAACATTTTTATATATCAATTTGCCAGACCTTCCAATGGACAGTATACACAATTAGGGCAAATAGACTAAGAGGGTTTTATGGCATTTTTTAGTATATTTTACTGATATGAAGGTAAATATATAAATATAAATAAATATAAATATAAATATGAAGGTAAATAACTTCTGGTCAAAGCTCAACTGGACTGTATGTACAACAGAGAATAAGGTTTTATTAAAAAAAAAGGGTTGACAGAGCAAAGTTGTCTTTTTTCCCAACGTATGGCTTCCTCAGGGGATCACAGAGACTTTAGACTTAAGGTAATGTAAAATCGGCAATTAAACAAAATTTATACCTTACGTAGTTCTCCCCAGACAACTTTGCTCCGTCAATCTCTTTTTTCCATTAAACCTTATTCTCTGTTGTAAATACAGTCTAGTTGAGCTTTGTCTAGAAATTATATTGTTTGATTCACACCTTTAACAGTAAAATATAGTATAACAGTAATATATTTAACAGTAAATGAAAACTGCCAGAAAACCTTCTTTCTCTATTTGTCTTAATTGTGTATACTGTCCATAAGAGGGTCTGGCAAATTGATGTATAAAAATAGGGAATCTTGAGTTTTTTTTTTTTTATAAGTAGTTACACGTTAAAGCATTTAATAGCTTGTCATGGGATTACCTAATTATTCTATTACATAGGATGGATGCTGGTCCACATTTCTAAAATATTCTATTTGCTCTCTATGATATTCCTTCAGCTTGAGTTATTCTAAAAAGCCTAAAAGTCACCGGCAAATCCCTTTACAAGGGGAACTAGACAGGGATGAACCCCTAGTTCGACTGTTACGACGGGGCGGCACCCCGCTGCGCGCTCTTCCCCTTAGTGCCTATTACAATCATTCGTCGTCCATCGTCTGTGGATCCGCCGGGACGGTCGTTCGGAGGACGGGCGCTGTACACACGAAGCCAGAAGCATTGCAAGTGTGTACATTGCCTTTATGTGTGTACCAAGCTTTACAGTTGGGAGGACAAAACAAGTACTAACCCTACAAATAAATCTGGAAGGAGCCTAAATTTCTTCCTTAATGAAGGGAGGCTCAACTGGGGTGCATATATAATCCCCTGTGAAAAGTCCCCTTGGAGTGAGTGCATGTTTACCCTCTATGGTCCATTGAGTAGGTACACAATATTGTAGACATCTTACGACATGCAAAAAGGAACAGCAATCCATACACTCCTATACAACTAAACGTTTGTTAGGAATGACTCCATACTAGTTGCAGCTTCTTTGAAAGCTACGTGCACACGTCAAATTTTTCTCACCCGTTAATCGACTCAGGGCGGATATCGGGCCAGAATCTGGCGTGTGTACAGCCCGCGTCGTTCAACGTCCGTGGATCCGTCCTGGTGGATCCACGGACGATGAATGACGAGCTATCCTAATGCAAAGGATCTGACGATGACCTAATGATGAAATTTTAGGGGGTGCTAGCCACAGGTATCCCCCACTTGCACCTCTAATTTTGTTCACCTGTACCCACCTGTTCCTGAGAAATTGGGGTTCAGGTGCTAGAAGCATCCAGCAATGTGCAACAAGGTGGATTTTTTTGGTGGGCAGAGTTCTTTATGTTCTGACGATGGCCTAGTTATGACATTTTAGGGGGTGTTAGCCAAAGGTGTCCCCCACTTGCACCTACATTTTTGGTTTTGTACACCTCCCTGTTCCAAAAAAAAAAATTGGGGTTCAAAGTAGGGAAGGAGACAGGGTAGTGTAGTATGACATTTCTAGTTTTGTGACAGGTAAGTATAAATTTAGGGTTCGCACCACCTTGCTATGTAAGTTGCCCCGGGGGTCCATAAATTGTATGTTTAATTTGGGGCTTCTAGACACACTTATTTTTAAAACAGCAACCCAGATGGGGGTGGGAGGATGAAATTTGGTGTACTGCTAGCTATGAGGGTCGCCCTGTGTACCCTGAAAATTTTAAGTCGGTAGGACATACTGTTTAAGAGATATGGAGGTTTGTACTGGGAGAGATGTAAGGCTGCAGTACATGACATACAGCATTTATACTCAAACACAGCTGTGAAACTTTCCTGACGACGACGTCATTGTACACCCCCATTTGCACGCCCCTGATAGATTTTTTTTTCACGGGTAGATTTTGTCTAGAACACCAGAATGGAGGCTGAAGAGCCGCAGGTTGCCGACTTCTGACCTAGAATCTCAAGATGTGTATAATAACTTTACCGAAAGAGCTCTGGGATCGTTTGAAGTATCTTGCAATTTTAGACCATGGTGACAATGGAGGCATTTTCTCTCCTGGAGTTGGCATACAGGAAGGCTCCCTTGAGATGGTTCCCAGTCAAAGCCAAAGCAATACTCTATTTGAAAAGGAGGCAAAAGAATAAGATTTGTTTTGAAAGGGAAAGATGTTCTCAAAGGGTAAGGCTCAAGAATATTTAATGCTCTTGTCAATTAACGGTAAACCTTCCATGGTAATTTTCACATCGCAAGCCCTGGTACAATCTACTCCAACTGGGGAAAAAAACTCCTTCCCGATTCCATAGGGCAATTAGATGTTCACTGGAGTCTGTTATTTTCCTTCAAAACTTTAATAGCCAGTTATGTTCTGTGGTTCTAGAAAAGCATCTAGCTTTTTCTTTAAGCAATCTATAGCTTAATTAGGAATGAGAAAATGAAAGAATGAGGGTTGAAGCTTGAAGTTTAGTGTAAAAGATTACTTATGTATTTATACACTCTTGATTCATACATAATTATCACATACAAAGGTTTTAGGAGGTAGGTCCTACCTAAAAGAAATGAAGAGTAAGATGACAAGTTGATAATTAGCATATAGAAAAAGACTAGACGTTCTGGAACAATGTACTGTGGACTGAATAAATGACAGATTTGTTTGACAACAGTAGTCATGTTTATTAAAGTAGGACAGCATTTCAGGAGATGAAGAACCAACTGTGACGTTAGTGGTGTAAATGTTTGATTTGCTAATTCAAGTCCTGGTCAGCTTGCATTTAGCTAGACATCTGTGATTGCTGTAATGTGTCAAAGTGTTCTAGATGATCGTAAGACTGCTTGAAAGTTGAAGTTAAAATATGGATTTATCTTTCAATACAATAATGCAAAACTGTACATTGGAACTAATTTACTAAGGAACAGCTCACAAGTTAGGAATGGAAAGGTATGGGCTGGCGCAGTCACACCCATTTTACATCATTTTTGAAATGTTGCTGGAGATTAGAAATTGGCAGTTCATGTAAGAAAAAATGCAGATATCTCACAACCAAAAGATTTGGTTAAACTGAAAAAAAAAATGTCAGAGACTGATGGGCAGTAATGTAAAATGCTGTTCAATTTTGCTAAAGACCACACATGCCATTTACCTAAAGTCACAAATAAATGAAAATCTTTTTTTTTTTTTTTTTTCCTTTCGGAGGGTGTACTTCCTTTTCATCTGACTGCTCCTTTAATGTTAACAGCCTGTACTAACTTCTAGCTTCAAAGAGCTTTGTTGTAAAGTGAAAGGGCACAGTGTTGATGCACACAATACTAATCTTCAAAACTAAACATTTGTTTAGCATGAAACCATTCTTATTAAACTTGTTAATATAATATATTTTAACATGTAAAATACCAAAATGTAAATAAACAAAATATGAACACTATCAAAGTAATATATGTAAGATCAAACACAATTTGTATTGGATTATACAATTGTGGTCTCATAATGCCAACATCTACTTCTTACTTAAAGCCAAAGGAATAGAAAAAATAGCTCAGAGAAAAGAGACATCGATTGAACTGTGTACTTTACAGGCATTGGATCAACAACCCACATATGTTGCTGTAAGATCGACTTTACCATTACCTCTATTTAATGTATAAAAGTGGACCTATCACCAAAATTTCACCAAAAAAGTGATACCCATCTCCTTCTGTCTTTATGGCTGTGGCGAAGAAACAGGAGCATACCATCTCCAGGTATACCTACGTGACGCATTCCAGAAGGTTTATGGTTGCTCCTTTTGCGCATGCCCGATCTCTGCCATGTGCAGAAGTGACATTTTATTACATGGAGGGGAAAAAATGCAGATCTCATGCAGGCACAGGACCCAGTCAAAGACAACTGTGGTGGGATTGAGGGCACTGAGGAATTAAAGGTAAGTGAGGTTTTTTCAGAACCAGTTTAATTCTGCTCTAAATAACTGAAATTGCATCTAGTGTCTAGCCTAATGTTAGATTGATTGTATATGCTAGACTAGAAATCTACATAGATGTAAGACATATGTTTCCACACCTGCTGTGCAGTAGTATTACTAATAGCAAGTTAATGAAGTGTGGAAGCTTCTCTCACTATCAGGTTTTGATGCATAAATATATGCCTGAACTTCTGCCATGCAGGGCAAAACATTTTTTTTTAAATTAAAAAGTACATCAATAACATTTAAAAGCATAAATAAAAAGTACATCCTCTTTCAATCCTAATTTATTTGTATCCTGAAAGAAAAAAAAGGTATCTGGTATTTAGTAGGTTCTAAAATTATTTAAATATGACCTCAGGTGTAAAACAACAAACGGAGTCCACTGTGAAATCATTTTAGGAAAAATGTCATTAAGGTTTCAAAAATGCCTAGTTTGTGACAGCACATACCTCAGCCACTCATTTACATACAAATCTGGTTTCTTAAAACTCAGGTAATATAAAAAATACAATAAAATGAGGTCATTATGTTTAAGGATTTTATAAATGCTTTCATTCAAGGTTCACACAACTTTCACTCAACAGTCTTGCATTTTTATAACTGGATTCAAGATGCAAAACTACTTCATCAAAAAAAGCTGTTAAACATGTAGAAGAAGTTGGGAAGTGTTTGACTTTCACAGACTTGAACGTCTGCGAAAGTCTTACACAGACGGTCAGGTGCCCAAAACCTACTCTATACCGTATGAATATATTGCTACTCTCCCATTTAGACCTGTGATCCACGCAGACCTGTTGTTGGTACTTTGTATCTGAAGCTAGATCTTATCCTTGCGAAAATGAATCTCAAGAGCACCACCCGTTTGTGTAGCTCCACTGAAAGGACTGTGTGTTTTTTTTCAGAACACAGATCTTTAGCTTTAAGAGAAAATGCCATTAATGCTGATATTCCATAGCAGTGTTCTCCCAAGCCCCTTTTAGGTGGGCACACCACTTGTCCTTTTTCAGTAACTGCCAGGCTGTTTTAAGGGTGGTTAATGAAGTTTTAGGTCACAATACAGGGCCTGGCACCCACCTACAGTTCCTTCCCAACCAGCTTTAGAACATTTCTGGTTGAAATTAAGCTATGTACACACGTCAAATTTTTCTTGTCCAATAATCGGCGCAGGGCGGATATCGGGCGAGAATCTGGCGTGTGTACAGCCCGCGTCGTTCATTGTCCGTGGATCCACGAGCAATCTTAATGCAAGGGAAGGGGGAGAGCGCGCAGCAGGGTGCTGCTCTGGTGCTCTCCCCTCTCCATAGAGCAGAACGGTGCTGTATGTACAGCACTCGTTGATGCATCTTGCGGTTCTTATCGTTGGAAAGGAACGTGGCTACGTGGCTTTAGTGTAAAAGGCACTTTTAATGATCTAGGCCAGGGGTGGTAAATGCAAATCATATCATTGACCAAAATCTCAAACACAGGCTAAATTGTGAGCCGAACTTTTTATTAAGATACAGCTTTAGTAGAACTTTAGATCCTTTCACACCCTGAGACATCACCGACATATATTGTACTCCTTCATCACTGACACTCATACCACAGAATACACAAACTTTTGTGTCTCCCTTCTGCATCAACTTTTCTCTTGTTGGACATTTTGGGAGTGATTGCTTTTTTGTTCTTAACAGCTTTTTCTGAGGTAGGTGTACCTGATCTATCCTGGCCTATCTTGGCCTGTACATGTGAGAGGAATGGAACCACTGACTGTGCTGAGGTGGAGGCCTGTGTCTCTGAGCCTGAAAACATATTTAGATGCTAATGTTAGATGCTAATGTAGGATCTAACTGAGATTCCACACCTGGAGCAGTAGCAGTATATTACTACCAGCAGGGTCGGGACTCTGGCACAGTCATGCTTAGAACTGGGTCTCGGCAGGAGTGTGAAGAAGCAACTGGGGTCCCTCTGCCTGCAAATGTCAGGCACTTGGATGAGCACAGTCACTGCAGGCCACATAAAATGGCCAGACTGGCCTTGTGTTTGACACCTGTGATCTAGGTTATACCATAGGAAGGAAAGGGAAAAGGGAAAAACAAGGAACATCATCTAACTAAAGAGTCTATGGTCATGCAGGGCAAGTGTGTCAAGCTAACCTTAGACTGATCATGGGAGATCCATGGTCCTTGTAACTGGAGGGGTTACCTAGTTGAAGGATGCGTAGTGTCTGGTGCTGTGGGGCTGTTCAGGGATGGTAAAGGAGGGATTGCCCCAAACTAGTACATAGACACAGCAATAATGGCCTTTTCTGCAGTCTGTAGCTTCTGGCCCAGAGAGGCCCAGTCTCACTGCAGAACTACTAGCAGCGTTGTCATCTTGTCATATCTGATTTCCGAGTATGCTATATTCGGTGTGGGGGAGGAATGCCTAATACTAAGAGATTCATCGCCCTGGAATGGTGTCTAGAAGTTATTTAGTTGATTCATATTAGTAAAATTGAAATTTGAGTGTTCTGGGAAGGTAATATCTGAGGAGGGAAACAGAGCTCAGCAAAGACTTGTTTCACAGCAGTATGACCGTGCTACGTCCCCACCTAATTCTTTTGTGCTAATCTATTTTTAAATCTTTTTTTTTGATACCTTTTGTTACCAACAACTTTATAGTGCAAAAAGTACCAAAACAAAGTATTTCTATGTTTTCCTAGTCGTAGGCCCTTGCATTACATTTATACATTTTTAAAGACGGGTCTTAAGTTTTGTTTAAAAATTCAGTTCATGGGGCCTATCTTACGTTTTACAAATATGTACATATAAACATATATGTACATATTTTTGTACATATATGTTTTATAGTAAAAACAGACAAGTCATGGTTGTTGTTTCTTTGGGATATTCAAATTGAATTAAACTTATTTCAAGAATGATCGTATCACACAAGATACAGTGCAAAGTACAAAAATGTGAATTACATTTTTCCAACTTATTCAGATTTTGTTATGACCTTGTTGGGATGTCTGAACAAGACATAAATCGCTGCTAAGTTGTATAAAACAACAGAGTGTTTGTATAAGTAAATAAAGGCGTTACTTGAAATTATTACAGGTAACGTCCTTTAGGTTTGGGTTGTTAGGTTAGGTTGTAACTCATTGAAAAGTCAGCCTCCCCATTAAGTTGTCACACTCACAGAATATTTGTGTAGTTGGGCGCTATCATCTCTATGATTGATATATCACTGTACACTTTATAGACATGTTAAATCTACTTTTATTTTTTATATACCAACAAGGTGCCCTATTTAACTTTAGCCTGCTAATTAAATAGAGAAAAATTTGCAACGTATGCATGATTAAATGAAGCATAACTAAATTAGAAGTGCAGGTACTTTTTCCAGTATATTTAGCAGCACATTTAGACTGGCATACAGTGATTTTGGGGTGGGCAATCTTACTACGGAAATTGTTGAAGATTAACTGCCAAAAGTAGTAATTGGATGTTAAGCAAATAAAACAAGTGTCTCCCTATGGTTACTTAAATAACATAGTAATGGTTAATCATTATTAACTGCACTTTGCTCTAAATTGTCAAGGATTGTCTACTATTTGTATTAACCTTCTTTATTAACCTTAAAACATTTATTAAGGGTATGTATTTTTCCCCAATACTGTCTCTTTTTGCTAATATGGAAATCATATATGGTAGTGCGCAGAAAAAAAAAGTTTTGAGCTGTGTTGCACTAGGTAATACTTGACAAACTTGACAAACCACGCAGCGGAAGGCCTGCTGCTACCACCACCGATGAAACACTAAATTCTTGTAGTAGGCATTTGCCCAAAGCCAGGTAAAGTATATCCGGAGGGCTGCACTGGAACAATCAACAAAAGCTTGATCCAGGGGATGCTTCAGAGAGTGATAAAACACTACCAGCACCGACTTCAGGTTGTTCAAAATCTTTAAGCAATAGATTATGATGCTTGTGTGGAAATTTGTGAATCACTCCTACACCATTACAAAAACGACCCTCAGCTCTTTTGAAAATAGGTATGGTTCGGCGACGAGTGTATCTTTCATCCCTCTGGTCGGGTTAACTGACGCAACTGTTAAATTTGGGTAAAATCAAACCTAGCAGAAATTCTTGAGTATCAACAAGACTCTCCAAAGCTGGTGGTTTGTTGTGCAATGTCTAGCACTGGGCTGAATGAACCATTTTTCTTCCGCGATGCATCTGGTAACACGACCACCGTTACCTGGAGATGCTACAGAAGTTTGCTGTGCCACAACTTCAGGTGAGGGGTGACCTTGCTACTGTCTTTTTTCAACAAAAAGAAGTATCTCCCCACTTCGCCAGGTTAGTCAAAGATTTCCTGAACATCAAGTTGGTGAATTGGTTGAATGGGTCCCCTCGACTGGGCTCTGCTTCCCCGGCCCTACACCTTGTGACTTTTTTTTGTGGGGCTATATCAAAAGGTGTACATCTCTAAGCCCTGTCACAGTAACCTGTCACAGCTTGAGGAAAGAATTCAGCACAGCTTGCAGCAAGGTCGGGGATGAGATACTGCAAAATGTTAGGGAGGTTTGCGTCCAATTGTGGCTAAAAGTTGTAGAAAATAGAGGCACTCGTGTGGAGGTACACAACTAGTCTTCAAGGCCTTTGAATGTGATGGCAAGCCTAGCAAGTAAAACTGCAATGACTCGTTTGTTGATGCTAAAGATATATATAAATAACTTTCTTTTCTAGTGTAATTTTTAGGAATTCATTAAAAGTGTATCGTGACTTTTGGGACACCCTGTATATTTAGGTAAATCCCAACCCAATTACATGGGCAAGCTTTATGCTGTTAAAAAAAAAAAAAAAAAGATTTCACAGGGTTAAGTTGGTCTTAAGGGGCCTTTTTAAATTTTGGCAAGTATTAACACTAATGTTTTAAGGCACTTTATGTTAAGGCAGCATTATTTAAAAATAATTCACAACAGTTTTTTATCGGTGTTTTGTGTGCCGGTTTGGGTGATTTTTTTTTTTCTACTGTGAATGAATACGTAGGTAAAATACTGGGGCGTTTAGAGCTTTAAGACTGCAACAAGGGGGATTTTGAAACCTTTGTATAGGTCTACTGTTGAACATCTAAATGAATACAGTTCAAAGACAGGGCTTTTTAGGCCAACAATAGAGATTTATGTATTAAACATAATTCTTAGGTAATACAGGGTCCTTCAATTAAACAACGTGTGACCAGTTTCTGGAAGGTTGATAAGTACCCTTTATCAAGGAGCATATGCATTCACAAATATGCACCTAAACTCCAATATACGCAGCACCACCCCTGAAGAAGCCTATGTTGGGTGAAACGCGTCGGGTAAATGAGACTGCGTTGAAACCTTTATTAAACTGGTTTTCTCTGCACATAGCGCTTTGCTTAAACACGACACGTTGGCAAAAGACTGTAACAAACACCAAGTAGGTGATCTCTGTCTAGCACTACGGGTACATTAACCTCAAGGACTGAGGCAGTACCTCAAATATTGTAATGTTGATGCAAATCATTATGATTGACCCTGTATTACTTATTACTTATTATTAATACATAAATCTCTATTATTTGCCAAAAAAGCCCTGTCTTTGAACTGTATTTATTTAGATGTTATATGAATCTCCAGAGCTGGCAATTTATCTACCTGTAATGGAAATCTATTCCAAATCATTTGATCATTATTGAAGGGGTAAGGGAACTATCTGTGTTTGTGTGTGTGTATGGAAGGAAGTTAACAGAATGCTAAACACTGGGTATATCGGGTGAACAAAGCTGTATTCTTTCTAATAATTGTATGCAGATTCCCTGTTACCTAAAATTTCCCAAAAAAGAAGTATTGGCACATTTTGTGACAAATACAATAGTTAAGTGCCAGGATCAATGCAGTGGCATATACCGAAAATTCTGTGATAAGATCCTGTAAGGTCCTGTAAGAACAGCTTCTCAAACTCAAGTTAACTGTTGGGGACTGAAAAACGGCTTGCCAAATGGCAATTTTGCAATGCTGCACCAATGTCAAATACTTGGAATGAAATCGATAAAAGAAAGTGTGTAGTGACTTTTTGGACACCCTGTATATTTGCCAAGTTGTATAGTTTTTTTTTTTTTTTGCATGCATTTAAGTGAACACAGGACAATTACAATTGGTTTTAGGAAACCCACTAAATGTTTCAAGATCAATATCATTGCACATGGTATTCACATTTTTTAGGCTTTCTAGCGTTTATACTTTTCAGTTTGTTAGACTAGTAGATTGGGATGTTAGATAAAAAAATGTATATATATTCTAATATCTAAATCAAAATGCAGCACCATAATTACAGTCCTTCAGTATAGCTAACAATAAAAGACCCATTTTATTGTATACATTTTCCCCCTAATTCTCCCCTAAATGTGAAAGCCTTTTCTGGTAATTCTAAAGCTCCAATGAAAAAGGAGTTAGTTCATTGGTACCTCCTTTGGCTTTCAATTTCAAGAATGCATGTATGATTTACAAATTGTAATAAAACATGATTTTAAAGATAGCTTTCACATAATACAACTTGTTAGAAAAGAATTTAAAATGATGTATTTGGGTTCAATAGCTACTAATAGGATCCTTTTTATCAGCATGTATGTGCATATTAAATAATGTTTAGTGTTGCTATTGCAGCCTTTGGTATATCTCTGAACTTTCTAATTAAAATTTTTGTAATCAGAGTGTTGGCAGTAGGCTCTTTACTCAGTTTTTGTTTTTTCCTGCTTGAGGCAAATATTACAACTCTTTCCCATTACTGCTTTCTGGCTTTGGACATGAAAATACTGAGGCCATATTGGTCCATCGTTCAGATGTCTTTCCATTGCAGCTTTTATTTCTATAATCGTGATGACAACTACATTACTGTACATCCTTATTGTTCAGTGTTGTGATGTAGGGCATTGAAATCATTTCTTCTTGGCTGCCCGAGCAAACTAATGTGCAGGAAAATGAGCTTTGGCCTGGCAGCAAGGTTCTGGAAGGCTGCCGAGTGTGCTTATTGATTTTCTGCTTAACTGTCAGGCGCTGAGATTTGAATCATGCTTGCTATCCAGAGGTCTGGCAGTTGTTCTGCAACTAGTCACTGATGCACAAAACCACCTTGCTTTGATCATTCTTTTTCCTTTTCTATTTAGAGTATATTTTGTTACTTTTTATTGTAAACCACTAGGTGTCAGAAATTAAAATTTGTTTCAAAGTAATATAAAATTTATTACTTATGTTTTTTTCTGTTAATATGAATAACCAAAATAAAAAAATTGAAAAAGAATTGTGACTTTATTTACTGGTAGCAACCATACAGAATTTTTTATCCTCTGACCAGTGGTCACTAATCATATTAGTAGTTGGAACAGTTTGGTAGTTTTGGGTAGCATATATGATTTTACTTTACACTTCTATTGTGTTTTTTCAGTGGACATGTATATTTAAAAATACCAGAGCAGTATTTAGAAATAAAAATTCAGAATCAGAACAACAGCTGACAAGAGTTTTTTGGCATTGTAATTTTTATTGAACAAAAAATATTATTTTATGTATGTACACTGTCATGTCAATTCTGAGTGTAGTTACAAGAAGGGGGTAGTAAAAGAGAAATTTGGGTAGTTGTGAGTTGTTATATAAAATCAACAGCACTGGTCAGCAAGAGAGAAATCAAGTCCAATCTAGAAATCAAAATGGAAAAGGCACAACACTGTATTTGAGTCCAATCTTCAGCTTAGGTTAGTCCAGGGGTGGGCTGAACGTGACGTCATGATGGGAAAACCCTGCCAAATCTCCCATCACAGATCTGAGCCTGTGAGAGTGGGTGGGTTATGTGCAGTGACAGCTCACCCACTCTCCTATCGCAAGCTCAGAGCCCGTTATGGGAGAGTTGGTGGGTTGAGTGTAGGGACACAGCCTGCCCACCTCCACCACCCGGGACGTGTTCTGCGGCGGAAAATGGAAAGGGCCAGAGAAACAACTGTATTGGGCTGTATACGGCCCACGGGACATAGTTTGCTCATGCCAGGGTTAGTCCCTTGAGTTCTTTCTTTTATTGGATATCCCAAATGAGGATCATAATACCCAGTACCCACAGTACGAAACAACAAAGAGAAGTGTGGGGAAGGGTTGTTAAGGTAGAGAGGATCAAGCTCCTAAAGTGTTGTATAGAGTCATTAAACCAGAGATCGAATAGTAGGCATTCCAATCTTCCCATGTTCTTTCCAATTTTCCTAGTATATCATTTACCAAAGCATTGAGGTATTTCATTAAACGGACATCTTGGATACATTTGTAAAAGTCCTCCATTGAAAGAGGGACAGCTGACTTCCATTTAGTAGCCACTGGGTGCAATATATACAGAACATAAAACAGAGCCTTCTCCCTCTAAGGCTCAACATAGCTCATGAAAGGCTATCGGGTACTTGAGACATAAGGATAATTGCTGTCAGTACTAAGGCAGGTGAGGTAAGCATGTACTTAACATTTTTTAGCCTCCAAATTTACCTTGTAAATATCATAAGGGAAAGCAGATCATATTCAGCCAGATACAGAGAGGATCTTCACAGCATTACATTAGGCTGTGTCGGGGTAATCCACTGCTCCTCAATTTCCCTCCATTTACAGGCAAAATGTTAACCAGGATGGCAGCCATTTTAGTGGGTGGGTAGGTAATACTTTTAGAAGCCTGGGACCCCCAGGCCACCTACATCCCTGGGAGTACATAAAATCTGTTTGGTTAGTCTGTCTTTTGTAGGCCCAACAAAAATTAAGGAAATCAATCTGGTTCTTTTTTAACACTTGCATTGGAACTGTAACAGGGTGAGTTTGGAATGCTCCTGGAGCAGCGGTGGCATACAGATGCTTATATGTGGATGTAATCTAGACACCCAGATAGCGCATAGATTTGTTTTTCCACACAAAGGGGTATTTTGTCCTGTTAGGAAGGAAAGCAGAGGAGGGGGTATAAACAGTGGAAGTGCCTCTGTTTGTGTGAGTTTATTTCGTAGCCAGAGACATCCCCATATATCTGCAATTCTTTCCCAAGAATTTAAATGTTGGTGAGTGTTAGGGTAAGGAGTGCATTGTCTACCAAAGGCGATACTTTGTAAAATTTACCTCAAATTTGTACTGGGATATGTAGATTAGCTCAAATGTAAGCTTCTAGGGGTTCAATGGAGAGGGAAAATAGTAGAGAAGAGAGAGAGGACAGCCCTGTCGTGTTCATCCCTCTGGTCGTTTTTAATTGGGAAAGTTGTGGGTGATGCGTGCAGCAGTTTACCAGAGTCTGATGGGAAGGGTGGAGGAAATGGACTGCCCGAAAGAAAGACCCATAGTAAAGACCGACAATGCAAAGAGTAGAGAACATAAAGGGCCAACTAAGGAGATCAAAGGATTTTCAGGGTCCAAACTAAGCACCAGAGTGGTTGTTTTATGATGCTTATCACCCTTCTAGTGTTGTCACTTGTGTGATGATAGGTAAGTTATCCAGTCTGGTCCCCATTGACTAGAGAAGAGAGAAGTTTAGAAAGCCCATTTGCTAAGATCTTTGTGAAAATTTTTAGGTCTTAGTTTATGGCTATGGGTCTGTAATTTGAGCAGTGCATTAAAGTAGTCTATAGGATGGGGCAAGAAATCAGGGAGAAACTTTTGATTATAAAGGTAGGGCAGGCTGTCCGGTCCAGGGGCCTTATTGGATGTTTGCTGCTTGATGACCTTGTTAAGTTCCTCTTCTGTTGTAGAGCTATTGAGCTTCTCCAGATGTTTGCCAGGGATTTTGGGCAAGTTAACATCTGCTAGATATGAATCATCCTTATGTTGCAGTGTAGCCCTATGGGAGTGCTGAATCTTATGTACCATGCGGTAGAACTGACTGTAATAGACCTCAAAGCAAGAAGTTATTTGCAAGGGGTCATACAATGGGACCACCTTCTCATTTTTGATAGCTGTGGGGGAAGATTGTGACTGGGCGACGTAAAGTTTACGATCTAAGAGGTTGTCTTTATTTTCCCCTTATGGTAATACTGCTGACGGGTACGCTGCCTCATCCAGCTTGCCTTTCTCGGCTCAAAAGTCTACTGATTGGAATGGAGGGAGGTCATCCTACCGAGGAGGCCTAGTGAAGTCAGGGTGAGGGTGCATTGCAGATTGGAAGCTCATTTCAAGCGGATGCTATAATAACTGTTTTATTGGTTTCTCACAATATGGAAGTGTGTGTGACCCTTCCTTTGTTTCCTGCAAAATACCGCTGCAAGGCAGTAGACAATGCCGTTTTAGTGACCTCTTCTTTGAGAAGAAAGTCATTCAATCCCTTGTAGCAAACCATAGTAGTAGATGGGGAGACATGTATATCCAAGTAAGTAGTGCTAGGGTTCTAGAAAGAAATTTGGGTTAACCTGTGTTTGGAGCATAAAAATTATACAGAGTGATAGGGAAGCCCTAAAGGAGCCCATGGAGAATGGGATATCTGCCATCTGGGTCAACTATAGATTGTTGTAATGAAAATTTAAACTTATCTATAATAAAATAGCGACCCCACCCTTTTCCTAGTGGCGAGTTGGCCATTGAGTATTGCTGGGATACAAAGTTAAAGGAGCCAGTATTGTCATAGTGGGTTTCTTGTAAAAAGTGTACAACTGATAGTTGATTAAATTCTCTAAGTGCTAGCTTCCTCCTAATGTTCGAGCTTAGGCCCGTGACATTAAAATATAGAAAGTCAAAAGAAATGGTCAGAGATCGAGTAAGGAGCAATTATCTCGCTGAAGAGGAATTGCAAGGGATGTATTACACTGAGACGGTTGGCCACACAGGCCAGTTAGATACCTGATTAGGGACTCTTACCTGATCATCAAGGGGGTGCAGGGGCAGTACCAGAAAGTGGGGAGAAAAATCAATAACGGAATAAAAACATACATCAAGCACACATTTTAATGTTGCCTATAGGCAACCAAGGTGTATCTATCACCCGCCAGTCCCCAGTGTTCTAATAAGGAGCCTGGGGAACAAATCAAGGTGGCTGATGAGTAGACACCCCGTTGAGGATGACGAGCCCAACGGGTCCCGGCGTATGTTATGTGTTGGCTATACATTATTTTAAGAGAGGGGCCTTCTTTAAGTCAAAACCAAGGCTAGGGATGTTCCAGGAAAGCCTCCTCCTGGGAAAACTAAGAGCGATCTTTAGCTCTTAGTACAAATAGCTTTACAATGACGGGAGCCTAATAATGCAGAGAGCCTAAGTAGGGCATAAACAAGGTTTATATGATAGAAGCAGGAGATAGGTTGTTGTAGTCTGCGGTGAGTACAAAGGTGGAATTTGACTGTTGAGCTGTGATGGCAACATGAGGTAAGGTGTATCAGTCCAAGACTTTCTGCTGGGTGGTCTAGTGGTGATGGGGAATGACGACTGTGGTTCCGCAGTCTCCTCCTAGTGGAAACGAGTTGCCACTGACGTGTATACAGCGCACATCCAATGGCGTTTATGAAGCTTAAATTGTAGCAATTGCATTGTAACTATATAAGGTACAGTTCTTACCTTTTAAAGATTACATTTGTGTTGCTGTATAGGTGATCTATTCATTCATGCTTGTGAAGTTATTGGAAAATCCACTTTAAATAACCCAAGAATTGTACTTGTACTACTGCTAAAGGCTAGTTTTACTAGTACGTTTGCTTGACCAACTGATCAAGTTGATATTCTGATCAGTAATTGATTGGATGTTTTCAACACAGCACACACTTGTACAGGATTCTTCATTTTTTTTTTCTTAAATAGGGAGTGATTGCAATTCCAAACAGCTCATATGTACTTGCTTGTTCACACACAATACATCTTGTGTACTTTCGATCAATATTGATGAAGTGAATGGAAAAGATGATTAACTTATCTCGGAGAGAATATTTTTTTTTTAAAAATCTTTATTAGGTTGAATCAACAATTACAAAACATACAAATAACATAAATAATCAGTATGACAATCTCTTTGTTTCAATTTCTTTATTAATTTTCATTTAATTTTACAAATAAATCAGACAAAAATATACATCTCAGGCCGTCTCAAAAGATTCTAGAAATCAACATCAAATCAATATAACAGCAATGTAATACCACTACCATCTCTTTTCATTAGCCATCTATTTTGATCTACAAACCCCATGAGTTCTACTAATTCTCTAACAATTGATACTTGTTACTAATTCCATTTCCCTTAAACAGTTTTAATCTTTACCTCCCCTCTTTTACCCCTCATCAATTACTTTATCAAAAATTTCTTTATCTTATCCAGATGTACATCAAATATCAATCATGTAAAAATAATAGTGACAACAAAAAAAAGGGGGAAGCAAAAAAAAAATAAAAATAAAAATAAAAATGTTATCCCGGTGACAGGTGTGTATATAAAAGTATATTATAACTTTCTGAGATTGTTTCTCCCCTACTTATATATCACAATCTCTAACCTTTCTTCTTTTAATAGTAACTATATTTAACAGAATAATCCTTATCTATCGTCATTTTAGCTCCATGGAGTTAGAATTCAGCTTATCTATTCATGCTACATTGTGCTATAATACACACTATACTGACCAGTGTTCTTCCCAGAACTTTTTTTTCAGCCGGGCTCCCAGTTGTTTATGCCATGGGTATCCAGTAACCTCTTGTTGTTTCAGTGTTCTACCTTCTCTCAATTATTTGTTACATCTTTGTAATGCCTGCCCCGTTAGTATATCCAGTTTTTCTATTATATGTATTTTGCCACAACTGTCCTATGCTGTGTATTGTGACCCAACTTACTAGTGTTCTAAGTTTTAGGAGTGTAATCCTTTGTAGTAGTGTAATATTATAATGAATGTGGTGTAACAAGTTAAACTTAGCTCAAATTAGCAGCAAAAAACATTTAAACCTTCTGAGTGACTTCTGGCAACTGCTAGGCACCTAGGATTGGTAACAGGCGGTAAATTCTAGGCACCTAGGATTGGTAACAGGCGGTAAGTGCTAGGCACCTAGGATTGGTAACAGGCGGTAAATTCTAGGCACCTAGGATTGGTATAAGGCCATAAGTGCTGGGCACCTAGGATTGGTAACAGGCCATAAGTGCTGGGCACCTAGGATTGGTAACAGGCCATAAGTGCTGGGCACCTAGGATTGGTAACAGGCCATAAGTGCTAGGATTGATAACAGGTGGTAAATTTTAGGCACCAAGGATTGGTAACAGGCAGTAAGTGCTGGGCACCTAGGATTGGTAACGGGTGGTAAATTCTAGGCACCTAGGATTGGTAACAGGCAGTAAGTGCTGGGCACCTAGGATTGGTAACAGGCGTTAAGTGCTGGGCTTTTTCAGAGCTAGAAGTTTTTTAAGCAGCAGTGG